>NC_135515.1:2928750-3275625 GCF_051989575.1 Stigmatopora nigra | reverse complement strand
ATATTCCAACTGGCAACTTCCCGATTTAAGGATGCCAATTTTATGATCCCAGGCCTAAAATGGCCGATTCCACACCGCACACACCTTTTTGGAGCTGGAGGCGGTGGCAGGGCCGTCCAAATTGGATTCTCTCCAGTTGCTGTTTGGCACGGATGTTCTCAACCATTCGCTTTCTGGAACAAGACCATAGAAGAACCTTTTGATGTCTCTAATTTGCCTCGTACAAAGCCAATATGGACGACTGACTCACTGTCATAGGTGCGGTGAGGTTTGCTTTCAAAGGACGTGTCCAGATCTGTCTCGTTCCACTTGTTAGGACTCTTTTGCCTCTGTATGCCCTCGTCTGAAGTTAACCGTCAAAATACAAAAAAAAAACAAAAAATTATTGACAAATTCCTATTGGTTGATAGCTTGCTAAGATTTGATCCAGTCCTTTTGTTTCCTCTTGGCTTAAACAATGCTTCGTTTGTGCCGTAACATTTTAATTTGCCTGGCGTGCATACCTGACTCATTTAATAATTGAGCATCTCAAGTGTGGTACTTATTAAATATTTTTTTTGATGTTGAACTGATAAAGGGACTTGCCACATCTTGTGTCATTTTTATAACCTTTTTTGGTAACTTTGTGGCTAATTGTATGCTAAATTGTGACTGGTCACAGCCCAGTGATTGGCCGACTACCAATTCTGGGTGTCCCCTGCCTACTACCCACACTGGGCTGGGATTGTCTCCAGCACCCCTGTAGTGAGTGACAAGCCAAACGGAAAATATGTGAATGAGTGGGAAGATTTTGAAAATGATTTCCTGCCCGTCAACCAAATGTAGCTGTCATTTTATGTCCTGGCATTCATTTTGAATGGCATATCCACTATGCATTTATGACTTCTTGGATGCAGTGTGGTTTTGGATGCTTTCTCACTGTCGTCGCAAACCTGTTTGACGGCTGCGTGTTCCCACTTGGATGGAAAAATGTAACTTTTACTGTAACACGAAAAGTCCGGCAGCGGCTCCGCCCTCTCAAGCAATTTCAAGACTCCTTAACATGTTGTGGCATCACATCCCACTAAAATTTCAATCTTAACTTGCCACAATTTCACTGTACTACGGCACTAGTTCTGAAAATCAGGCTACAGTAATCCCTCGATTATCACGACTTCACGACTTGGCGATTTTTTTCTGCTATTCATTTTTATCGGAAAAATCTCGCCATTTTGGTCCTTACCAAAATGTTTACGGTCACTCACCAGATTGCCTAAACGCAAAAGCCCGAGGAAGCGTTTCAACTGCCAAAGGCGACGGAACCCTTTCGGGCCTTGGCGACCTCCGCCCATCGAAGGGACTCAACCGTTTAGGCGAGGGAAGCGGCAAGTGCGAGACGGGACTATGTGCCGGGGACGGACTTCTTTCCGTGTAGCTCGCCGATCCACGGGAACTGTTATCGTAGCTTCGTCTGGGGCCGTGGGGAGACTGCTTGGGGCTCATCTGACGATAAGTGTAGCCGTCAGAAGCGGCTCGGGGTGTTGTAGATCGCCCCATTCTGGGCGAGGAAAGAGGGCTGCTTTTATTCGTATTGCTTGGAGACTCCGTCAACGTGTAGCTGATGTTAGTCCAGTTGCTGGACGTGTCGAGCAGCGGTAAGCTGTTGCGATGCGGATTCTGTGCGCCAAAAAATAATGCACGTTATTGCTAGGTCGCGTTAGCATTAGTGCATTAGTCTAGGTTTTTACCTGAAACCCAGGTTTTCTGTCTTTGGTTCCAGAAGCGTCCTTTAGCATGGAGTCGAACTGGTTGGCCAGGGCGTCCGCGTTGGCGAATGAGGCGTTGAGGTCCTCGTTCATTGTTTGGACTGGAAAAAGTTGTGGAAATTTAGGGGAAGTCAACGAATGATGGGGATGTGTATACTCACACAATAGGCTGCTCCCGTAGCTACTTTGAGAAGTCATGGTGGTTAGCTAGATATCTAGCGATGTTAGGCTTCTGGAAAACACAAAAGAAGGTCAAAACTTTGCAGTATTTTGGGCTGATTTTTGAAATTTCAACCATATGATTATAAAGGACATTTAATCACTATTTAAAACTAAACTAAAAGTTTTTTTTAAAAAGAACAAAGCCCATGTAGTGGATACCTGAGAAAAAATATTTATGCTACCTAATACAAGTAGCATTGCTTTCTAGCATTCATTCAAACGAATGATGCATCTTTATTTTACAAAAATGTTTTACAAAAATTTATCATTCTATCAATACAATGACATCATTCAACCATTTAAATCTTGATTTTTTTTCAGTACTCCCATAGAAACCATGCTTTGTTATTTTAAGCTACCGATTTCAACGCGCTATCATCCAGACATTTCAAGTATTTTTAGACTTCAAATACCAGACCACATCGTTCAGACACCCTTAAGAACGCCGCCATTAGTCCCACCCTGAAACTGATATATTTTCTCACCGCATCTTTAACCTGGGCCGTCCCTATTGTTCGCCACGAAGCATGAAGTGATCCCCGGGGGGGTTAAACGTTGACATCTCCACACCCTTCCCGTATGCGTCGCCATCGTGGGCGATAGGTATGTCAACTGCTTTTCTACCGACATGACCTCACATCTAGTTTCGTGACTCAATGGCGTCGCGTCGGAGGGCCCGCGGGAGCCCCTCTTGACAAGTTTTTCCTGTTTGCTGACTCATGTTATAATTGCAATTTGATTTGTCTTACAGCCAAGCTTCGACATGATTGGCTAAGAGGTTCAGAGCCAAGAGTCCACATATGATAATTGCTATTAAGTTCCAGGTATGTTGAATTGAATGTTTTTAATTGTCATTATTGACATTATTATATTATATATACATGGACAAAGAAGATGCTTTGGCTGATTTAGCTCTTATTTTGAAGGGAACTACACAGTCACCTCTAGAGCCAGCCCTTGGTGATGTTTTGGATTTTTTTGGTACAAAATCTTGCAGTGGAGGAGGAGCTTATGTTTAAAGGTTTGTAAACTAAAGTGACCACTCAATATTTAACACTATTGTTCCAGTTAATACGTTTGTTTGTGTTTTTTTTAATATTTTTGTCAGTTTTACAAGTTTAATTTACTTCTTGTACATGTGGCTGATCTTTAATCATTTGACCCACTTTTACTCAAAAACAGAGCTTAACCTTTCACCCCCAAAAAAACTGAAAATAAATAACAGCAGTTCCAACGTACGATTGCACCATATTTAGTAAAAGTTCAAAAGGTCAGTTCCGCTGAATCAGAATGTTGCATTTCCCCAAAAAAAATTATAAGTTAAGCAAGACTTTGGTTCTTCACCTTTTACCAGAATTTACAGGGTAACCAAAGGTCGGTCTTTGTTTTATTATATGTAAGGAGAATTAGAGATTATCATCTTTTGCGTAATATCATGCATTGTTTGTCTTTGTTGCCGTAATCTCTTTCGCATTCCAAAACTCCTTTGTTTTCATTTTATTCGTCCTTCCATCATTTCCTTTTTACAGAACTCTGCTCAGAGGTCAGCTTTGTCTTTTTAAACTTTCATTTAAATATCATTGCAGGAGGAATATGTTTTTCATTCCTTTAATGACGGATAAACATGCAATTTTGACCAGACACCCTAACAATCAGCAAAGAAATGTAATATTTTCCCAAATTTGGCAAGAAATTGCTACAAAACATCATGAAACTTGAAAAAATCTCATACAACTTGCAGCAAAATCCCATAAAACTGTCACAAAAACCACATGAGACTTCTTTAATCCCTCAAAACTCAAGGTAAATAATCCATAATCTTCCAAAATTGTCTGATTTAATTTAGCAAAACTCCTTTATTTTTGATTACTTTTGCTTTTAATTAAATCCCATCAAAATCCTATAATATTAAGAAAATCTTCTCGACTTTAAATCACCCAAGATTCTTATTTTCCTTCTTTTTTGCCATTCTTTCCCCTCAAAAATATTATTTCACTTTTATTCAATTCCTAAACCATCTTTCCAAACACCATCAAAAATCCTATGAGATAAAAAAAATCTTCTCAACTTTCAATCACTCCAAATACTTATTTCCCTTCTTTTTTTGGCATACTTTCCCCAAAAAAATCTGTCTATCCTCAGCCCTTTATGTCAGTGGGTTACGCATTGGTCCCGCCGAGATATTTTTAACCCCCCCTTACACTGAAAAAAAAAAAATGTACTGCCAAAGCATTTGTCACCTCGGAAAGATGACTCAGTCAATCTTTTGTATTTGCAGACTTTTGCAAGAGTTACGCCCAGCTTGCTCGAAACAACTCTCACCCGTTGACTCACCGACGTTCTAGCCATTGCATCATAACATTTTTTTTTAAAGAAAACACTCTTTCCCTTTACTCTAGTGTCCATGCATCTCAGGAATCCGTCCGTGCTGCGACACACGTTCAACATTTCCAGACAGCTAACAAAGCCAAGCCGTTACGCAAAGATTTGCAGGTCGTTTCCCACAATTTATGTTCTCTGTCCAAGCGATTTTGCAGGTTTTTTTTCCTGTTCAGGACTTAGAAAGCGAGTGTTATGCCACAATGTGGTTTTTGTGACCACAATATTTATTGGTGTGAAATACTGAAGATTAACTGAAGCTATTTTAGGGTAAAATCTTGTTTCCTTAGGTTAGAAAAAGACTTCTACTTTTCTTTGGCGGACAATGACAGTAAAATAGTTAAATGCTATGACTTCAAAATAAGTAATATATACTAGTATAAAGATTAGGATGTTCCGAATCCTATCACATGATTAGAAATCAGGAATTGGGTAAAAAAATATGTTTTAAGGGCTACAAAACACAAAAATAGACGTAAAAAAACATCAAAAATGGGGGAAAAACTGTACTTTTAAATTAATTGCAGAAGTATTGGGTCGTCAATCGCCATGGAGATTTTCCCAAAACCATGTGACTTGAATTTGGGTGCAAAAATATGCAATTAGGACAACTCTGATTTTTAAGACTATGTAGAAACATGCAAGTTTGTTATTGTGCTAATCAAGTACTAAAGAACATTCTACAAATACTTTTGATTTGCTTGCCGAGGTGAGAAAAGCTTCCAATTTTGCACGTCCTTAACATGTGTCAAGTCCCAAACATACCCATGCTTATCTGACACAGCATAACAAGTTGTCAAAATAGTTTGACTGACACTTCAGTTTCATTCGGTTGGATAATAGTGTTGCACAAATACTGATCCCATGGACCCGCACATTTAAAATACATATTTCTATCCTTTTATTTACATATTAAATCCCTGCATATTCACTTAAATGTATAATAATTGCTATCATGGCTTGCTAGACAGGGTAGCTAATGTGTGAGGCAATACTTAAATAAACTATTGTCATTTTTTTTACTTTTGTTGGCCACAAAAAAATCATGCGGTCGGCCCTATCTGGCCCCCATGCCTCGAGTTTGACACATTTAAGAACATGCTAGTTTTTTCACAAAATATTTCCAGTAGAAAAATCAAGCCCATTACAATTCTGCTATACTACCACAATAATTTTATCTAAAACTACTCCAATCTATTTCTGGACTATTATGTTCTCTTTGGTCGATGCTTGCAAAATCAGACTCCTACAAAAATAGTAACATCTGATCTCCATTAGCATGTGAAAACAGAAAAAAACACTTCCTCGCCTTTAGGAATTCACCCCGACTAAAACTTCATTCTTTTAGGACAAAGAAGGGGTGAATTTTGCAAGAATCCACATAAGAAGACTCTTACCTCCAAGCAAAAGGAAAATTCCTGTCTTTTTCCTGCTATTGAGACTACGGGAGAAAGAAAACCTGCGTATCCTGACCCTGGAACTTTTTTTTCTTCCCTGGGCTTCCTGAAGTAGGCTGCCCAGTCACAGAGTGGAGTGTATGTACACACACACCACACACACACACACTCTCCCACCACACACACCCCATTCCAGATCCGCCCTATGCTCCTCCTCTGCATGAACGCCTTTAACCTGGTGCAAGAAGCTTAAAGAGACAATACTTAGTATAGAAGATGGCTATGCTTAAAGTAATTATGTATGTATAATTGTTTTTTTTTTCTCCCTGGCTGCCTTTGACAGCTGACGTCCATTCCATTAGGACTGAGATGGTGGATATCTGCCAGGCCTCCCAGTTCAAATGGATTAGACATAAACTAATGGAAAGCTCATTTAAATTCACAGCATTTGGAACAAGCCATTTGATTGGACGTCTGTCATAATCAATGGCAATGAAAGAGTTAAAGACACACAAAAAAAATGACATTGCTCACAGGTGCAGTCATTTTATGACGTCAATGATACCAAAATACACAGACAAATAATGAAAGTTGTTTATGAACATGATAAAACATGCCACTTTTTTAATACATTAAATTATCATTTTGTTGTGTTTACAATGACACCTTACGTTTCTATTTCTTAGACCGAAAGACAGTCGAATGTCAAAGTACAAATACGTATGAGCACATAATGAATGTAGTCCTTGTCTGGTGTGCGTTTGTCATCATGATGTTTGCGTCGTATCGGCGCGACGTCTGATTCGTGGATGGGGTAACCACGTGATTTACATTTTCTAGGCGCTCCGCCCCTGGACGTGAACGCACTTCCGCCCCAAGATGGTCGTCGGAGCTTTCCCAATTGCCAAGCTCCTGTATCTCGGAGTGAAGCACCTCAGCAAACCCGTTGCCAATCGGATAAAAGCTGGGGCTCGGAGGAGCCAGTTTTTCAAGAACTACATATGTCTGCCGCCGGCACAATGTGAGTAACCGGCCTTTAAGGACGCGTGGTGACCGCTAGATTCGAGTATCAGACAGCTATTATAACCCTTCTTGCAAATAGCCAATGGGATCGTGCTTAGTTTAGCCTCGTATCCAATGGGAGTCGCGAATTCCCTTGACCGACCAATGAAAGACAAAGTGGGTGGGTCATGTTTGTCATTGAAGCCTGTGTTAGCAATACAGGACAACTCCCCACTTACTCAATAGTTAATTCATTTTAAATACAGTCTAAAGTCCAACGACATATTTAATTAGATTAGAAGAGCAATCTACTGTTGATCATTTTGTGTTATCTCGAGTTTCAATATAATCCACATTTAAAGGCATTAAACTTACACACATATTTTAATTATTATCTTTAGTGTATAATATTTTAACACTGATGATTTTTAACTTGAAAAAGATGGATTATAATAAAAACAAATTTCTAATATTTTTAATTTTGTATATAAGGACACGAATGCATCTCATAATCAAGTACCCAGATATTGATCACAGACTGTTAGGTATCTGCAAAACCTTATTATAAACCTTAATTTAAAATATGGATAAAGTAATAGCTCAAGGGAGATTACCCCCAACACAATACAGTATATGGCATTACTGAAACCCACATATTCCTTCTATCACCGCAGTATACCACTGGATCGAGATGAGAACCAAGATGCGGATCATGGGCTTCCGAGGGGCCAACATTAAACCACTGAACGAAGACGCGGCCGCCGAGCTGGGCGCCGAGCTGCTGGGCGAGACTGTCATCTTCCTGGTGGGTGGCGGGTGCATGGTCCTGGAGTACACCAGGCAGGCGGTCAACTCGCGTCGCAAAGAGGACGAGCTCAACGAGACGCTCAACCATCTACAGACTCAAATTGGCGAGCTCACGTTTACCACAGAGACGCTAAGCGCTCAGTTAAGAGAGGTGAACAGGCAGCTGGCCTCCTTCCCTATGCCTGAAAAAAAGTGATTTGCTTTTCAAAAGAGAACACGCCATTGATGCGTGTGAAGTGTGACGCTGCTACGTTGACCACCGCCACTGCAGGGAGGAAGAAGTGGACATAACATCAAGGAGCTGTCATTTCATAGGGGCTCATTTTTTGGAGCAACTTTGTGCATGGAAAATGGTGATTGCTATGATATTCATAGTGAATATTTTGTGGTTGATATTACATGCTTGCTACAAATTGGACTGACTGTAAATACGAATTGTATCAACAAATTCAAACGTGAAATGAAACAGCAATGACCGTTTCAATATCAAGTGGGATAGGTTTTGTTTCAGACATGACAATTTCTCAGTCATAATCACTGTCAATAATTGATGCTGATTTATGTGGATGAATGGTGTAAAATAAAGACAATGGTATTAAAGGTTGTACAAATTTCCCTAAAAATAAAATGATGGCATTATCAATCTTTGTCCTTGTTGCTCTTCAAAAAACTTTTTAATATAGTTAAAAAATCTAAATATCTTTAGTGTTCTCAAATGCGAGGATTATTCAAGCCCATTATCCGTTTTTTTCTAAATAAAATGGTGGGCATTCCCTAAAACTACATTACCCAAGATCCCCCATACGTCACGTTAAGTCTACTGCACCACTCCAGACAGTTACTTTACAAAAAAGGCTCATAAACTTTCAAAAACATAAAATGGGCAATAAAAGAACAGTTTGCAACCAAAACTTAAAAGTTTCAAAATAAACTAATTGTAAAATGCGTATTTTTCCTGTTGAACTTTTTAATGACGCAGGTTCCGGTCCTTGTTGTTTTCCGGTGAGCAGTCGCTGTGCTCGACGCTAGTTGGCAACGGTCGCCCTTTTTGTCAACTACGTTTTTATCGCCCGCGAGATTCGCGTCGGACAAGGTAGGCCTCGACTTAATTTTCAGCAACAATTCGCCCCATCACATTTATTCTAACTGGTGCGAACTGCGGTTCAAATACTCTATTTGCATGCGTACTAATTTCTTGTTTGCCAAATGCACTTTTCAAATGCTTTTGAAGCATCGCTGCACTGGCCTTTGTGCTAAGCTAGGTGGCTAATATCGGCGGTAATAAACATGAATTATTTAACGGCAATATCCGCACGTGTGATGGTTTATTTCAATGTAATTTTGCATAATTTGTCGTTTTGCCCAACGTCACTGTGTTTTGGTCATGTGTTTTGATTACAGCCGTGTAGTTATCAGCTAGTATTAGCATTTTAGCATAACGCTCCATTATGGCGGCCCTTGAGTGGTCAATACAATTCGACTCGATTGACATTCCAATAACCCGCCCCCCTCCATTTTCTCTTCAGCATTTGTACTGCACGCGCGCGCACACAATAAGCAAGCGATGAGTTTCGACGTGAAGAAACTGAAAGTAAATGAGTTGAAGAGTGAGCTCCAACGCCGAGGCCTGGACCCCCGAGGCCTGAAGGTACACTTAGTGGAGCGACTCATGGCGGCCATGGAAGAGGAAGCATTGGCCGAGTCGCCCGGCGGAGGGGCCGAGGAACAAGCTGATGATGTGGTCGAGGACTACGATGACGACGGGGGTGTGTGCGAGGATGGGGACGAAATGCAAGAGCCTCAAGGTAAATTGCAAATTTGTACTTTTCAATAGGAGTCAATATGTTTCTAATATTTCATCTCGTAATAAAAGCTAAATTTTAAGTGGGCTACCAAATTGAGATGTTTAATGTTTTGTCATATTGTGTACAATTCGTTCACAAACTTCTGTTTTTTCTTCACCCAATACAACCATTTCATTCATAGTAATAATAAAAGGCAAAGCAGGTTGATTTATTTTTTTAATGATGTAAATACTAGCACCTAAGTACATATAACTCCTTAATCCTTTGTTGTATTGCCGCCAATGCAAATAAAGTTATGTTGACGTGTCAACAGTTGTTAAATTCCTCAATATATTTATTAATAAATCACTGTTTATTCATTTTCTGTGGTTATAATTTTGCTATTCAAATTGGGTGGACATGTGGGTAATATTCCTAATGGCGTTTCCATTCAATGACCTTTATTGACAGACAGTGACCTCTGCTAGGTATCCTAGCAACTGTCCTTGGGGTTCTAAAAGATTGATGCCAGTAGCAGTTGGGGGAGTGATTGATTAAATGAGGGGGGACTGTCATGTCAAATCATGTTTTGGGGTTTTGGAAGATGCTTGGCAGCAATTGAAGGGTTGTGGAAAAGTTTTCATATATTTCCAAAGTTTTCATATATTTCCAATTTTTTGCAGGAATGGCTTTTGCCGAGGGGGATGGTGACGGTCTGCTCGAGGAAGACGAAGGCAGAGATTCGGGCGGCTACTACGAAGACGAAGAGGCCGAGCCGCCGGCCGAGCGTGAGGCGTACGAAAGTCGCACGACGCCAGAATCGACTCACGAGGCGCCGGACTTCTCCGTCGAGCACCCTGGCACCGACGACCTTAACGATAACGTCATCAAACTCGAAGACGAAGAGATCGAAAATGCCAACGTCAAAGACGGTATGCTGTAAAACAATCCCAGTAGTGACATCATAGAGAGCCTTAAAGAAAAAGTGCAGAAAAGGAAAACAAATGTGTGGAAACAGAATCTCACTTTCCCTTGTTTTTTGCTACAGAAGATAAAGAAGACGCCCAAATGAACGTCGCCGCCCAGAACAGCGGTGACGCCGTGCACGACGACGCTCTAAAGGAGGAAACCAAAATTGAGCAAGACGCCGGCAGCGACGCCGACCAGGTGAAGGCGGAGTCTGAAAAAGGCGGACACTACAGTCGGAAGCGGCCACATGAGGAGAACAGGGGCTACAGCTACTACGAGCACCGTGAGGAGAAAAGGTATGTATCTATTCATTGTTTACAAGTCAAAGTGTGAAGAGCAGAATGAGTGGAATGTTCCAAAGCTATTTGCAATGGGTGAAAATCGACAGAAACATCTGACAAAACATATAACACTAGTCATATTTTACACATTAGGTTCATGTTAGTGCACTTTTATACCAAATGTTTATATTGTAAACTGCATGATCCAAAATATGTCTACTAAATATTATCCCTGTATATTTTCTGGGTCCTTGGGATATAATATATCAGATCACAATATTTGTGAATTGTGTTTTTTTGGCACTGTCATGAACTTGTTTGGTCTGCTTAGTGACCACTTGAGCCAAGCTACAGTGCAAAAGTATATAGCAGGATTGTTCACAACTGGGGCCTTCTGGATTTTCCTAGTTGGCCCTTTTAAAAGCAACCCACACCTCCATACGATAAAATGATTAGTCGCAAAGCTAACTCACTGCTATAGGATTAGTTGAAGGAGCTAAAACAGAGCGTTGATTGTGTTAATTTTATTCGTAGTCTCAAACCGTAGACTACGAGAGAATAGGGTTGTATGTGATTGTGAGCATCTGGTATCTTTGATGTGGGCCAAATAGCAGCTTTCTATTAATTTGCACTACTGCATGTTTGAATGTTTTGGTGGATTGATGTAGAGTATAATAGTTGATCTAAACTATAGTCAGAGTCTGGATGCTGGAATGGGTTAGAATACATTTGAATGATCAAGTTTTTATCCCAGGAGAGTAGTCTTACATTTTACACAGATTAATTTCTTAAATTTACATTCTGCACTTCACAATGCAACCATCAGAAAGTATTATTCATTCCACTGAGCTGCATGTGATTAAGTGTAGATGCCCTTAAAGAAACGAAAGGAATGTCTTAAATCTGTCTGTACTGGGAGACATACCAATTTCTGCTGAAGTATTTTGTAAACATCCTGAGAGTATCGGAGACATAACAAATCATCCTGGAAGCTCAGATCATGGCACGGAAGAGCCCAAGTTTGTGGACGAAATAGGGATTCCTTTCAAGGGGATATACAGTAGGTCCAAGCCAAGCCATACTCAATGGGGTTCCATTTGGGTACCATCTGAATGAGAGAGCACTGATAGAAGCCAAGCCAATTCTAAATGGAGATTGTTAGGTGATGAGCTGAATTTAGCCCCGACTCATCCATAAGATCAAAGCTAGGAGATTTCTGCAGAGAACCAGATAGTGGTTAAAATCCTTGATTTTGGTGTTTATTGGGAGTTAGGGCAACCGTCAACAGACGACAATTTCAGACATGTCCAACAACAGTACTCCTGAACACTTAGACACGCAAAAAACAGCAAACAGATGCAGTCAAGGACCACTTAAGGGCTAGAAATAGACCAGCCGATAGAAGTCCATCGTCTTTGGTCCGAGCCACCTCAAATAGATGTACCTAAAGACCTGCTTGGCCATTTCCTTGTGATAACAGTGGAATGGAGACACCACAAGTTATAATATACCTATCTTGACAAAAACCAAACCGTGGATCATTTGGAAACCAAGACCGAGTGCTCAGAGGAGATGTCCGAGCCACTTCAAAGTATTCAGTTTACATAATGACCACAAATGGACCCAGGGGATCATTTGCTAACCAAGAATGAATGCTCACAGCTAATGTTAGGAACTTATCAGTTATTACAATAGCCTAACCATGCAGCAGACCTATTAAATATTTTTGCATATTATGTTAGTAGGAGTACAAACCATGACATATTGCATCCAGCATGTCCTACATTGTAATATTACAAGAATTATTCTTTTCTTGGCACAGTTTTCAAATGTTTTTTTACCATTATATGTGATTGACATGTTTATTGTTGTGTTTAAAGAAAAAAAAACTGTTGAATGATGTCTGCGTCTGCAGACTTAAGTCATGTATGCTTTTGAATGGGGCGGGCTGGGGACGGGCTTGCGGATCTTCCGTCAATATTCAACAAACCGTTGTGAAATTTTCGTCGGCCAAGCCTAGGGAGCATGACCCCGACGATTCAAAGCCCGATGCTAGCGTGAAAGTTAGCGTAACGCATAGCGCGTTTTACCACCGACGAATCCGGGTCAATGAATTCCGTGTGACTGACCCGGATTCGTCAGATGAGTGGTTACCGTCTGGATCAACCGGAAGCAGCAGCAGCCTCGTCCCCAGACGCTCCAAAAGACTTTAGAGGTAAGAACTGACTTGCTCTAGATAGCTCCTTTTCATTGTTTTGACCAAGGCTCTCATTACTTTGATTGGAACAATCAAAGTAATTCATCCTTGTGTCAAACAAATGCAATTTGGTTTCAGTAGTTCATATACCGAAACACACTCTGGCAGAACTGAAAAGGCTTTTAATTGAACAGATCCTTTTTCCTGCGGGGATCCAGTGCTAGTTCGGAGTCTGAAGATGACGGGTAAGTCGGGTCTTGGGGTTTGCATATTCCGTAAACATATTCTGGTGCTAATTATGATTTTTAAAACATTTTTATGTCTTTTCTTTTAGCACTGATTCCGAGCCCTTACTGTCTGAAACTTATGAAGAAGGTAAAACATTTTTTTTTTTTTTTTTTTGGATCATCAAACTAATCAATTTCAAGGATTTTGATATTAATGTTTTTCTGTTTCCACAGTAAATCCTATGAGCCACGATATTGAGTGGCGTCAGTCCAGTTGGCAACCCCGAATGTTTCCCTTTGCCGCCAATCCCGGACTTCGAAGCGCTGCCGCGGAGTTGATCTCCGACCAGCCGGCCGACTTTTTGGAACTCTTCCTAACGGACGAGCTCCTCCAACACATTGTCGATAAGACGAATCAGAACGCCCTCCATTGTTATAACGCTGAGAGGCAGCTGAATAACAATGCCGTTGCGTTCAAACCCGTCGCGGTACCGGAATTGAAAGCTTTTCTGGGACTCAATTTTGTCACCACTTACGTCAGAAAGCCCACCACCAATCACTATTGGAGCGTAGACGAAATCGAGGCCACTCCCTTTTTCAGCCAGACCATGGGAAGGAACCGCTATCATTTCATATGGAAATTCCTTTGTTACAACAATCTCATAACGCACGACGACCCCGACGAAATGTACAAAGTACGTCCAGTTTTTGATTATATCGTGGAGAAGTTCAGGGAGATGTACCAACCGGGGCAAAACATTTGCATTGACGAAGGCGTGATGGTGTGGCGGGGGCGCGTGTGCTTCAAAGTATGTAATCCCAACAAACCCGCCAAACACGGCATCAAAAACTACATCCTCTGCGACTCGGCAACGGGTTACTGCTTTAATATGCTACCCTACGGCGGGGAAACACAAACCACATCGGAGATAGTCTTCTCCCTCCTCGACCGTCTACCCGGTCTCGGTTACACGCTCTATCTGGGGGAGTCTTTCAATTCCGTAGCCATGTGTGAGCTATTGCTAGGAGCCGAAACGAACGTCTGCGGAATCCTGAAGAGGGGCAAGGGCGAGATCTTAAAGGGCTCAAACGACCTGAAGGAAGGAGAAAAAATCACCCGACACAATAGTCGAATGATGCTGTTGGCCTTTCGGGAAAAAAAGCTGGTGACCATGCTGACTACCTGCCACCACGATAAGATGTTGAAGGCCCTCTTGCCCAAGGGACAGAAAGACAAAGAAGTGCAGATCAGACCGGAGTGTGTTGTCGCACATCACGCCTTCATGAACGGGGTGGATAAATTAGAACAAAATGTCGAATATTACCCCTTAGTCCATAAATCCATGGACTGGTCCAAGAAGTTTGTGGCTTATCTCTTTCAAATCTGCATGTTTAATGCCTACGTCCTCTACAGAATCAGGCACCCGGGAGAGTGTAGAAGCCTTTTGGAGTTCATGCGCAAGGCTATCAAGTCCTGGACCGTAAAACGACACGCGGGGGTGCAGTTAAATAGGAAGAGCGAGGTGGTGGAAGTTGCCGTCGTTAAAATCGAGGACAATTGCATCTCCGAGGAAGGCCCGCAGAATGCTAAGAGGGCGCCGTATAAGACGGACCCGGAAAGTAGGCTCGATGGACAGATCGCCAAACACAAACTACAGTACTTGAAGCCCACTAACAAACGTTTAAAACCAGCTAGGAGGTGCAGGGTCTGCACGCGTAGGGGTCTACGCAAGGATACCAGAATGTGGTGCATCTCGTGTCTCATCCCCTTGCATCCCGGAGACTGCTTTACCGATTACCACACTAAGATTAATTATTCCGAGATCTGAGAAACGCAAACCCCTCTCAGTTTGGCCGCAGCTGTGTCGGAATCCACACGCAACTGTGAATGGCTCAAATGTTGACACATTTTTGCCCCCCATGTAAAACTTGTACATAATTTTGCTTGTAAATAAAGTTTCTCATTAGAAGACCTTTCCACTTGCGTTTTTGTTTTGTTTTATTCTCCGACTTTGTTGAGGCGTCGCCAAAATCGGTAGCTATGGTCGCTAGCCGCGTTTCAGGCTTGCTTTTCGATTAGAAGGAATCGCTAAAACGATTAAAATAGTGCGTTTAAACCCCTCAATCGCGATATAGGAGAGAACCACGTGGGTTGTCACAATGTTCAACTAGCAAGGTTGGATTCTTCAAATATTCAGAGGTCTTGTGCTAACTACAATTTTGCTTCATTGCTTTTGATTTTCCTGACTTTTGCTTTCTATTTATATGTTGTGCGCAGCTGTTGAAAAGCTTCTGACCTTTTGAACTATTGATTTTCTGACATCTGACCAGGCTAACAAACAATTACAAAGCACTTAGCTAGCAAATGTGAAACAAACCTGTACCCATATTCAATTTTTTTGATGGGTGCAATTCTGATCCTTTTAATACTCATGTTGGAAACACTGTTGTCTGGTCATTGACTTTTAGTAAGTCTGACAACTGACCTTTGTGACGACCAACCTGATTCTCCCCTAATGGGAATGAGTGTGTTCTGTCTGTTTATGCTTTGTTTTAATTCCATGCATTTTGACTGTTACACTGGAGAAAACATAATTGCTTCATGTTGAAGTACTTCATAGTTTTTAGTCAAGCTATTACTTTAGTCGGAATTGTACATGAGAGACTAATTGGCTTCCATTTGCTAAGTATTGAGAATATTATTAATTCCTTCATTTTGCATGTAAACTTGGCCACTGGTTTTCTTGATTGTCCCTCCAAGTTTGAATCAAAACCTGTAGTTTTTTTCTTAGCACCCTAGCCAGATTTTTCAAATTTATATGTATTTTTTATAAAATTACCCTGTAATTCGCTTCTTTTTGTTGTTTCGGTTCTGGAAACTTTTTAGTATAATTTTTGGGTGCCGTAAATTCTTAAGGGTTCTACATTTTTCTCTTATCACGTGAAAAACCCAGAACTATAGGATTCCCTTTATTCTTCCAAAAAATAAAAGCTTACCAGTGAAATTAAGGAACGGAAAATGATAGCAAGCAAGTATTTTCTATTAAAAGAAGAAGCTCAACTTTGGGTAGCTCGCAGACCACTACAATCAGTGGTTCTTGACAGGTCAGTCAAAACTCTTAAATGGCTGTCAATGTGTAAATTTTCCATGTTCACAATCACCTTTAACCTCCCTCCCTTCTCATTACTTTTAAAGGTCTCGCACACCACAACCACCCGCAGAAGACGAAGAAGAGAACATTGATGATGCTCTCGTTACCATCGACACATGTAAGTGCGACCTATGGCCAAATCAATATATGGATTTTTAGCTCACTGTAGCTGTGTGCTTTCCAGACAACTGCGATCTGCACTTCAAGGTTTCCCGAGATCGCTACAGCGGCTACCCCTTGACCATTGAGGGCTTCGCCTACTTGTGGGCGGGAGCAAGGGCGACCCATGGCGTCAGCTGTGGACGTGTCTGCTATGAGATGAAGGTCGTTCATTTTAACTCTCTAGTTGATGTGATTGCTGTAATGATCTGATCGCTGAAAGCCAATCAGAATCTGAAATGTGACTTTTGCTCTGTCTCAGATCAATGAGGAAATTCCAGTAAAGCACCTTCCTAGTTCAGAACCGGATCCACACGTGGTACGAATTGGATGGTCCATCAATCATTCCAGTACTCAGCTTGGTAAGAACTTTTAAGTCCAAAATTATGGGAAATTAAACAATTACTACTTACCCTAATTCTCTTTTTTTAAATTTTCTTTCTTTTTTAGGAGAGGAGCCTTTTTCCTTCGGGTTTGGAGGAACCGGAAAAAAGTCGTCCGACTGCAAATTTGCCGACTACGGAGAGAAATTTGGAGAAAATGACGTCATCGGCTGTTACATCGTGAGTGACACTGACCGACCGGATTTATCTTAAAAAGCTAACGCCCACTTGTGATGCTCTCAGGACTTTGAACAAGGTGACGAAGTGGAAATGGCATACTCCAAAAACGGAGTGGCACTGGGCGTAGCCTTCAAAACCACCAAGGAGGAGCTGGCTGGCCGTGCCCTCTTCCCTCACGTGCTGGTGAAGAATTGTGCCGTGGAGTTCAACTTTGGACAGAAAGAGCCTTATTTCCCTCCGCCGGACGGCTACACCTACATCCATGGCGTACCCGAGGAGAACAAGGTCCGGGGCACCAAGGGACCCGCCAGCAAAGGCGAATGTGAGGTAAAAACATGGCCATTTTTTAACCTTTTTGCCTATGATTACAATTTAATTGCATATAAGCCGCTTTTGTTGGTCTCAAAAAAATAGACTGAATCGAAGGTACGGCTTATATGCGCATAAAATGTTGACATGCATGAAACTGCAAGCGGCATACACCATAACGTCATGCCGCCATGGTGCTGAACCCGTGACCAGACGTTTGGTCGCCAGTCTTTTGGTCCCTTTTGGCCGCCAGTCAAATGTACTTGGATATTAAATTCTTTCTCCTAGATATTAAACACTCTCTCTTAGATATTAAACTCTTATGAATATATTTTTGAGAGCTGGTTTCATCAGTAAACTATCTGTCATTAAAAGTCTGGCGACCAAAAGGGACCAAAAGACCGGTGACCAAACGTCCGAGCACCCGCAAGACCATGCGGCTGATATGGTTGTCTGTAAAACTGGTGCCCGTACATTTCATAGACGGACATTTCGTAGACGGACATTTCTTCGAAGGACATTTCGTCAGCCGGACATTTCGCCGCCCGGGCATTTCGCCGCCTGGACACTTTGTCGAACAGACATATCGTCGCCGGACAATGTGTCGAATGGATATTTAGTCGATGACTCACTCAGTTAATTGACTTATTGTCTCGGTACAGTTCGGGATTTTTTTTTTCTTTTTATAAAATGTATATTTTCTCTTACAGGCCATGGAGTTCACTGTTACTAAACGTGGTGGAAGGAAACTACTGTACAATGGCTATGCTTATATAGTTAGCAGAACGAGTAATAGCATTACCTATTGGAGATGCGAAGAAAGAGGAAGATGTGGAGGGCGACTTAAGACAGTGAACGATATACTACAAGGTCCCCCCGGGCCACATTCTCACCGACCAGATCCCAGTAGAGTTGTTGTACTCAAGACAGTACAGAAGATTAAGGAACAAGCCTCTAATACTGAAGACATTTCGAGTACTATAATTAAGAACTGCACATCCGATTTTCCCTTAGAAGCAACTGGATCTCTTCCCACTAAAGAAACACTTTTCAGAATGATTAGAAGACAAAGGAGATCCGCAGAGGGGAACGAAATAACAGACAAACTCAGGGTTTCGTTAAAAGGGGAGAGATTTATTTTATTCGAAGAGCAAGATATCGTTTTAATGGCAACTGACACTAATCTCGATTTATTGGCCAAAAGTATGCACTGGTTTTGCGATGGTACCTTCGATAGTGCATCGGACATCCATCAACTCTATACCATCCATGCTCTCCTTGGTGAAGATCATACTGTTCCACTTGTGTACTGCATTACGAAGTCTAAAACTCAAGAAACTTACGATACCATATTTTCTAAGCTTAAAGAAAGGTGTGTGATGGAGCCTAATTCGATAACTGTGGATTTTGAAAGAGCTTCAATAAGTAGTATAGAAAAGAATTTTCCTAACTCTCATACATGTGGATGCTTTTTTCATTTTAGTCAATGCCTTTGGCGAAAAATTCAAGCATGTGGCCTACAAGATTGGTATAATGAGCCAAGGAATGCTTTCCTAATCAAAAATATTACAGCACTTGCTTTCGTTCCAAAGGAGGATGTCATAGATGCTTTTAATGAATTAATGGCTTCACTAGATAAGGAAACAGATGAAGTTTTAGGAGAATTTCTTGTCTACTTTGAGACTACTTGGTTAGGTGCTGTACAATTAGGAAAGCGACGACGGCCATTTTTTGATATCTCCTTATGGAATGTAAGAGAAAAGACCTTGCTAGGAATACCATGCACAAATAATTCTCTTGAAGGTTGGCACCGTGCATTTCAACATAGAATGTCAGTCGGTCATCCAAATTTATCACGTCTTGTGACCAAACTCCAAAAAGAACAAAATGATTGCGAACTAACAATACAACAGGCTTCATGCGGTATTATGCCTAAAAAGACCGTTAAAGCATACGCAGTTGTTAATGAACGGTTGAAAAAGCTCACGGATGACTATGGAAATGTAGAGAGACTACATTACCTACAAACCATTGCACATAATTTGTAAGTTGTGAATTTGTTTTAATAAAATGTTGATTACCTGGTTGATGGCTTTCAACGAATTATTTATGCAACAGAACGATTGTTCGCAAGGTTGACGTTAGGGTAACCCAAGCCTTAGCCACTATACCCCATTTCTACCCATTAACCTTAACCACTAACCCTAATTCTAACCTTAGCCACTACAAAATGTCTGGTCGGCGAAATGTCCGTTAGACGAAATGTCCGGTCACGGTGAAACAGATATAAAAAAAAAATCTAATTGATTTTCATTTGCAGTTTACATTTACATTTCCAAAAATAGTAAATAATAGTTTGAAAAATATTATCAAATGCAGTAGGAAAATTGAAAATAGTAAGTAAAGGTTTCAAGTTGCTGTTTCTTTGTATGACCGTAATTTTACACCATCTCGAGCGGATTTGAACATTTTTTTTACACTTGCATAATATTAGATTCTGATGATGGTTGGCCTCCCCGCCTGTGGAAAGACTACTTGGGCTATCAAGCACGCTGAGACCAACCCGGAGAAGAAGTACAACATCTTGGGAACCAATGCCATCATGGACAAGATGAAGGTCAGTTAAATATGCTACAACAGCATCAACGCTACTTGTTTCCTTCAAATTTATTAAATTCTTTTCCAGGCCTTATTAGGTCAAGTATAAGGGAAACAATTCAATCTTGGAGTACAGGCAAGTTAACTTCAACTGAAACGGAAAAAAATAAACTCGCCACCTGACCGGCATCAAAATAGCACTCGTTTCATCAAGGATGCTAACAGACGCCTATTTTAGCTAATTTTCAATTAAAAATGTTTCCACTCAAAACCAAAACTACGTTTTACGGCCTCTAAGAATGCATTAGCCTTTTTATTAGGCTTTTCGTTTAAATTTAGTAACAAAGACAACTAAGTCTGGTGCTCGGACGTTTGGTCGCTAGTCTTTTTGGTCGCCGGTCTTTTTGGTCCATTTTGGTTGCCGATCAAATGGTGACAGAGTTTACTATTGAAACCACCTCTCAAACTTATATTCACAAGAGAGAGTTTAATATCGAAGTACTGTTTAATAAAAAGTACATTTGACCAGTGACCAAACGTCCGGTTACTCTAAATCTCGACTAAATAAACATAAAATAGATTATTTTTAATTGTATATGCCTGTGTTTTTAGTTTAGCTTCCTTTTAGAAGTTTCTAATTTTAGCTTGATATCATGGCTATGCTCATTATTAACAAAAAAACCCTTACCCTAACCAGATGATGGGCCTGCGACGCCAGCGGAACTACGCGGGGCGCTGGGACATCCTGATCCAACAAGCCACGCAGTGTCTGAACCGCCTGATCGAGATCGCCGCGAGAAAGAGACGCAACTACATCCTGGACCAGGTAGCGTAACCCCAGACACGCATTCACTCAACACACCGTCAGCACCGTCACTCAATGATTACTCTCTCTAATGGACTATTTATTTATCTTTCAGGGGGGCTCTGTGTATTGTAGAAGTAGTACAAGCCGCATTGAATCTCACCCTCTAATGTCACTTTGATTGTCTTGTACTGTAAACAAAAGTGACGAGCTATTTACTCCATGTTGTCATCCCTCGCTATATCTTACTTTTTTTGCACTTGCTATATCTCTTGTCATAATGTCTTGTGAAATGCGACAATGTACAAGTAGACCGTGACTTTGTAAAGATGTTGAGAAACAAGTAAGCTCTGACTCTGGTGAGTAAGAAAAACACCTTCTGTTGCTAAATATTTAAGAGAGAGAGAGAGCTTTTTCACCTTTTTGAAAGCTGAATAGTAGAACTCAGATACGTGGAACTGTTGAGTGTGTGTTTTAATGAATTGACCCCCCCAAGGTAAGTAATACTAACACTGACTAGATTTTCAGGTCTCGGGCAGAGGGGGCAACAAAGGTAGGTGGGGTCAGATGGCGACATTACGTTGGAGACGTGAGTACAGGCAGGTGGGTTGTATCTGTGTCGTTTGTCTTGCGTGGGACTAGAACTCGTTCAAATTGGGTAAGTTAAGGTAAGTGTGGGGGAGGGTGGCCCACTCGGATAACAAAAAAATAACCTTGCGCGTACTTGCTTTGGAAAAAATGACTTAAAGTATTACGCTGCTTAATATTTGGACCGTTTAGCTGACATCTTAAAACTTCAGGTGTATTTGCAACCCGTTTTTCAATAGGAGAGTCAAATGGTGATGTTTTCCCATTACGTCTTGGATAGTTAGAAATGGTACAAAGTGGACCGCGAACTGACCATAGACTGCATTTTTAGAACCACAGGCTTTCACATTGATAACTATAAGCACTCGGTAGACTGATACTGCTTTGGGACAGTTGCTGGATCTGGTTTAGAGCGACGTGTCTTTGTCGTTTGTTAAGTCCGATTGTGTCTTTCTGTCACCCACGACACCCGCAATGCTTTGTTTTGGACCACAAAACCTCGCATCTTTATACAGCTGTAAAGCAAATCACAGGATCGAGTTACACGGCAGTAAATTGTTGAAGCAAAACATTATTTTAAACTTCTTTCTATGGAGAACCTCAGCAAGGGTTTCTAAGAGCGGCGCTAGAAGGATACCAGGAGCTCCGATTTAAGTTATCACGAAGTAGAATGCTACAAATGCGTTTACTCGATCCACGTCTTTTTGAACAATCGGAACTCAAAGAGGCTTTAAGCCTTTTGAAGCTAATTACACAAAATGTTTATTTTGAAACAAAGCTCACACAAGTATACATCTACAAATATATTCTGAGGTTGTCGGTACCATTGCTACAATGTCGGATTAAAGGCTAGAAATACAAAACAATTGAATATACTGTCGCTAACGTACATTTGTAACCAAAGTTGGGTCAGCCCCACCTAACTAACTAGTTCAACACACTACTCGAAACATATTTTTTCTGTCAACTATTCTATACTAACTTTGTAATGCTAATAATATACATTTCCGCACTTTTTTGATGTACGTCACGTACGAAAACCGCCAAACTACACACGTTTCCATGTAAATCGCTTAGCTTGCTAACGCTACAAAAACGTATAATTGCTTTAGTGGGCCCCCCTCCTTCCAATCTGAGTAAACAGGTAACCCAGGGTCGGCGAATTTGCCAGGTGAGTGGTGGCGAATGACGCGGCCTATAGCGCTCCAGCTAACTCGTAGCCTCATCCCAGTCAAACAAACCTGTGTCACTTGATGATTGCAGGGTTCCAGCTTGCCATTCCAGCGGAACGCCTCCGCAAGTAAAACAATAACAAACAAGCTTCTACCTCTTTCTTGTCGCCATCGCTAGACAAATGTATATGGATCAGCAAGGAGACGAAAAATGCGTCCTTTTGAGGGTTTTCAACGCAAGGCTATTGTAATTTGTCCCACGGACGAGGATTTAAAAGAGCGAACATTAAAGCAAACCAATGAGCAGGGGAAGGATGTGCCTGATCATGCTGTGTTAGAAATGAAAGGTAGGACCGCTGTGGATACAAAGCTACAAAAACATCAGATCTACTGTTTCTTTTGTTTAGTTTTCTATGTGTAAAAAAAAAAACATCTCAACTTGGAAGATACCCCCTTTTTTGCCTTCCTCCTCTCTTTCCCCCTTTTTCCCCTTCAATCCACTAAGTCATCAGACCTGGACTTTATATTTTTATTTTTTTTATTTTAAGTTATAATTATTTTTAAATGCTCTGTCTTGTGCACTGCAAACACAGGTGGTATCCCATTATTTTCACTCTAATACGCGGATAATGATTAATTATTTGTCATTTTTATCGAGTTTTACGAAAAATATCTTTTATTTGCGACCAGATGGCGGACATGCTGCCTCTAAATGTTAATTGTTCTACTCGTCCAAAAAACTGAAATTTAAATTTCTTTATTTTTTGTATATATAGTAGCAATGTTTACCATCAAGCTAAATGCAAAAATATTTTATTTCAAACATTCAAGAATATTTTCCAGTAGTTTTGGTTTAGCTTCTAATCTATTTAAACCAAAATTGTTGTAAGATGTATTCTACTGCCCACTAGTGGACAAGGAAGAAACAAGGAACAGCACAATGTCAATTGAGTTGGAGCAAAAACTATGGTGCTACATGTTTAAAATCACAAAATTATTGATGCCATTTCTATTGTTTATAAGGGGGACGCCATTTTTTAAAATGTATTATCCTGGTCACGGAAAAAAATTGAACATTTTAGAAAATTCAACTCAAATTTGCCAAATTTCGATTCTAAAGCTAAAGCTTGACCAAGCTGATGGGTGCTCTCCTCAGTTTGCAGTGCATTCCCCATCCCTCCTTTGTCTATCCTCAAATGTTGCCTCCACGGAGGAAACGTTTACCCCTCGTAACTTCATCTTTCTACTCTACACCACCTCTGCGCGACTCTAATTGATCTCCATTTTGTCTTTTTGTCTTCTGGCGGCGTGGCCCCTCCGGTCCCCACGCTTTTCTTCTTCTCCTTCTCTCTCTTGCTCTCTTTCTCCCGACCCTTCACTCACCGTTCCGACTCCAAGCCAACTTCACCCTGCCGGAGGAGTGCGACTTCCTAGAAGGGGTCACCTACGCCGAGGTCCAGAGCGAAGAAGCCGAAAAGCTGATGAAACAGTACAACGAAGAGGGCCGCAAGGCGGGACCGCCACCCGACAAACGCTTTGACAACCGGCCGGGCGGCTACCGCGGCCGTGGGGGCGGTGGCGGCGGCTTCTCACGCTACGACAACCGCGATGCGCCCCGCGGTGGTGGCTACCAGAACCGAAGTGGGGACTCTGGTGGATACAGGGGTGAGCTCCTATTTTTTTGCTATACACAACACTTATATGATAGAATTAAAAATCTGCATTTTTTGACCCATCTTAGCAGTGTCTTATTTGGTAGATATTTTTTCCCGCCTTTTGAAAATGCACTGTTCATGAAAGTTAAACTATTTTTTTCAGGCTACAGCCGGGGGGGCGGTTACGGTCAGAACCGCTGGGGGGGTAACGGCGGTGGTGGTGGCGGCGGCGGCTACCGTGACGGAGGCTCCGACAACCGGTCCGGGTACCGCAACCAGTCATCGGGAAGCGGCTACAATCGGCCGGCTCCTTACAACAAGGGTGGTTACAACCAGGTAAATTTCACCAATCTAGCTTCTTTAATGCCTTTTCTTACATGGTTGTTTGACCGCAACTCGCAGGGATACGGCTATAACCAAGGTGGCTACAACCAAGGTGGTTATAACCAGGGAGGCTACAACCAGAACTACTATGGGAACTACAATCAGTACCCAAGCTACGGGCAGGGCTACAGCCAGCCGGCGGCCGCCAGCCAGTCATACGGCCACCACCAGGCACCCCCACAGCAGGCCCCTGTGGCGCAACACCAGGCCCCGCCTCAGCAACAACAACAGCAGCAGAGCTACAACCAGCAGTATCAGCAGGTAAGGAGTGAACAACCAATCATATGTCTTAATTTTTCCCATTCAAAATTATTGATTTATTCATTTTTTCACATTTAATTTCACATTGATACTTAATTTACAGTGCATTTCATTAACTACAATCATAATATTGCCCAAGCCAAGCATAGCTTTAACTTTATTTGTAAATTACCGTTGACAGAACCTAAATTTTGTCAGGCTACCCATTCAAAATTATTGATTTATTCATTTTTTCAGGTTTAATTTCACACAAACTCTTATTTCATTAACTATGATCATAAAATTGCCCCATAGCTTTAACCCTATTTGTGTTTCCCTATAGTATGCTCAGCAATGGCAGCAGTACTACCACAACCAGAACCAGTGGAACCAGTATTACAGCCAGTATGGCGGCTACCCCGGACAGGGTAGCCAAGGCTCATCTTCAGGTTCTCAGTAGCTCTCCCCCCGCTTTTACCTACAATCACTTGTTGTGTGTGCTATGCCCATAAATTCTTACCTAAATCATTAAGCAGTGGCGTGGTGATAGATGCTAGCTAGCCCCCGTGCTAACCCTTCCGATGCTTTACGCCATTTATCGGAGATGCTCAAACAGTATACAAAAGCATGCTCTATAATTTTCATTGAAATTCTTTTCACAGTCGCGCATAAAAGTGACATTTTAGAATCCTTTTCAGTAGAGGCATTTTGTTTTAACATGGATTTTTTTTTTAATCCTATTGTGGTTCCTGTAGTTTGAATCCGATGAATATCTTCCAACATTTTTTTTTGTACCAGTGTGAAAAATCTGTCTTTATACAATAAATATAATTGTATACACCGGGATGAGATTTTTCAGTTTTTTTTGAGTTCTTAGACCCCTTTTTATGGTTATTCCAAACTCTATTACAATACTTTTGTGATTAATGATGTCATAAATAGGGATGTTCCAATACAAATTTTATATCAGTTAAAATTCATAAATGTTCTATACTATTTATTTTTCAATTAGGCTTTTCTAATTTCAACTAATTCATCCACTCCAGTGGTTTTATATTATATAAATATGAAGTTAAATTTCTAAATTTGAACGTTTATGACAGATAATAACTAAATGACTGAAATATTTATTATAGTATAACTAATTGTCTGAAAACTGTGATGTTTTTGAATGATTTATTTACAGGTGACTACACTCGTCTCCGTTCGCCACAATCCAGGTTGGATGTTGTAATGATAAAAATAACATTTTATGTATAGAGTTTGTAATAAACCAAGTGCTTGTCACTATTCAAACATAACTTGTCCAATGTGCCTCAAAGTAGGTGCGTCTTGAACATGGTCGAAGAGTGACGACATTTTGAGAAGTCCACCCCCATTGGCTCACCACAGTCGCGTCTGATGACGTCACAATCAATCGCTGCTAATGAAATGAATACAGCTGTAGAAATTTGCAGAAGGGTAAGAAACGCTCACTTTTTTTGTGAAAAAACAATCTATTGCATGAACAAAAGTAATCATAAACATTAATAATACTCTTATGAAACTCCAAAATGAAGCATCCAAGTCATGATTTCAACCGATTTCGAAAAACGTGTCTTGTGCATAAGCGATTGCACTTTGGCAAACATTTAGTGCACGCCGTAACACTTCCTGTCAATATTTTGAATCGTAGTGATCAAACCTTTATCAAACTACATAAACAAGTCTTAGATCTTATCCTATATGTTTTTGTTTAGGTTTATAACTTTTCTGATCGTTTTTTTGTGTATTCCCAGAGAAAAGTGATGATGGGTTGTTTTTGCTCCGTGTAGTTCAATCTATCCAAATTCAGTAACGTACGCCAGAGTTGAGACTTTAATACACTTTTTTTTTAATGGTACACTTGAGAACAAAAAAATGAGAAGAAATTCCGCTTTAGTGTCCATTTCCCTTCACGGATTCAAAAGGGAAACATTAGCACCACAGATGATGATGTCCTTAATTTAACCCTTTGACACCTGAGCACTCACATATTGGCTTCTTAATCACAAGAAGGCGCGCCCTCTTGTGGTTTGGTGTGGCTAATGTTTACTCCAAATGTAACATTTTAGAATACGTGTCGAATTGTATATTGCAGGCGATGTATGGGAAAAAAAGTTTAACTAATAGTCTTAAAAGTATGGCACATTGAAAAATACAAAACAAAATGGAAAATTGAAACAAAAGTCCTAAAGAAATAAATAGAAGTCTTTTTTAGTTTTAATAATGACTTATATGCCGGTCTAAATTAATTGAATGTCTATTATTTTCATGAGTTGCTGGAGGAATAAATAATTATATAAAATAGTAATAATAAAAAACTGAAAATTAAATAGAAATATACAACTAAAATGGGATAATCAGAAATCATACAAAGGGAAAATGAATAGTAAAATTCATATAAATGCATTAAAAAAAGCAATTTATTAATACATTTAATTAAAATTTTTATCCTAATTTTGACTGATAATTTTTCATTGACAGGGTTTGTATTCTAAAACTATTTGTGCCAAATAAAAAAAAAAACTCTCCCCAAAAATGCAATTTATTTTAGTTTTCCTTCCGCCATATTTTTTTCCCCCAAAAAATAATGTCTTTGTTTACTCGTTCAGTGCATTTTGATGTATTAAAATGTGAAATGTAAATTCAAGCATCAAAGGGTTAAATTCAATAGGAATCTGGATAAAATTCCCTGAGTCCATTCAGTCAGGCTCCCGGTTCTTCTCCTTGCTGAGGTGAAGCTGCTCCAGTTTTTCGGGCAAAAAGGAGACCGGCACTGAGCACCCGCGACTCCTCGGGGGAGGCAACGTGTTGGCCTGACAGAAAAAGAAAAAAAATAATAAAAACAAAAACAAAATTAGCTTAGCATTGACCCGGAGGTCTGAAGTCGTCCCACCTTTCCGGGAACGTTGTGGTAGTACGTCTTTTGCCCCTTCTCCTGAGGGGTCCCCACACCAGGGTCCGTCGGCGTGAAACGCTCCCAAACAGTTGAGGTGTCTACGCTTTTCCTGAAGGGGGCGCCCTTGTGGGTTTCCGAATCGTTGCCGTGGGGGAAGAAGAAGGCTTCTTCTTCGGAATCTGATAGGCGGAATGTAGGGGTATTAGTACATATCGAGGAAATAATGAGGAAAAATCACAATAATTAAAGTCGCAATAATCAAGGGAATACTGTAGATGTCGTTCTCTTAATAAAGATTGGTTGCCCTCTGCTGGACAAAATGTGCGTTACAACAATATATCCGATGTTAAGTGACGGTAGAAATTCGATCAATGCGTTAGTTGGCGACGTGTGTCGTGGACACTTACTCGGCACGCCACCCTTGGTTCGCGAGTCGGCGGCGGGGGTGCATGGGCAGGACCCGCCACTGTTTTTGTGTTTCTTCATGCACTCGATTCCCACCAGGTCGCGGCAGTGTCTGTGGCAGTTCATCCCGCAACCTGCAAAGGGACCAAGTCTGGCTTTAGCTCGTTTTGTTTTACTCTCTCGTCGGCCATTGCGCTTCATTCAATTTAAATCAACAAAAAAAGAGATCCTAAATTGACTGTAAATGGCCCAAAATGAATAGCAAGTAACATGTGATTACGTACCTTTGCATTGGTAGCCTTGTTTGAGGACGCCCCTCAGCTGCAAGAAAATACAGCAGGCTATTCGCCATCTTCCGATTGGAGTCGTAGTCCCGTTTCGCATCAGTAAAAACTCACGTGACCGCCGCAGGTGTCGCAGAACGTAAGCTTTTTGTAGGTCGTCTGGTGAAAGTTGTGCGCTTCGTTGAAGTTGTAGCCTAGCTTGGCACACACCGACATCCCACGCACGAAGTACGACGTCATCTCCTCACGGCTAATTTGACCTGACCTACGAAGGAGGAGAGGAAATTTTGCAATTCCTTTTTTTCCAGATATTAATATCAATTTTACAATATTGAGATGGTCCCAATTAAATAATAATAAATAAGTAGTCAACATATTCAATATTATTTAGTATTAGTCAACGTAGAAGCAGGATAAAAATGTAAATAGTTAATTTAATGTATGTTCTGAAATAAAATACTAAAGTGCACCTTATAAGCATGACATCAGTCTTTAAAAGAACTACAAAATATGCATTTTTTACATTTAATTTAAAAAAATAGCATTACTTTTGAAATTTAAATGGGAAAAAATAAAGTTTAAAAGGAGTTGGGGTCACCTGTCGTTTTGCTGCGTACAGAAAGAGAACGGGAAATTGGCTGCAATTTTCTCAAAGTCCTCCAGGGGGACGAAGCCGTCCTGCTTGTGGTCGTAGTTCTTCATGATGGACTGAAACGGGGGGGACACACAAACCACCGCCTGCCTTCACCGCTTCTGCTTTGCCGTAACGGCGAATAAGGAAGCGAAACGCGGCCTCCGATGTACGGCTCGTACTCACATCCACCATCTGTTTCACGTGTTTGGAAATGGTGTCCGGGTCCAGGCGGGGGGCCACTCCGGACCCCCAATCTGCCACCACTGGCGCTTTAACTGGAGTGACGGGCTGCGTACAAAATAAAAAATAAAAACACAACGTACGCATTTTAAAATGTAATGTTTCCATAAAACGATCACAATACTAATGCTAAAATGCGCTAGCTTGGTTAAAATCATAAATATAGGGGTCAAAATTATGAATCGGGGCGGCTTATACGAGAAAAATTATAAAATTCAATGATTTTTAAGGTCATTTCAAGGTCGCATTTTTTTTCTTCCAAAAACAATCTCACCGCTAATGCTAAAGTACGCTAACTTGGTTAAAACCATGAATATGGAGGTCAAAATTATCAATCAGGGGGCGGCTTATATGAGAGAAATTGTAAAATTTCAATGATTTTAAGGCCATTTTAAGGGTGCGGCTTATATGAGAGAAAATACTGTATTTCTTTTTTAATTGACGGTAATAGCTTTTGATTTATTCAGTAAAAATCATGTATATTCATATTTGGGTGAGTTAGTGTCCAAGTTGTGTGACCTGACCTGGATTTTGGGGTTCTTGGGTTCCTTGGTGTAGGACAGTTCATAAATTTGATCCTCGGTGTAGTAGAGGTCTAAAGACAGCTGAAGCATCCGACACTCGATTGGCCAAGGGTCTCCTCGGAGGCGACCGATCGGGGTTGGGGGTCTCCTACCGTTAACAGGTGTAAGAGGTCTTTGTTGGCCTCGAAGGGCGGCGAGAGAGCGTGGAGCTCCAGTAGCTCGTTGATGTTGCTGTGGAGGTGCTGCAGCTTGCTCAGGTTGATCTTGTCCCCGTCCACAAAGTCGGGCAGCGCCTCGTTGAGGACGATCAGGTCTTTGAGGTGCACGCCCAGGATGGGCACCTTGAAGCCGGAGCATTCGCCGTAAACGCGCCGGTAGTTGCCGTAGTTGCTGCGAGACGATAGCAACTCGGTCATCTCGCTCAAAGCCTGAGGGTAAAATGGCAGTAAAGGGGGGAATCCGTTAGTTTTTTGATTGAACATTTAATGTAGGAACATTTTAGTATTGAGAATTTTAGTTTAGCTACCGTATTTCTGGACTATAAGTCGCATTTTTTTTAGCAATTTGTGTTTTTTATCTTGATTCAATCTAACCAATGTTATGTTGTGTTTTTTAGGCTATAAATATCCAGAAAATGGTTAAACCACACAAGTCCCACATAATGAGGACCCACCTGGGATTGAACCCTCGACCCCAGAACTGTGAGACCGACATACCCTGCAATGTAAGTTCTTTTCTTTTATTCTCCTTTTACTTCTGCATTCTTTGGCTATTGCGTCTTCTACAAAAGTACAATTTGTAGACATATTTTTTTTGCCTTTTCTTGACTATTCTTTGGCTGTTGCGACTTATAGTTTAAAAAATACGGGAAATAATTGAATGTGATAAATTGAGCTATCTTGGTTTTTGGTCCAAATATTTTTGATGAAAAAGTTTGGATGTTTCTGTTGAAGTACCTTGGTGACATCAGGAGGCAGCAGGTTGTACGTGTCTTTGAGGCGGGAGATGGCGCTGTGACAAAGACCTCCTGTGACGGCCATCAGGGTGTTGAAGTTCTGCAGAGCTCGAAGTCTCTACAAGAAAAAAAAATCAGACAACCCCATAGTGGTCATAAGATTGTACTCCCTATTAAAACCAATAATATGGAGTGGAACATTGTGAATCAGGGGACGGCTTATATGAGAGAAATTGTAAAATTCTATTATTTGAACGCCATTTTGAGGGTGCGGCTAAAATGTGAGAACATACAGTAGTCAACATAGTTTCTTATTTTAGTGACAGAAATTAATAGTGGGGTCCCAACCTGAGCCACATGGATGTACTTGGTGAAAACCTGCGCCCTCTGCTGGGCAGTGTGCCTGTTGAGAATCATCAACTGGACCCACTGCGATACTCCGTTGCACATCATCACCGAGCGCTCCAACGCCGGGTTGTCACGCACCGATCCTCGCACCACGTAGCTGCGGTAGTCTAGAAACTAACCGGTGAGCAAAGCGTCAGGTTACATTATCCTGTCTTCCAAAATAAAGCATGTTACCCAATGTTTAGAAAATCGAACCCATGGATTTTTAGAGATTTTCCAAATGCTAGCAAGCTTTTGTAGTTCACCATTTCAGGATCTCACCGAAACGTTGCAAAAGTTCTTGAACTCCAGGTAGCTGAGATGCTCGGCCATCTCGTCAGCCTCCATGTGGTCAAAGATGAGCGACACTTTCCTCTTCTTCACGCACGGCGAAGGAGCCTGTGACAAATCCATGTGAGGATTTCTGCCAAAAAAACAAACAAAAAAGCATGAAAAGCGATAAAATTCTATTCTTTTTTTTAAAGGCTTGTAATTTGGGGCTACTAATGAGAATATCTTTGAATATGGCCCACACAAGAAGCTTCAATACAGCCTACAATCATTTAAAAGTCCCCAAATGAAAGGAATATGATATGCGGGCAGCTTTGCTTGGCGAAGCATCCTCGCCACGAGTGCACATTGGAGCGTAAACAATGCGCCAAAACCGGCGGGACCGCATCAAGGACATGTCAGAACCCGAGAATCCCAATCGTAGACGGGGGGGCTCACGGGCAAGTCGCGTCGGCGGCGTGGGCCTCTTCCACGGCGTCCGATCGCACCGACACCCACAGGTCCCCCATGGTCCGCTCCAGGAGGGGGTCGGCCTCGAAGGTGGCGGGGAACTGGCCAATCCAGGTCCTGATAGGCCGGGGTGTGAGGAAAAGCGCGTGTTTAGTAAGCACGGGACGAGGCGGGGCGGAGGGAACCGGTTTTGGGAACACACCTGACCAGGTGGCACACTTGACCCCGCCTTAGGCCTTTCTTGTCGGGAGTGCAGTCCTCGTATGTGTCCCTTAGTCAAGGAGAAACCATTCCATACTCATTTTTTGGTCTTTTTTCATGCATTAGGATGTTTCAATTTCACTTTTCTAAATGAGGATTTGAACCCGTGTGGAAAAAGTCATGGCTCCACCCTCGTCTGATCACGAGTTCAAGGTGACGAACCAGTTTTTTGCTACGAGGACTTCAATTCCACTGGCCACGCCTAAACCTGATTTCTGCCATTTAAGTGGAATCCATAAATCACTTCCAGAGAAATAACCTGCCAAAATGTCACATTGTCATTTTTTTGTGAGACAAGTTGTAATATCTTGTAATACATATTACAAATTTCCAATGGTAATATTACTCAAAAGTCTTTTTAAAGTCATTGTGTTGCTTGAAAATGTTAATGCTAATAGCACCTTTAGGTTAAAAAACAAACAAACAAACAAAAACATAAAGATTTAGCCAATTTCAAGTTTTCAACCAACCAGATTAGCATAACATGCATGTTTTGGGAACCCGGAGAAAACCCACGTAAGCCTGGGGAGAACATCCAATCGCCACACAGCACCTGCGTGTGAATAGCCTCTCCCAGTCCAAACAGATTGGACATCTTGTACCATCTTTGTCAGCCAGTGAGCTTAATGTTATCAAATTTGAATCAAAACATTTGTATTTTTTTTGGGGAGACGGTGGCCTCCCATTGGCTGTCCTTTTCTCAGCCACCCGTAGAACAAAACGGTACTAACAACATAATATCGTCTCTCTACCAGATACGTAAAAACCCCGAGCCGTTTCATTCCAAACTTGAGGACAAGGATATAAAGCCAAGAGCTTCTGGGCGAAAGTCTGCGACGGCACCACCCAGCTGTGCATCATCAGCGTCATGTGGACCATCTGGGACCCTCGGGGGCTGCACAGCTTCCCCTCCGCATCTGACGTAAGTACAAAAAAGACAAATTCACCTCCGGGCAAAATGTTTCCCATGTTTCAACGGCTTCCAGAAAAGCCCTCGGGAGGGGGAACAAAAAGCTCCATTGTGTGATCCTTTTCGAGCATAGGACCCCCCTCCCACGTCCCCCCATCCCTCCCCCTGTGTAGCCCACAGCTCATTTACATAAGCAGGTTATGATCAAACTGACCAAAGTAGCCCAGGCAGCGTAGGATGAGGTCATCCAGGCTGGCCGCGCTGGCACTGGGGGCCGATGGGGGGCCCCGAAGGGCCCGGTTGATGTCCTGGGGACTGGGACATGTGTTGCGTCTGCGCGCCACCAGCTTCCTGGGGAATCAAACCCGATATTTTTACACAATACAACTTGGTTTGTACTCTATTCTTCAAAAACAAACTAGTATTTTTGCTTACTTCAAACCAACATTGACAGTAATACCTCGTTTTTGGCAGTAAATCAGTTCCAATGTTTTAAAGTGTATTAAAAGTGGCTCCAGTTTTTTTAAGATAGGTCTACAATGTCTTCTGTGTCTGTATTGATACTGCAAACAAGGAAATTTCCCAAATATGGGATGAAATCAAGTTCTAATTTAATCTAATCTAATATTACTATGAAAAAAAACCTCAATGTAGTATTTTATACCTCCCAAAGGTCGATACTCCCCTCTTGTGGCCAGTGAAATAATATACAACTACATGATTTTGGTAGTCAAAGCGTTTAAAATTGGCTGGGGATTTGGTAAGCACAGGTTCTGGAGCCGTATGCGGCTCTTGAGCACTTTCCCAGTAGCTCCTTGGAGTTTTTTTCATTTTTTTTGTGCAAATGGGGGACAGAAATATATTTTTAGTTTCTGTAGGAGGACTAATATGACACAAACATTCTTAATGTTTTCAATGTTGTAATAATATAGAATATATGGTTTTTGTAAACAAACCGGCAAAAAAATAACATAAATTGACATAAAAGCGACTTAAAATGTGCAAAATACTGTATAATATCGCCCTCCATATTTTGGCAATATTTTTATTTACGGTTTTCAATTTTAAATCGATGTCAGCCGTTAAAAAACCCACATTGTTGGACCACCCTAAATAACGACAAATTGAAGCAAGGCCACGTGAAAGATGTTGACACGCGCCATTTCCTTGTTTATCAGCTTAGATCGAGCACGCAGGTACTCGGCGAACGATCCTCTTTGCGTATTTAATTGTCTGCGGCCAGTTTTGTGCAAAAGTGTGCGTGCGTCCGTGCGTGTGACCGCTGCTCGCTCATATTGTGACATTACCAGGAAAGTCTGCCACTTCACAGAAATGACGACAAGTTCCCTGAATGGCCAGACCTACATCCCCTTCCCCTAACCTCTCTGGAACTCGCACGCACAAACCATTACGCAACTGATATTACACGTACGTGTACATGTATATGTATATGTATATGTATATGTATATGTATATGTATATGTATATGTATATGTATATGTATATGTATATGTATATGTATATGTATATGTATATGTATATGTATATGTATATGTATATGTATATGTATATGTATTTTTTATCTATATATACACATTTTGACCACTTTTTTTTGCTTTTTGTGATAATTGACTAATCATATAGAAAAAAATATATTCTCTTATGTTAATGTGAGATTTACATTTTAGTTGGAAATGTGCATAAGAACCAAAAATATGTATTTTGCAAGGATTTAACCTGTCAACGCAAATTTATTAAATAAAAGACTAGGGGAGCACTTTTAGGAATTATAATAGTAATTAATTTAAATGAATTTTGCTCAATTGGACATTTATTGCTGTCATTGGCTCAATAGCAAGCATCAAGAAGCAAGTGTCTCTTAATGGCGTCACAAGGGAGGAAGTTGTTCACCTTTTTCCTCCTCAGTGCCGTCTTTCCTCTTTCTTCATGCTATTCGTGTCGGGAAATGGCTTCCCCTTTTCTTTCCCCCTTGGAAACCCCCCCTTTCTTGTTCCCATTTATGTCAGGACTCCTGGCAACAAAAGTCCAAGCCCCCCGATTCCCCCCCCCAAGGCCTCCATCCCTCCCTCCCTCCCCATCAGCCTCCACAAGGGAATATGCAAATTCCTCGCTTTCTGTCCTTAATTGATTAATTGAAGGCCCTTTTCAAGGGAGAGAGGGCCTCACAATTTACATGAAGGGATGCTTTTCCTTTCATCCATAATGCTAATGCTAACAGCACCTTTAGGTTATAATATTCAAGTACGCACACTCTGATTAGAATGAATGAATAGGTGATCAAGTCCCTTTTTATAGCCGTTTGCCTCTGCATAGAGGAGAATCAGGAGTGAATCGAAGGCGGGGATTCCGGCAGAGGACGAATGACTCGATAGAAAATGGCAGGTGAAACTTGTTGTTGTTATCATGCCATGACAAAATGGAAAGTGCGTCAGTGGAGGAAGTACATGATTCTGCTGAGATTTTGTATAGTAAAGTTCAAATTCTAAATTAGCATAACAGAAAGGGAGAGTGGCCAACATAATTTTAAACAAATGCAAAATGTTTTTTCCAATGTATTTTATCCATTAATAAAATGCAAATAGCCTTCCATTTAGATTAGATTAGATTTAAATTAGGATTATATTAGGATTGGATTGGGGTTGGATTAGGATTGGATTCATATTGGATTAGGATTGGATTAGGATTGGATTAGGATTGGATTAGGATTGGATTCAGATTGGATTCTGATTGGATTCTGATTGGATTAGATTTTGATTGAGATTAGATTGGAATTATATTAGGATTGATTTAGATTTATCTTTAGATTTTGATTTAGGATTAGATTTGGATTAGATTTGGATTGAATTGATTTCAAATGGCGTTGCAAGTGAGAGGCGTGGCTAGAATTCATTTCAACAATAGCAAATAATGTAGCAAAACGTAACATCAACCGTTGAAATATTCAGAAATAAACATGAACTTTGAGCATTGTTTACATCCCTTGCGCTGCAATGCATGCTGGGATGCAGGAGGGACTCTTAATTACCTGCTCATCCTCTTGTTCTTTTCTATTTTTACTGTCGCGACGGTTTCTAGTGATTGTGGCCATTGCACCATTCCGCTCACAAAGGTTGATTTGTTGCAGTCAATAATTACAACAACCCTCAGTCAAAAAATAATAAGAAAAATTATGTATTTATATACAATGATATAAATGTATCTATTTCCTATTTGCACATAGAACAATTTGATGACAAGATAAATTGCAGATAAAATATCATTCCCTATACAAATAAGCCATATTGAAGTATATTAAAATGACAAAAAGAATTCACATAATTTAAATTTTATTTTGAAAATTAAACCCTGCAATACCTGAACCCTCAGCCTAGAGGTAGGAAAACTATGGCTCTCGAGCCTTATGTGGCTCTTTTGATGGGTGCATATGACTCTCCTCTAACCTCCAAACTGAAATGCACCTGTAGTGCCAACCTAATCATATTTTATCACCATTTCCACTTTTTTTTACTCTCGTTTTTTAGCAACAGTGTAACTAAGTTGTCAACACAATTCCAAGACTTGTCATACTTTTAAAGTGCTAAAAATGACATGAAAATAGAACCCATTTTTACTTAGAAATTCGCAATATAGCCCTTGAGGAATAACATTATAAATATGAATAGTTTGTGGCTTTCCGACCCCCCTTCGCCAGACTTTTGACCCTTTAACCAAAAAAAAAAAACAGATCTGACATTTAAGCATGTTGGCCAAACAAATAAGCCACCAACCGCCCTCCAAAACTCCCCAAACCCCCCCATATGACACTTTTTTTTGGCGTCCTCTTAACCACACCTGACTTAAAAACCTCTCTTGACGCACCCGGGTTTTCCCCCGCCGTGGTTCTCGCCGTTTTTACCTCTTGGGCTTGTTCATCTCGGTTGCGTTCTCTCCCCCATCTGAGCGCTCGACCCCCCCCTCACGGCGTCCTCGGCCCGGCTTCGGCCCCCTCGCCCATGGGCCCGGGCGCAGCACCTGCCTGCCGTCGACGAGGCGCTGGGAAACGAGGAAGGCGGAAAAGAAAAAATCACTTGTTGCGGCCACGCCAACGAGTCAGCATCTTAAATGGAGGAACTGGCTCTGGCGGATAGGGGAACTTGCATGGCTTTCTGTGTGAAAGGGGGAGGGCCTGGCCGGGGGAGGACGTCCACACAGAATGGTGCACACATGCCCAGTTCGTGGAGGGAGTGTGTGTTTGTGTATATGTGAGTGTCTGTAAATGTGTGTATATGTGTGTGTGTGTTTGTGTGTGGGTCATCAACAATCAACATGTGGCCCAGGAAGCCGCACTTAAAGGAACCCTCCTGTTGAAATTAATATACCGACCACATATATTACGTATATGGGGTCCTAGGGTTCTAATACAGGGCGTGTGTGGAGTTTGCATCTTCTCTCCTGGGCCGTGTTGGTTTTCTGTGGGTACTCCAGTTTTCTCCCGTATTACGAAAATGTGCATGGTAGGCTGATTGGTAACTCTGAATTGGCCCTAGTTGTGAGGGATTGGTTGTGTGGAGTTTGTATGTGATTTCCGGGGCTGTGTGGGTTTTCTGTTGGTACTCTGGTTTCCTACTGCATTCCAAAAATATGTATGTAAGCTGATTGGACATTCTAAATTGGCCCTAGTTATGAGTGATTTGTTGTGTGGAGTTTGCATGTTATTCCCAGGCCTGTGTGGGGTTTCTCTGGGTACTCCAGTTTTACTCCCACATTCCAGAAACGTTCATGGTTTGCATTGGTTGTTTGTCTCATTGTCTTGTGATTGGCTGAAAAATCCAATTCAGGGTGTTCCCTGCTTCTGGCCTGAAGTCAGCTGGGATAGGCTCCGGCACCCTCGTGACCCTAGTGAGGATAAAGCGGTTCGGAAAATGAATAATTGAATTAATTTTGCGTGTTACACTTAGAGAGAGAGAGTGATGCCGTCCTCTTCTTACAAAGTTAATTTGTAGTTTTTTCGTAACTTGGATTTTTTTTTGTAAGTAGAGCTGTGCTTTATATGGAAATTCTCTTTGGCCCACCGGAACCTTTAAAATGATTTGAAAAAACACAAAAATGAGAGAAAATGATTTATTAATTGGAAGCTAGGCCAGTGTCAAGAAAATAAGATAACCGATACAGAAAATGCATTTACGTTTTTGGAGATTTCATTATTTTCTGGGGGGCCTCAAAATGGTCACAGCCTCGGCATCTTCACCTCCTTCTACCGTACCGTAGCGACCCCCCCGTAAGCCCCCTCCCCCCTTGGGTGCCAAGCCACTTGGCTGGCATTAATGTTCCCTGTATGGTCGCCTCTTCCTCCTGGCGCGGTGTCCCAACAAGGATGCCATTGAGACGCTCCCGTCCAGCTGCACGGCCACATTCACCGGAGCAAACACTCGTCGCCCTGTGCGCTCGCGGACGTGGGGAAGAAAGGATGGGAAACCTGATAAGAAGGGGATCATCGCACAGGGGTTCTCAAAACTGGCCTCCCTGGAAATGACCCAGGGGGGGAGAGAATGGGGTAGGTTGCCACCATTTTTAAATGGGACCTTGCTATTAAATTAGAAAGTGCCTTCCTTTACTTTTTGGATCAATTTCAGTTCTGAATTCCCTATGTGGAATTTGCATGTTCTCCCCGGATTTGTGTGGGTTTTCTCTAGGTATTCCACTTTCCTTCCCACATACCAAAATATGTATGGAAGACTCCAGCACCCCCTGTGCCCTTTGTGAGGATAATGAATGAATAATCTCAACTACCGTTTTCCATTGAGTCATACGCCTTCTGTCATTGGTTTCCACTATGCAAAGGCAAACTGTAACCTAAATTATTGTTTTTTGGTATGATTTCAATATTTATGGATCCACATGAGTCTTATTTCCATATATATATATAGATATGTATATACAATTTTAATGTTTACGCCTTCCATTGGAATCCTTCCATTACGCCACCGGTTTCTACTATGCAAAGGCAAACTGTGACCTTAATGAATGTTTTTTTGGCATCAATTCAATAGCTAAGGATCTGTAAATTTTGATTTACATCATTTTAATATTTCTGATTCTCATCATCTTGTTTTTTGTCCTCCTTACAAAACAGACACAAGAATCAATTGAAAAACTGGAATCTAACTTGCGCGCATGCTCTGCAGCGCTTCGAATCACCACTGAGCAATATCAAAGCAACAGCGCCGTGCTGTGGCGTCGCAACGCAACTACATCTGCAAGCACACGCCAAGTCACGATTGTAGCAAAAAAAAAAAAAAAAAAAAGACTCCAGTTCTCATAATGCACCTCGGCTCTTGGGTGGCACGTCCCCTAGTGGACCCACATGTCATTGCCTGACTAACGGCTGCTTCTTTTTTTTTTCTCTCTAGAGGGGCGGCGATGGAGGTGGCGGTGGTGGTGGTGGCGGTAGTGGTGGTCGTCCCGGAGAGTTGCGTCCTCAAAACGCCTTCTTGGAGACGGACGGAGTGGAGGATGACGGATGCCCGATGGATACCAAGCAGGTAACGTGCATTGCGTGATTGGACGTGCCACTATTTGACGGAAAATGTGCTTTAAAGGACTGACAATGTCACTCGTGCATATTTGCTGTCTGCAAATGTCTTCTATTGGACCACTGAAAATGAGGATTTCTGTGTGTGTGTGTGTGTGTGTGTGTGTGTGTGTGTGTTGGGGTAACTATTTTTAGTCAGCTGCAGAATTGGTGGGTTTTTGTGCAATGCATAAAGATGCCACAAGATGTCATGGAAGGCCTAGCCTAATCAAAGCAGCATTTTTTGGGGGTCAAGACTGCAAATGTGCGCCCCCATTTTCTCGGGCTTAATTGTCGTAATGCATGTTTTTTGTTTAGGTTTCTCGCATTGGCCAATAATGATCGAGAGGAGCAAAATTGTTTGATTTATTTAATAATAAATATGTTCGTTAATATGTTATATGTATATATGTTCCTAAAAATAGATTATTTTCAATTTTTTCTTTTTTATTCCCCAAGAACCTTAATTTTAAAGTCCCTAAAATAGATTATTTTTCTATTTTTTCTTTCTTTTTCCCCCCAAAGAACCTTAATTTTAAAGTCCCTAAAAATAGATTATTTTCATTTTTTTCTCCCCAAAAGTACCTTACTTTTAAAGTCTTTAAAAATAGATTATTTTTTAATTTTTCTTTTTCTTCCCCAAAAAACACCCTTAATTTTAAAGTCCCTAAAAATAGACTATTTTCTAATTATTCTGTCAAAATGACATCATGAAAGAGTTAAAAGCCTGCCCCCCATAGACCGAAAACTTGCCAACCTTAAAATCTTCTACATGCCCCCCACCCCTACTTTCCCCACCATCCTTTTTTAGCAACCCAGTATGAGGGGGAGGGAGGGGAGGCTCTCACCGCCTTACAAACATGGTGACACGGCAAGGTGGGCCAACCACGCCCCTCTCCGGTTCTCCCTCCTTGGCCAATTCTGCAAGTCAGTCCATCCGGACCCTCGACAGAACGAGAGAGCGAGGGAGAGTGGGGGGTGGGAAGCGCCAGGAGTTGAAGGAACCGGGAGGAGAAGAAGAACGCAAACTAACGGATCTTGTCTTGTCCCCCCCGGAGGTGCTGCCAGTAACGCCCAGTGGCCCAGGATGGCGGAGGGCGGCGAGGGAGAGGAGGAGATCCAGTTCCTGAGGACGGTGAGTCTGGAAAAATCACTATATATTTTAAGGTCATAACACCGGATGTGCTCTACATGACAGTCTTTTTTTGGGGGAAAAGATTAGCTTTAAAGGGTCAAATACATTATGTGATAATATAGCAATATTAGCACTTAATATAGCACAATATGTCTGACTAATAGGCTGTCATTTTTAATCTAGTCCTGATTGGACAGTTTTTGTGATTGTCAAGAGTATTTTTGACTTATTTTATGCTATTTAAAAAAAGGATTTACATTTTTTTCAATCAAAAAGAGGAGAACATTTCTTACAGTAATCCCTCGATTACAAGTTTTTTCCCGCTATTAATTATTATAATTATTTAATATAAGTTCATAAAAATGTAAAAATCCATGCTAAAACGTGTAAGCAGATCTTGTAATCTTGTAAGACTTTTGCGACTCAACATTAAGTAAAAAAAAAGTTATACTTTTTCAATTATCGTGGCCATTTCTGGTCTGCATGAACCGCGATATTTGAGGGATTACTGCATTTTTCTTCTTACTTTTGTAATTCTTCTCTTTTGAATGAAATAAATAGTATTTGGTTAGAGTAGAGTACGAGTAGGGACCAATGAACCCATGTATAATAGTCATACATTCAAATTTGACTTAAAATGAAGTCCGTATAGAGGATGAACATTTGCGGGCCGCGGCAATATAACCCGATCTGACCCCCGGGCTTCCAGTTGGACAGCTCCGAGTGGCGAGCTTGTCTCAGGAGACGCACGTAAGGTCATTTGAAAAATGGTGTTTACACACACTGATCCGTCGGTCCCCGAGGATGGCGGCAAGTAGGCCAATGGCTGTTCCCACCAGGGCGCTCACTTCAAGCTGCACGCTAAAAAAAGGCCTTTCAATTATAGACTGAAACTGCAATACTGCTCTAAAACGTACTTTGCAGTGCCACGATGCATCCAAATTTAATATTTTTTGGACATCTATCATTGTCAATGGCAGGTTATGAGTTCATTTTGGCTTTTGACAACCCTTTTCTAAATAAATACACGTGTTAATTGGTTATGTGAGGGAACTAAGATTGGCTTTATCCGTTTTTTTGTGGGTAGGTTAAAAAAATCATTGGAGGGAGATGTTTTTATTGGCTGGAGTTTGGCGACTTTGCGGGTAAAGTCGGGGCTTGGCAAGTGTTGAGCCCGGGGGATCCACGCACGCCACCTGTCGTGGCGTGTGTGGCGGTCGTTAGCATAATAAACACGTGCTTATCAGTTATCGATGATGATGCAATTTTTCGGGAATGTCAAGTAGGACCACATGTTTGGTGAAAATATTCATAAATTCTTTTTGGGCTAGCATGTGATCATTATAAATAGAAATAAATGTAATTAGCTTTTCAAATAAATATGTCAATTCCTATAGTGTGCGATATTTATATTTGTTATCATAGTTATTATACAATAACTTATACATGTGTATGTATATATTGCCCCTTAAAAAAGAAATTAAATAAACTTATCTTTTGAATAAATGTCAATTGCTAAAATTTTAAACATAATGTGATATTTTGATTTTTTAAAATATTTCTTATCATAGTTATCTTACAATAACTTATTTATACATATATGTATATATCGCCCATTTAGATAAAATAAATTGAATAAACTTATATTTTGAATAAATGTCAATTGCTAAAATGTTAAACGTGATATTCCAAAAATATATATTGCTTATCATAGTTTTGTACAATAACTTATACATATATATATATATTGCTCTTTTTCAAAAAAGAAATTGAGTAAACATGTTTTTTTTGTATAAATGTCAATTGCTAAACTTTTAGACATGCGATATTTTAAAAAAATTACTTATTATCATAGTTATCTTGGTAAATATATATGTATATATTGCTCATCTTTTTGTCCATGACTTTGTATTGAGTCAATCCTCCTTCACTTGAGTTTAGCAGTTTACTTTTTGAGTTCCCCAGCGCTGGCTCTCTGGCCGCCGTCTCTCCCGCGTGGAGCGTCCAAATATCTGCGGGTCAGCAGAAGAAGGCAACGTGATCGCGACAGGTGCGGCCGCCCAAAATAGTCTGGCCGACCGACCGTCGGTCGTGTCACTGACGGGGAAGAGCTCATCCGCCATAGAAAGACACAAACCGGAACGCAATCATTCAATAGCCAAATTCAACTTTTTAGAAGCACCGTGCAAGCAAGCAATGACAATCCTTCTTCCAAGTATTTGCTATTCGCGTGGCTACCATATTGTCACTCCTTTAGTGGGCTTTACGTGGGTTTAAATGTCACTTGGTCAAATTTGCTCCAGCCCACTGGCATATCTGCCCGTCAGAAGGAAGTCGCTCTCGCGTCTCAACTTTCCCAACCGCTAAATCCTTTAAGCGGAGTCGAGGTATCGCCGGGGTTACCCGGGTCACGGAGTTAGATTCCCGCCAGGACCCGAACAACGGGATCCGAGCGGGTGTTTCTCTGTTAAAGTGTGGCAATTTGGTGTTTGTTTTTCAGCCCTTTGCTCAAAAATCAATGAAAGAGACATAAATGACATAAAAAAATTTGAATTATCATGTTCTAATGAACAGATTCATGCCCAGTTCTGCACATATATACACATAAATATAATTCCAATATAATACTAATTATTCCTCACTTTTTAAAAAATATTTTTTTAGCTAGTTCTACAATGTCTTCTGTGTCTGTCTTGCTACTGCAACCAATAAATTTCCCCAATATGGGATGAAATACATTTCTAACCTAACTAACAAAAACAATTATGTAATTAACAACAATCATTCAATAAATAAGATTGCACTGTATTGCAATACCTTGAGATATGAGGAAAATTCTGAGCTTATGTTTGCCTTGAGATACGAGGAAAATTCTGAGCAAATGTCTGCCTTGAGATACCAGACAAATTTGAGATACGAGCATACCAGACCAACTTTTCCCATATATTATTCTATTATGGGATTGCTGTCATCCGTAGCCTTTGCTTTACATTGTTATCGGTTTTGTTGTCATTGGTTTCTCTCACTAGCGATGCATTCTCCGTTATTGCTAGCCTAGTTGATGTTGCTGTATGTTTTTAGGACCAAATAAATCTCCCTTTAGGTACCAGATGAGAAATTACCATGTTTGAGAGGGGTTAAACTCTGACAAGTCCATTTCCCCAAAAGCGGAAATCCTCTCAATGGGACAAAATGGCTTGGGAACGCGTCGGGTTAAGCGCCGGATTCTCTCGCTCGTGTAATGGTTGAGCTTCGGGCAACAGCTGAGAATTGCCGGTGTCAGCCGGGGCAGCGGGGGGGCGTTTATGGCGGTCTTTTGCGCCAGTCAAATGACTGTCCCTTCGTGCCATGCCAAGGATGAGGACGGGGCGAGACCGCCAATTCATGGTGGTGGTCCATAAGATGATATTGTTTGTGTCCAATCCATTTTGACTGTCAAAACAAGATTGAACCTGAAATTTATGATTTTTTTTATGATGTATGCAGGATGACCAGGTGGTTCTACAGTCCACCGCCTCCATCCTGAAGGAGCAGCAGATTAAACTTTGTCTGTCCTGCGAGGGATTTGGAAACCGTCTTTGCTTTCTGGAAACCACCTCCAATGCCCAGGTAAGCAGCAACTTGATATTTTCAAGTCGAAATCATTTGATTTTTCTTGGTTTTGTTGGCAGAAAGTTCCTCCAGATCTGGCGATATGCAGCTTCATCCTGGAACAGTCGTTGTCGGTACGCGCCTTGCAGGAGATGCTGGCCAACACGGTGGAGATGACAGAGGTAGGATTACCCAAAAGTTTTCTAAAGTTTTTACAATTTGGCTAATAGGGAAATACTGTATTTACTTGCATTTAAGCTGCATTTTTCGGACACAAAAAAATGATGACTGAATTGATGGTACGGCTTATACGCGCATAAAAAGATGCAAAAAAATGTAACATTCAAATATTTCAAGGCGGCTTTCAGGGTTCGGCTTATACGTGAGTAAATATAGTAGTTGAAAGTCCAAATTCGGGCTTTAAAGTTTATTTTTTTATACTTCAATGGCCCAAATTCCTCTTTCCTACCAACCTACCTTAAGAATATATAAAAAAGACAATAGTATATAAAAAGAGAACAGAACTGACTGGTCACAAAAACCACCACCCGATTTCAAAAGGGTGAAAAGGGGAAAAAAATTCAATTCTGTTGAGGAAATATGCTTTATGCTCCATTTTTCTGAGAACTCGATGAAATATAAAACCCCCCACTCATTATAATTCCTATTATTTCACCGCATGCAACGTCCAATAATACGTCTGTAAATAATCTGTGGATCCGCTCTCCTCCAGGCAAACCATTTGGACAAATGGGTACGTCTATCTCTTGACATTTCCCATGATGTCATCTCTTTCTGAGTCCCCATCTGTGGTCGTTTTTTCCAACCTATTTGTATTCTAGAATCAAATTCATTCCACATTTTGACCCATTGCACACTTTCAGTTTATTTTCAGTCAAGTTTCATCCATCCAATTCCTTTAAAACCCTGTGGGACTTTAAATTATCATATTTCTATGCCATTGACGACTTTCAATGTCCATTCCATATTGAAATGTATAGGCTTTAGCATTTTTATTGATATTTTTCCCCAGTTATTTCAACTCTACTGCCTTTTACACCCTCCAAATAGAAAAATAACAAACCAAATGTAGATTTTATGTCATCTCAGATCTCTGTTTACACATTTTAACTTCATTCGGGGGAATCCCAGATGAGGATTAACAAGGCCAGCCGGGGGTTGGGAATAGCATGGCATGCGGCCCACCCACCTCTGTCGGAGGTAGAGGGGCAACTAGACACTTCCTAAACATACACACACACACACTCATACACAAAGTGGGAAAGGCAAGCATCGCCACCTGTCTTGATCAAGTTAGCGCTAATGCTGACAGTGTTACGCTAGTACTCGACATACCGGCACCCCCTCGTGCCGCCTCTTGGGGATTAGGAAAACGTGACCCTGCATAAAAGTCTATTGTCGTCACCCACTCGGGTTGCTAATTGTTTTTTTTTGTCAATTGGAATGTATTTTTTTTGTAGATTTATTTAAGTATAGACAAAAAAAATCATAGTTTGATTAGCCAACATTCATTAAGATAGATGTAGATATCAGTATAGAATAGTGGTACGGCTCGAGAGCCATATGTGGCTCTTTCCATGGGTCCACTGTGGCGTTGAGACTGGCTCTAGCATCACTTTAATCATAATTTAGTTTTTTATTACTCATATCATTAGAATGGATTGATTTGCATCAGCATATCAATGTTGTCGAAATAAATCAGAGACTTATTGTGATTAAAGAGTGGTGAAATGAAGAGAAAAGATGGCACATTTTTATACATTTTTTACTTTTAAATTCTGAGAATGGCTCTTTAGAAATAACATTAGAAAATAACAGTTGTTTATGGCTCCCTCTTTAAAAAAGGTTCCCAACCCCTGTTATAGAAGGTCTTGTCAAAATTGTTCATACTGGTAAATGTGCTATCTTGTACTTTTGCAGTCGTCGCAAGGTGGCGGCCATCGCACCTTGTTGTACGGCCACGCCATCCTCCTCAGGCACAACCACTCGGGAATGGTGAGTTCAAGGTCAACGCCGTTTCAGAGTTCCCAAAAAACTGACTCTGGACTTTTTTTCCTCCAGTACCTGAGTTGCTTGACTACATCTCGCTCGCTCACGGACAAGCTGGCCTTCGACGTGGGCTTGCAAGAAGATTCTACTGGTCAACCATTTTCCTACACAAATTATTTTGTTGTAAATCTCTCCTGTAGCCTGACTTTGTGTATTTTGGTGCTTTCCAGGCGAGGCATGTTGGTGGACCATTCATCCCGCCTCCAAGCAGAGGTCGGAAGGTGAAAAGGTCAGAGTTGGTGATGACCTCATCCTCGTTAGTGTGTCTTCTGAGCGATACTTGGTGAGAAAGACTCTTCTAAAATCAAAATAATAATATAATAAGCTCAAAACTGAGCCATATTTTGTTTTCTCTATTAGCATCTGTCTTATGCCAGTGGAGATCTGATGGTGGACGCCTCCTTCATGCAGACTCTGTGGAATATGAACCCCATTTGCTCAGGATGTGAACTAGCTGAAGGTACGACCACAAAAGAGCCGTGGCGGAAAATACATGTCGGGGCCCGGTCCCCCATAAACCCCCCTAAGATCCAGCCCTGGTGCAAACTTTTCTCCATTTTCAGGCTTTTTGACGGGCGGTCATGTGCTCCGACTCTTTCACGGTCACATGGACGAGTGTCTGACCATTGCCACACCGGAGGAAGGTGAAGAGAAGCGCAGGTGAGAAGAAAAATGCCTTCATTTATTCCTTATTTAGTCTATGATGATGACAATACTGTTTGTATGAAATAACTTATTTTTTCTAACTGTTGAAACGCTGCTCATTCTTGCCAAGATCTTCATTGTTTCTCATTTTTGCTAATTCCAATTTTCTCCAGAATGGCTCACTACGAAGGTGGGGCCGTTTGCAGCCAGGCTCGTTCCTTGTGGCGCTTGGAACCTTTGCGTATCAGGTGATCCATCTCAACCGAATCTAAACTTTGGTTTTTGGTATGCTAGTCCACTCTGAAGATGACTGAATTAAAAGTTTGTTTGTCTTGTCTGTCTTCCCTGCAGTTGGAGCGGTAGCCATTTCAAGTGGGGTCAAGCCTTCCGCATCCGCCATATCACCACAGGCCGGTACCTGGGTCTGGATGAGGAAAAGGGCTTGTTGGTAGTGGACTCGGACCGAGCCAACACCAAAATGTCTGCATTCTGCTTCCGGGTGTCAAAGGTCAGACATCATTTTTTTTTGACATTTTATATGAGATGAGACAAAATGAGATTTAGATGAGATGAATTGAGATGAGATTAGATTTAGATGAGATTTAGATTAGATTTAGATGAGATTTAGATGAGATTTAGATGAGATTTAGATGAGATTTAGATGAGATTTAGATGGGATTTAGATGAGATTTAAATGGGATTTAGATGAGATTTAGATGAGATTTAGGTGAGATGGGATTTAGATGAGATGAGATTTAGATGAGATCAGATTTAGCTGAGATCAGATTTAGCTGAGATGAGATTTAGATGAGATTTCGATGAGATTTAAATGAGATGAACGTTTTGGTCTAAAACTCAACTAACATCTCTGCCCGAGCAGGAAAAGGTGGACGTTGGTCACAAGCGAGACGTTGAAGGGATGGGCATCCCGGAAATCAAGTACGGGGAATCCATGTGCTTCGTACAACACGTGTCCACCGGCCTGTGGCTCACGTACGCCGCGCTGGACGCCAAGGCTGCCCGTCTAGGGATGATGAAGAGAAAGGTGTGTGGTCAGATGGCACATTTCCAGGCTGGAGTAGCTAACCAAACGTCCCAATGACTCGCAGGTCATCCTGCACCAAGAAGGCCACATGGACGACGCCCTCACCGTCTCTCGATCCCAGACCGAGGAGTCGCAAGCCGCTCGAATGATTTATAGCACCATGGGGCTCTTCAGGCAGTTTATCAAGTATGTCACATGGTTATTTTAACAAATATTTGTTCTTGGTTTGTGATTTTTTTGAAAAATGTACCTCCCAAAAATCCAGTTTATACTGCAGTGCAACTTATATATTGTTTTTTAGTCCGAAAAATCCAATACCAATTCATTTTTTAGGGGTTTGGACTCTCTGAGCGGGAAAAACAAAGCTCCAGGACCTTTATCGCTTCCTCTGGAAGGCGTGGTCCTCTCCCTGCAGGATCTTATTTTCTACTTTCGTCCACCTGAGGAGGAACTGGAACACGAGGAGAAGCAAACCAAGTTGCGATCCCTCCGCAATCGACAGAATCTCTTTCAAGAGGAGGTGAGACAAGCTCCAAAATATCCATTGCTGCATCATTACTAGGCTTATTTCACTGCTAAAAAGTCTAAAAGTCATTTTGTGTGTCAGGGAATGATCACCATCGTGCTGGAGTGCATCGACCGGCTCAACGTGTACAACACGGCGGCTCACTTTTCCGAATTTGCAGGCGAGGAAGCGGCAGAGTCTTGGAAGGAGATTGTGAATCTTCTCTACGAGCTGCTGGGTATGACAATCGAACGGGTTTCCACAAAAAAAACACCCGTTAGTCACGATCTAAACCCTCGTTTTTTCCCTAGCTTCACTCATTCGGGGCAATCGTTCCAACTGCGCCTTGTTTTGCGACAACCTGGACTGGCTGGTCAGCAAACTAGACCGTTTGGAAGCCTCGTCAGGTATCAAATGGCATTTAATTTATGAGGGTTTGTGCAAAGAATATATAATGAATTAAAAAGTAAATATATATTTTTGGGTTGTTTGACGCTTAGGTATTCTGGAGGTTCTCTACTGTGTCCTCATTGAAAGCCCTGAGGTTCTAAACATCATCCAAGAGAACCACATCAAATCCATCATCTCTCTCCTGGATAAACATGGCCGGAATCATAAGGTGAGTTTTGGAGATTTGATCCACAGCAATATTCCCTCTAAGCTGCACAATTGCGCACTATTCTCGTCTTCTTTGCGCAGCAGCAGTCATATGGCGTGCAGTAAATAAAATCAAAATTTTACAGCATGTTTTACATGAAAAATTAGAGGGAACATTGATCCCCACCCTCAAATCCAGTGATTTTTTCCCCCCACTGCGTTCTTTTGAAAGGTTCTTGATGTCCTCCGCTCTCTCTGCGTGTGCAACGGCGTCGCCGTGAGGTCCAATCAGAACCGTATCACTGAGAACCTCCTCCCAGGTCGCGATCTACTACTGCAAACCAACATAGTCAATTACGTAACCAGGTATGGTGGCTACTTTTCGGCTTTCCGGCAGTCCTGACACTCATGATGATTGTGTACTCGGCCGCAGTGTCCGGCCAAATATATTCTTGGGGACCTGCGAGGGTTCTACTCAGTACAAAAAGTGGTACTATGAGATGATGGTGGACTACGTGGAACCCCATGTGACGGCGCAGGCGTCGCACTTACGCGTGGGCTGGGCCATGACCGAAGGCTACAGTCCTTATCCTGGAGGTGGCGAAGGCTGGGGAGGCAACGGCGTAGGCGACGACCTCTACTCGTATGGCTTTGACGGTCTACACTTGTGGTCAGGTGAGATTATCGTCGTCAAATCGGGAAATCCCACATTGTTGTCAAAAAGTTGATATCGGGACATCTTCATTGACATTCCATTTGATTGATTCCAATGGAAATTTGCACCTAAAAACACGAAAGTATTTCCTGATCTTTTTGTTCTTCAACCAATAGGCTTAATCCAGGGGTGGGCAAAGTTTTGGGCCCGGGGGCCACATTGACTTAAAAAATTTGACAGATGGGTGGGGTCAGCACAAGATACGATACATATAAAAAAGTGCATCCGTTAACAGTACATATGAAACATAAACAGAAAAAAAACGACTCAAGTATTAACATACTCATCACTCATCAATAAAATAAAAAGTATAAAGTACAAAGTCAAGTCAAAAGGAATGTATTAAGAAATATTAAAATGTCATTTAAAAATAGATAGAGGGGCTTAACCCATTGTATTCCATGTGAACAGGCACGGTGGCTCGTCAGGTGGCCTCACCGTCCGCACACACTCTGGCCGCAGACGACGTGGTCAGTTGTTGTCTGGATCTGAGCGTGCCCAGCATCTCCTTCCGGATCAACGGGCACCCGGTTCAGGGCATGTTTGAAAACTTCAATGTAGATGCCCTCTTCTTCCCCGTCGTTAGTTTCTCCGCTGGAGTCAAGTAAGACCAACTTATTTTGTTTCTTTCCTTCACAAAAAATGTGTATATATATTTATATATTTCCACCAGAGCCCGTTTCCTATTGGGCGGTCGTCACGGAGACTTCAAGTTCCTTCCCCCGCCGGGCTACGCGCCATGTTACGAAGCTCTTCTCCCCAGAGAAAGGATGCGCCTCGAGCCCATCAAAGAGTACAAACACGACTTTGGTGGGGTACGAAACCTGCTTGGGCCCACCCTGTCGCTCACCCATACATCTTTCACACCCTGTCCGGTGGACACAGTTCAGGTAAGGGAAAGCAAAATATATTTTTTTAAATATTTACGCCTCCCACCTGATCCAAATGTCCTTTTCTCTAGATTGTATTGCCTCCACATCTGGAAAGAATTCGAGAAAAGTTAGCAGAGAATATTCATGAGCTCTGGGCCATCACCCGCATCGAACAAGGATGGACGTACGGAACGGTGAGTGTGGAAATTGATGAAAAGTATCCATTCACACTCAATTTAGTGTAAACAACGAACAGGGAGGCGTGGCTTTGGCCCATTGGTCCCATTGGCTTCTTTACAATTAGCTTAGCATGTTTGTTTTCAATGCGGGAGGAAACCAAGTTACCTGTAGAAAACCCACATAGGATTAAGTACGGAGAGAATATGCAAACCTAAAATAGAGGTTTTTACAAGTTATTTTCAATACCATAAGTATAAATAACCATAAAAGTAGTACATCAAACTCCCATGTGGCACATTAAAAAGTTTTCACCTTTTAAAAAAACTCTTTGACAGGAATGAATTGAACATATTTTGCTATTTTTTTTTTTTACTCAAAACTCTTTATTTATTTATAATCCACAGTTCAGAGACGACAACAAAAAACTTCATCCCTGCTTGGTGGACTTCCAGGGTCTCCCCGAACCCGAGAGGAATTACAACCTACAAATGTCGGGAGAGACTTTAAAGTGAGTTTTATGTTCCAAATTGAGGAAAAAATTGAGGAATTAATGCCAATCACAGTAGAAAATGGACAAAATCTGGCTAACAATATCAAAATTGGGTCAGAAAATCATATCTCTCTAATAATAATGTATTTTTCTTCCTCGACAGAACTCTCCTGGCTCTGGGATGTCACGTGGGCATGGGTGACGAAAAAGCGGAAGAAAACCTCAAGAAAATCAAGCTGCCAAAGACGTACGTTAGCCAACATCTTATTTACTCGCGTATAAGCCTCACCATGAAAGTCCGCTTCTTTCCGTCCATTTTTCAGCTATATCATGAGCAACGGGTACAAACCAGCGCCGCTTGACCTCAATCACGTTAAGCTGACTCCCAACCAGAACCAACTGGTGGAAAAACTGGCAGAAAACGGACACAATGTTTGGGCTAGAGACCGCGTTCGACAAGGGTGGACTTACAGCATAGTTCAGGTAAGAAAAATAGAAGAAAATATGACCAGTTTGACCACTTTGTCTGCCATTTTCTTAGGATATCCTAAGTAAGCGAAATCCACGCCTGGTGCCTTATAACTTGTTGGATGAAAGAACGAAGAAAACCAACAGGGACAGTGTTAACAATGCTGTCCGCACTCTGATTGGCTACGGCTATAACATTGAGCCACCGGATCAGGAGAGCAGTAAGGCATCTTTTTAGGCTGCTACTGTGTTCAGAAGGGATGCGTTTTGTGACGTTAATTCGCCAAATTCTGGTTTGGGTTCCCATCGACCTCAACGTCGGAATAAAATCTGAAAAATGTTGCTTCCCGTACAAATAAGTCACATGATGACTTTAATTTCATCTTTTAACAGCATTTTTTGGTCCTATTGTGACTATAATCTTCTAATATTACGCCAAAAGTTGTTTTATTTTGATACAGACCTTATGTTGCCAGTTCACTATATCCCGAAATTCTGGTTGTGATGTCACAACCAGAATTGACAATCATCTCTAGATTTCCAGTGATGCATTCGCGATTAATTATTGCTAAAATGAGTACGTTGCATAGTAACAAGAGAACAAAAAAGTCAATGGATACCATCCTAGCTCATTTTTAGGGGGTGGAGCCAAGGCAGTTGGGGAAAAGATGATAAATTAGGATGTTATTAAGGCTTGTCTGTCACTTTTATGATTGGATTGTTCCGCTATTTCATCGATGCTATTGGGTGACCAGAAAAAAACGCATCCAGTCTGAACGCAGAATTTACAATTAGGCCTACGTTGTTATTTTCACGTGATGGGTGTCGCCCTAATCCGCAGCCGGCCACGCCCTGGAGAACGTCCGTGGCGACAAGGTCCGACTCTTCCGGGCCGAGAGGTCGTACGCCATCACGCAAGGGAAATGGTACTTTGAATTCGAGGCCGTGAGCACGGGGGAGATGCGAGTGGGTTGGGCTCGGCCCAGCGTCCGCTCGGACACCGAACTGGGAGCGGATGAGCTGGCTTACGTCTTTAACGGTAATAAGGTCAGTCTTGATTTTTATTCTATTTTAATAGTTGAACTTTTTGACAATAACGTCCATCTTGAAAAGCGGCCTGCCATTTCACCACTCCAAATGGCCAATGGAGTCTAAAAAATATTATTTTGATGTTGGGGATTAGCCTTAACAGTTTATTTAATTTAATAGAAAATGTTTAAAAAAATGGGCTCTTTTTAGGCGCAAAGATGGCACGTCGGAAACGAGCCTTTCGGCCGCCAGTGGCAGCCGGGCGACGTTGTCGGCTGCATGATTGACTTGACCGAGATGAACATCATGTTTACGCTCAACGGCGAAATGTTGATCAGCGACTCCGGCTCGGAGATGGCATTTAAAGACATTGAAATCGGAGAAGGTCGGAATTTCACAAAATGGACTTTCCAAAATGCATTTACTCTTATTTATATTCTCTTCTATTTGCTTGTTAGGTTTCATCCCAGTGTGTGCATTGGGCCTATCCCAGGTTGGACGGATTAATCTGGGCCAGAACGTTAGCAGCCTGCGCTACTTTGCCATCTGCGGCCTTCAAGAAGGCTTCGAGCCTTTCGCCATTAATATGAAGCGAGACATTACCATGTGGTTTAGTAAAAGCCTGCCCCAATTTGGTGCTGTCCCTGCTGACCACAACCATTTGGAGGTAAGCATTTAGCGCCAGGGTGTCCAAATTTTCTTCCTCCGAAATTCGCTTTGTAAAAAAAACAAAAGTAAAACGGTTCATTCTTTCATTTTCCCTAGGTTTCCCGAGTAGATGGGACGGTGGACAGCGCCCCCTGTCTGAAACTGACCCACAAGACCTTCGGCTCGCAGAACGCCAACACCGACATGATGTTCCTCAGGCTCAGTATGCCGGTCCAGTTCCACGAGACTTTCAAGATCCCGGCGGGTACCACCCTGCTCACCCGTGCGCTCACCATACCCGAAGACGAAGTGCTGGTGGTGGAGCCCGATTCGGAGTTCGAGGTCCTGAAGAAGTCGGCTAGCCGCAAAGAGCAAGAAGAGGACAAAAAGGAACCGTCAGTGCCGAAGGAGATTTCTGTGGAGAATGAGAAGGACGCCATGTCAGAAAAGGGAAAGAAAAGAGGGTAAGCTTTGTAGGACTACAAATTGGGACATGACATCAACAAGAAAATCTTCTCTACTACTCAGATTTTTCTTCAAAGCTAAAAAGGTCGCCATGACACCTCTGGCTCCTCCTCCCGCCCCTCCGACTGTACCTCGCTTGGTGGAAGACGTGGTTCCTGATGATCGAGATGACCCTGAGATCATCCTAAACACCACCACTGTAAGACGCATATATTTTTATATTTTTTTATTTATATTTTGGGGGAATTTCATAGTGACATGTTTCAAAATGGTCTATTACTACTTTTTCTCCCTAAAAGGTCTGCTCTTTAGAAATCTACAGATCTGGAGATCTCAACTTAGACATATGTAGGTCTAGAGAGAGGAGCTTTGTATACATCTCTTTACCTCTTCTCTTGTTGTATTTCCAGTATTATTATTCGGTGAGGATTTTTGCTGGTCAGGAACCGACTGGCGTTTGGATCGGTTGGGTTACCCCTGACTACCACCAGTTTGATCCGAGCTTCGATTTACCGAAAGTGCGGAACGTCACGGTCACGGTGGGGGACGACAAAGGAAACATCCATGACAGGTGGGTTGCCACTTTTTTCCATCTTTTCAAAAAGCAAACCTAGTGTTGCACCGATATACCACTAAAATGTCTTAATCTGTGTACTACTTGTAATTCATTTCCAATAGCATGAAGCATAGCAACTGTTACATGGTGTGGGGAGGCGACCTGGTGAGCACTCAGCAGACCCGCTTCAGCCAAGAAGACATGGTAGTGGGTTGCCTGGTGGACTTGGCCACGGGCCTCATGACCTTCACAGCCAACGGCAAGGAAATTAACGCCTTCTACCAGGTGAACCCATCCTCCTCCAATCTATTTCATGAAGTGTATCTCGTTCTGCTCTAAGTACAAAGGTTTTGTCTCAGGTGGAGCCCAACACCAAGCTCTTTCCTGCCGTCTTCATCCAACCTTCCAGCCAGAACATGGTCCAGCTGGAGCTTGGAAAACTCAAGGTCCGCCAATCTTTATGTTTTCATTGTTTCATCAAGACTGTCTAACTTTTTACTTGGCGTCCTCAGAACATCATGCCGATCTCGGCCGCCATGTTCCGTAGCGAGCGCAAGAACCCGGTCCCCCAGTGCCCCCCGAGGCTGGATGTCCAGATGTTGACCCCGGTTATTTGGAGTCGAATGCCCAATCGCTTCCTCAACCCAGAAGTGGGTAAAGTCAACGAGAAGCTGGGCTGGATGGTGGAGTGTACCGAGCCGCTCATCATGATGGCTCTTCATATCCCGGAGGAAAATAGGTGGGACGCCGATATCGGCCTGACAACAACTGACCACTAGCATAGCATAACATAACGCAGCACTGCCTAACTTATTTTCAGATGTATTGACATCCTGGAACTGTCAGAGCGCCACGACCTGATGAAGTTCCACTACCACACCCTCATGCTGTACTGCGCTGTGTGCGCCCTGGGCAACAACCGAGTAGCTCACGCACTCTGCAGCCACGTGGACGAGTCGCAGCTATTTTACGCCATCGAGAACACCTACCTGCCGGGTCCCCTACGCAGCGGCTACTACGACCTTCTCATCAGCATCCACTTGGAGTCGGCCAAACGGGCGCGTCTGGGCACTAACAAGGAGTTCATCGTGCCCATGACGGAGGAGACGCTCAGTATCAACCTCTATCCTGACGCTAAGAAGGCTCACGCCCTTCCCGGGGTGGGGCTCAACACCTGTTTGCGCCCCAAGCTGCATTTTTCATCCATCAACTTTGTGGGAATGGATCCAGACCTGTATACGCTTAGCCCTATTTTTCCGCTGCAGGTAAGACAAATTGAATTTGTATTTGAATGGAATTGGAATTGAGATTGGGAATGAATTGGAATTGGAATTGAGATTGGGATTGAATTGGAATTAAATGGAATTGGAATTGGGAATTGAATTGGGAATTGAATTGCAAATTGAATTGGAAAAATTGAATTGAGAATTGAATTGAAATGGAATTGAAATGGAATTGAAATGGAATTGAAATGGAATTGAAATGGAATTGAAATGGAATTGAAATGGAATTGAAATGGAATTGAAATGGAATTGAAATGGAATTGAAATGGAATTGAAATGGAATTGAAATGGAATTGAAATGGAATGGAAATGAAATTAAAAGGGAATTGAATTGGAATTGAATTGCAATTGAATGCTTCAAAATAGCGACATCCTAGTTTTTAATAAAGCAACATGTTTTTAAAACTCTTGCAACACAAAACTACAAATAAAGTGTTGTTATTGTACTGCGTTTCAGGAGCTAAAGACCCGAGCAATCAGCATGCTAACGGAAGCCGTCTTGGACGGTAGCCAAGCCATGCGCGATCCCGTAGGAGGCAGTGTGGAGTTCCATTTCGTGCCCATTCTCAAGCTGATCAGCACGTTGCTCATCATGGGCATCTTCAATGACGAAGACACCAAACACATCCTCAAGATGATTGACCCCAACGTCTTCAGCGGGAAGGAACAGGACGAGGGCGATGCGGAGGAGGCGAAAGGCGGAGTTGGCGAGGAGGCGGAGCCAGAAGACGACGAGGAAGAAGAGGAGGAGGAGCTGAAAGCTCTGGAAAATGCAGAGGATGAAGAAGATGAGCAAAAGTCGGAAGGAGAAGAAGTCTTGGGCAAAAAGGTGGGCGGGGAAAAGCAAGAAGATGAGAAGGAAGCGGAGATGATGGAGGCGGAGCCTAAAGAAGAAGAAGAGGGTCTGGAGGAGGGGTTGCTTCAAATGAAGTTGCCGGAATCTGTCAAATTGCAGGTTAGAAAGATGCGGAAATGATTTTACTGGACTCAATTTGACTAAATCTCATTTTTCTTGTCAGATGTGCACACTGCTTCAGTACTTCTGCGACTGCGAGCTGCGACACCGCGTGGAAGCCATCGTGGCCTACTCGGACAACTTTGTGCACGAAATTCAGAGTAACCAGCGTGTTCGCTACAACCAGCTGATGACGGCTTTTACCATGTCGGCGGCTGAAACTGCACGCAAGACCCGGGAGTTCCGTTCGCCGCCACAAGATCAGGTAACGAAAATAAATATTGGGAAAATTATGTATTTTATTTATGTATTTTTAACTTTTTAACAGTGATTTTTGAAAATCATTGATTGACTCCAGCACCCCCGCGACCCTTGTGATTATAAGCGACTTGGATAGGGAATTAAATTATGGATTTTAGAATAATATTATTCATAACTTCACTGTTTTTAATGCTATTGTACATGTATAGAAAACTAATCATTAACATTAATGGGATTTTCAATGAACAAATGAATCATTTGATAAAGTAAAAATGTTCACAGTTAGCAAAAGGCTTCATTTTTATTCTCATTTTTTTATCGGAAAGGTTCTTTTGCTGACCAATTTCAAACACAGTCCCGAGGACGAAGATTGTCCCGTACCTGAGGACGTGCGAGACACTTTGGGCGACTTTCACACCGACCTCCTCCTTCATTGTGGTCAGTATTCCCAGAAACAATTTTCGTATTTATTTCTTCGCCATCCTCAATCAAAACTTTTACCCCCCTTCCCCCTCGCAGGGGTCCACATTGAGGAGGAGACAGAGGAGGAGCAAGTGGTCACCTCGCTAAGTGGGCGTCTCCTCAGCTTAGTGGAGAAAGTGAAGAACTTGCGAAAAAAGGAAGAAGACGAAAAGCCCGAGCCAGAGGACGAAGCCAAACCCAGTGAGACGTCTTGGTTTGAAAGTCGGAAGTAACTGGCGTATAAAACGTCTTTTCTATGTCCTCAGGCACCCTCCAGGAGCTGATTTCCCACACCATGATCCATTGGGCCCAAGAGTCGTTTATTCAGAACCCGGAGTTGGTTCGCCTGATGTTCAGCTTGCTCCATCGGCAGTACGACGGGCTGGGGGAGTTGATCCGGGCCTTGCCCAAAGCCTACGCTATCAACGCCGTGTCCTATCAGGACACCATGGACCTCCTGGAGTGTTTGGGACAGATCCGATCGCTGCTTATCGTCCAGATGGGCCCGGAAGAGGAGAGACTCATGATCCAGAGCATTGGGTTAGGATCTTTTTAGTCAGAGATGGGTGGGTGACATGGGTGGACCAGCCTATGTCAAAAAACAGCCCTTAAAACAGGGGATATAATATTTAGAATTTTTTTCTTATAAATGGTTTAAAAGAACTGGATTATAAGCCCTGAATATTCAGTTTTTTTATAGATATAAAACAATGTTTATTTTAGCTTTTTTTTAAATATATTAGATATTTAGATTTTACAAAATGATTTTTGAACTAAAAACAGAAAAAAATGATCAAAAAATGACAATTTTTGATTTAAAAGGGGGAAAATCAGGAAATTTAATATACATCAATACTCTTCATTTTAATTTGATCCTAAAACAGAAAGTGGGCGGGCACTCATCATTTACTTTCCCGGGCCTCACAAAATGATGTGGCGGGCCAGATTTGACCCCCGAACCACCACTTTGACACATCTGCCTTAAAACATTCTAATCGACCCTGATTTTGATTTCCCCAGGAACATCATGAACAATAAAGTGTTCTACCAGCACCCCAACTTGATGAGAGCCCTCGGTATGCACGAGACCGTCATGGAGGTGATGGTCAATGTGTTGGGTGGGGGTGGAGACTCCAAGGTAGGCCATCTTCCCACTAAAAACCTCCACCCTGGCGGTCTTAAAGCAGACATTTGACAAGATGTCTCACATTTTTTGTCCACAGGAGATCCGCTTCCCACAAATGGTGACCAACTGCTGCCGATTCCTTTGCTACTTCTGCCGAATTAGTCGACAGAACCAACGATCCATGTTCGACCATCTTGGTTACCTGCTGCAAAACAGTGGCATCGGACTCGGTGAGTGTCCAACTCGAGGCATGAGGGCTGGCTGGCTCTAGAGGTGGCTGTGTAGTTCCCGTCCAAAAGAGTGCTTTTTAGCCAAAGCAATACAAATACTCAATACCAATTAACATACATGAACTCTTGTCTCTGAATTTCTTGGCCAATCATCTTATTTTCAGGCTGTTAGACGAACGAAATTGCAATCACAACACTGTCTAAAACAACTATCTGTCATATGCTTCTGACTCTTAGGCATGCGTGGTTCGACTCCTCTGGATGTGGCGGCGGCGTCTTGCATCGACAACAACGAGCTAGCTTTAGCCCTGCAGGAGCAGGACTTAGAAATGGTTTGAAAACCGAGCAAAAAAACCCCAAAACCATTACACCAGACCTTATTTTAAGTATTTTTTAATGATGGTACTGTATGTTACAGGTGGTGACGTACTTGGCAGGCTGTGGTCTACGAATGTGTCCTATGCTTCTCTCCAAGGGTTACCCCGACATTGCCTGGAACCCTTGTGGAGGGGAAAGATATTTGGATTTCCTGCGATTTGCAGTCTTTGTCAATGGTAAAGTTGCTCCTCTCTTCTCGTCATTTACCTTTCGTTTTAGTCATTACTTTTGCTCCAGTTAGTTTTATTCTACCGCATTTTCTCGCATATAAGTCGCACCCACATATAAGCCTCACCCTTAAAATTGCCTTAAAATTGTTGAATTTTACAATTTACGGCATGTATGCAAGAAAATGTGGTATTTTTTTTTGCAGGCGAGAGCGTGGAGGAGAACGCCAACGTGGTGGTGCGTCTTCTCATCCGCCGACCCGAATGCTTCGGCCCGGCGCTGAGAGGAGAGGGCGGCAACGGTTTACTGGCCGCCATGGAGGAAGCCATTAAAATCTCCGAGGATCCTGCTAGGGATGGACCAACTGTCAAAAAAGATAGACGCTTTATGTGGGTTTTCCTCGAGCTCCTCTACATTGTTGGGTCTTGGGACCTTCATTCACGTTGGACGAACTCCTCGGTTATTTTGTCAGGTTCGGCGGAGAAGAGCAACAGGAGGAAAGTCGGGTCCACCTGGGAAACGCCATCATGTCCTTCTACTCGGCCCTCATCGATTTGCTGGGACGCTGCGCCCCAGAAATGCACGTGAGTGAAGATGCTCTTCCCAGAATGGTTCCTACGGACTCTTGATGTTTCTTTTGACGTCCATTAGTTGATCCAAGCTGGAAAGGGCGAAGCTCTGAGGATCCGAGCCATCTTGAGATCACTGGTTCCCATTGAGGATCTGGTGGGGGTCATCAGCTTGCCCGTGCAGATCCCAGCTCACGGCAAAGGTATGAGTCCGGGCCCCATCAGGTGGTCAATGGCCTGATGGCTGCTGTTTAATGCTTTTTTTTGTATTGGGGGCTTTCCAGATGGCCAGGTGGTGGAACCCAAGATGTCTGCCAGCTTCGTACCCGACCACAAAGCCTCCATGGTGCTCTTTCTGGACAGAGTGTACGGTATTGAGAACCAGGACTTCCTTCTACATGTGCTGGAGGTCGGATTCCTGCCTGATATGAGGGCGGCGGCGTCTCTGGACACGGTGAGTTTGTTCTGGAAATCTTTTTTGTTTTGTTTTTGTTTTTGCACGGCCAATTACTATTCTGGCTTTTACTTTCTAACTCAAGTCATTTTGGAAATCTGTCTGTTTTGGTCGTGATAGAGTGTAGCTTTTCCAAACTTCTTCTAGATCTCATTTCTATTATCATCTTTTATTTGAAATTCCAGTGGCATATTTTATATTTAATTAACTCAGATGATGTTTTTTTTTGTTACTACTGAATTCAGAGAAAATTGCTTAGTTTTTTTTTATGATGAAAGAAAAGGTTGTAGTACCTCATTCGTTCTTTGGGGTTTCTCCCAATGAAGACATATTTATTTCCATCAGAGCTGATCAAAGTTGTAACCCAGTCAAACTCTCTCTTTATAGGCGGCCTTCAGCACCACAGAAATGGCACTAGCCCTGAACCGCTACCTCAGCTCGGCCGTCCTGCCTCTACTGACCAAGTGCGCCCCCCTCTTCGCCGGCACGGACCACCGCGCCATCATGATCGACTCCATGCTCCACACCATCTACCGGCTATCTCGTGGCCGAGCCCTCACCAAAGCCCAGCGGGATGTGATCGAAGAATGCCTGATGTCGCTTTGCAGGTCAGTCTAGGAAACAAAAAAAAACTTGGGGGTGCTATGAACGATGCTCACGGCGTTCTGTGGGCAGGTACCTCCGGCCATCCATGCTCCAACACCTGCTCAGGAGATTAGTATTTGACGTACCCATCCTCAACGAATACGCCAAGATGCCTCTTAAGGTTTGCCATTTTCTACTAACCAACCGCTACTTGAAAATAAAATATCAACGATTCCAAACGATTTCCGCAGCTTCTGACCAATCACTACGAGCGATGCTGGAAGTACTACTGCCTGCCCAATGGCTGGGCAAATTTCGGGGTGACGTCAGAGGAAGAACTACATCTTTCCCGAAAACTCTTCTGGGGAATCTTTGAGTCTTTGGCTCACAAGGTACTGGAAAACCACCTTGAATGGCAACCGAAAAAAATCATTGAGTTGGGTAACTCTAAGTCTTTGCCCCATAGAAATTTGAGGCGGAGCTCTTCAAGATCGCCATGCCATGCCTGTGTGGCATCGCCGGAGCCATCCCACCCGATTACGTGGACGCCACTTACTCCTCTCATACCGAGAAAAAGGCGTCTGTGGATGCCGAGGGGAACTTTGACCCCAAACCTGTGGAGACCACCAAGTGAGATTGGATAGGCATTTGTCAGTTTGTCTAATTGTTTGTCCAAACAAAATGTCCTTTTGTCAATAGCACCATCATCCCCGAGAGGTTGGACGTCTTCATTAACAAATACGCAGAGCATACTCATGATAAATGGGCATTTGAAAAGGTGGGTGATTAAATCATGGGAATGTCAATTTTTTCCATCCATGCTAATGTCTGTCCATTCACAGATTCAGAACAACTGGACTTACGGAGAAACCTTGGACGAGGACGCCAAAACTCACCCCATGTTGAGGCCGTACAAAACATTTTCCGAAAAGGTTTCCGTCAAATTATTTCTCGTAATGCCCGGATGTTTGGTCGCCAAAATTATATTCACCCGGGCGACCAAACGTCCAGGTGACCAAATGTCCGGGTGACCAAATGTCCGGGCGACCAAACGTCCGGGCGACCAAATGTCCAGTCACGAGCGTGGCCAGGTACTTGACCTTTTCCATGTTGTCTCTCAGGACAAAGAAATCTATCGTTGGCCTATCAAAGAGTCCATCAAAGCCATGATAGCGTGGGAGTGGACCTTGGAGAAAGCCCGAGACGGCGAAGGAGAGGCGGAGAAGACGACAGGGACGGCCACGCGCAAAATCTCACAAACTGCTCAGGTTCTAGTTTACGTTCACCTTGGTGGTTTAGTGGCAGCCTTAAATGAAACCCATTTTTTTTTGTCTTTAGGCAACTTATGATCCCAGTCAATGTTACAATCCTCAACCCATAGACATCGCGGGAATGGCTTTATCCAGAGAGTTGCAGGTATGTATTGGAAATTCATTTAGTCATTTGTTAATTCCAGTTTTTTTTCTAAACTCGATAACCAGTTAATGATATTCATTCACTTTTCCTGGTGAGAGTTGGAGGGGTGCTGGAGTCCCTACCATTGAAAATTTAGTAATATGAAACAGGAAATGTTGACTGGTTTTTCCTTTCGTTTTTCATTGAAACAAAGCAAAATATTGACAGTTTTGGCTTTTTAATATAAAAACAGAACATAAATAGGGTATAATATGTAATTTTTTTCCGAAAAATAAATCTTATACTAAAAAATGTATACAATATTGGCTCGTATCAGGCTTAAAATTAAGATTTGGACAAATTTTAATGTTTATCAATAATCTATTGACCATTATAAAATCTGTCAAGTCATTCTCTTTGTTTTGGACAGCCCATTTGTCAGTCAAATTATCCCGTATAATAAAACCATGACCTTTGAAAAATGCATTTGTCTATTTACTTCCCAGTCAATGGCCGAGCAACTGGCGGAGAACTACCACAACACTTGGGGCAGAAAAAAGAAGTTAGAGCTTCAATCCAAAGGTCACAATCTTCATCACCAAGTCTTTATAGAAAGGTAAATTAACCCAAACTTCTGATTTCAGGCGGTGGGACTCATCCTCTGCTGGTACCTTACGACACACTGACCGCCAAAGAGAAGGCCAGAGACCGAGAAAAAGCCCAGGACTTGCTCAAGTTCCTCCAACTCAACGGTTACGCCGTAACCAGGTTGGTTTTCACATGGTCCAATCGCAGATTGGTATCTAATACACATCCATTTTCAGAGGCATGAAGGACATGGAACAGGACATCTCGTCCATCGAGAAGCGATTCGCCTACGGATTTTTGCAGAAACTGCTCAAATGGATGGACATTGCGCAGGAGTTTATCGCTCATTTGGGTGCGCCAGATCGGCTAAAGTCGGCGATTGGACTCCTGACATCACATCACGTCAATGTGGCTTTGTTTTTCTCTTGGCAGAGGCCGTGGTTAGCAGTGGTCGTGTTGAGAAGTCGCCTCATGAGCAAGAGATTAAATTCTTCGCTAAGGTATGCCATTCGTTAAGATAGCATCCATTGATTTCCAAGTTTTTGTCAAAAAAGCCTTCTAATTAACCAAATTTATTTCCCCTTGCCAGATTCTCTTGCCGCTCGTCAATCAGTACTTCAAGAACCACTGCTTGTACTTTTTGTCCACTCCTGCCAAAGTCCTGGGCAGTGGAGGACATTCGTCCAATAAGGAGAAGGAGATGATCGCCAGGTAAGTTTGTCCATCTTTCTGTCCGTCTTTTCCCTTTCCTAATGTCGGCTCTCCTCGTTTTGGCCTGAAACATCGTTTTCTCCTCCTCTGGTTGTCTCCTTGCCGCCTTCTTTTTTTCCCTCCTCCTTCGTGTCAGTATCTTCTGTAAGTTGGCTGCTTTGGTGAGGCACCGAGTTTCTCTTTTTGGTAAGCAATCTGCACGCTGGTATTTCCTTAGTATCTTTATTCAGTTTGTTGATCTTGCACTTTTTTTTTAACATTCTGCTGCCATCTGTTTTTATTCTGTGCTGCTAACATATTCCTTGGGATTTCATTTTTTGTTATCTGGATTAGTCGAGTACGAGTTTATGATTAGAGTTGAAAAACGGGCCTGTCCAGAAAGGGAGTCTGATACAGAAAGGACATGATGTGGTAATCAACAAAAAGTGACCTAAAATTCCAGAAAATGGAAAATGGACTTGCACTTTTGTCTTTTTAAATTCCCGGGATAAAAAAAAAAGTTCTACCCTAATCTAATCTAATCAAAATTAATTCCTCCACAAATTGTTCAATTTTATAGACAAACCATTCCTTCATTTCTTTTTGTCACGCCATTTAACTCCTTGTTTACTTATTTTTTTCAATTCAATGCACTCATGTGTAAAAATAGCCTTTCCTCGTTTGCAGGGACGGACGCCGGCGCCGTGGTCAACTGCCTCCACATCCTGTCCCGCTCGCTGGACGCCAGGTACGAAGGACTGTTTCCTTGTCTCATATTTCGAAAACAAAAGCAAAATGCCAAGCAACTTTTCCGCCATCCTTAGAACGGTGATGAAATCGGGCCCCGAAATCGTCAAAGCCGGCCTGCGGCAGTTCTTCGAGAGCGCCGCCGACGACATCGAGAAGATGGTGGAGAATCTCAAGCTGGGCAAAATGTCTAGCCGCAACCAGGTGAGGAAGACAAGACAAAAGAAGTGTTTGGAACCCATCTGATGCGAGTGGACCGGCCTTGCAGGTGAAAGGCGTGGCCCAGAACATCAACTACACCACCAACGCTTTGCTGCCCGTCCTCACGTCCCTGTTCGACCACATCGCCCAGCACCAGTTCGGAGACGACGTGATGAGTGAGTAAGCCAGCTGGTAACAGAGTTTACTGTTGAAGCCAGCTCTCAAAATTATATTCATGAGAGAGAGTTTAATATCTAAGAGAGAGAGAGTTTAATATCTAAGCACTGTTTAAGATCTAAGTACTGTTTAATATCTAAGTACTGTTTAATATCTAAGTACTGTTTAGTATCTTAGTACTGTTTAATATCTAAGTACTGCTTAATATCTAAGTACTGTTTAATATCTAAGTACTGTTTAATATCTAAGTACTGTTTAATATCGTAGTACATTTGACCGGCGACCAAAAGACCGGCGACCAAACGTCCGGTCACGCCTCGGTTGCGTGCCACGGCTGGGCCGCTCGCTGATGACGACCTTGCCTATTTTTTGGTCTCCTCAGTGGACGACCTGCAGATTTCCTGCTATCGGCTCATGTGCAGCATCTACTCGCTGGGCACCGTGAAGACGCCGCACGTGGAAAAGTAGGCGCTTTTTCCTTCGCCATGTCTTCCTTCCTCTCCCTCCATTCTTTCATTTTTTGCCCCTACCCTACAGGCAACGTCCCGCCCTGGGCGAGTGTCTGGCCCACCTGGCGGCCGCCATGCCGGTGGCCTTCCTGGAACCGGAGCTGAACGAATTCAACGCGTTCTCCGTTTACACCACCAAGACGCCACGGGAAAGGACCAGTGAGTCCCTGACGCGAGTTCGGCCAATCACGCCGAGCCCTTTCTCCATTTCCTTTTCTTGCCCCGCCCCCTAGTTTTGGGTCTACCAAGCCAAGTGGAGGAGCTGTGCCCCGACATCCCCGAACTGGACGTCCTGATGAAGGAAATCCGCGACCTGGCCGAGTCGGGGGCGCGCTACACGGAGATGCCGCACGTGATCGAGATCACGCTGCCCATGCTGTGCAATTACCTGCCGCGCTGGTGGGAGCGAGGCCTGGAGAACTTTCCCGACTTGGAGGGCCAGATTTGCACCTGCGTCACTTCCGAACACCTCAACCAACTCCTGGGGAGCATCATGAAGATCGTGGTCAACAATCTGGGCATCGACGAGGCCTCCTGGATGAAGAGGTTGGCGGGTGAGACAACATTCTATAAAAAAATATATTATTCATCAAGTCAGAAAGTACCTGGCTATTGATTTGACCAATATTATTTGAACTAATTCTGGCCCATAAATTGATTTGATCAAGTCATTACATTTTTGCTTTTTTGGTTGTTTTTAGTAGTTTAGGAAGGGAATTGGCAAAAAAAGGATGTGTACATGCTCGTATTAGCGAACTATTGTGTACATGTACTATAGTACTAGTACTACAAGTGTGTGAACTTGTACTACAAGTGTGTGTACTTGTACTACAAGTGTGTGTACTCGTACTACAAGTATGTGTACTCGTACCACAAGTGTGTGTACTCGTACCACAAGTGTGTGTACTTGTACTACAATTGTGTGTACTCGTACTACAAGTGTGTGTACTCGTACTACAAGTGTGTGTACTTGTACTACAAGTGTGTTTACTTGTACTACAAGTATGTGTACTCGTGTGCACTTGTACTAAAAGTACTTACACTCGTGTGCACATGTACTAAAAGTACTTGCACTTGTTTGCACTTGTACTACAACTACATGCACTTATGTGTACTTGTACTGCAACTACTTGCACTTGTGTGCACTTTTACTACAACTGCTTGCACTTGTGTGTACTTGTACTACAAGTGCTTGTACTTGCGCATACTACAGTTGAATGAAAACCTGAGAGGGAAGAAAGATGTGTGCATGAATATTTTGATCCCGGTGGGAGTATATCTATTTTCAAGTGCAAATTTTTGTGTTTTTTGTCAGTATTCGCACAGCCCATCGTGAGCCGGGCCAAACCGGAGATGCTCAAGTCGCACTTCATCCCCACCATGGAGAAATTGAAGAAGCGCTCTGGCAAGGTGGTGGCCGAGGAGGACCACCTTCGCATGGAAGGCAAAACCGAGGTGGACAGCGAGAACGGCACCATCCGAGACGAGTTTGCCGTCCTCTGCCGCGACCTCTACGCCCTCTACCCTCTGCTCATCCGCTACGTGGACAACAACAGGCAAAAAAACACCTTCCACCCTACTTTCCCTTCATCCCATTTAAACCGTCTTTGTCCTCAGGGCTCGATGGCTGACGTGTCCCGATCCCGACGCCGAGGAACTCTTCAGGATGGTGGGCGAGGTCTTCATTTTCTGGTCCAAATCCCACGTAAGGCCTCCATTTTCCCGTCCGTCCATCAATTGTCGGTCCCTGGCTAACTATGCTCTATTTTTTTGGCAGAATTTCAAGCGTGAGGAGCAGAATTTTGTGGTGATGAACGAGATCAACAACATGTCCTTCCTCACTGCCGACAGTAAGAGCAAGATGAGTAAGGTGAGAGAGGATTCAGAAAAAAAATGGCCGTCTAAGGACCAGGTGCGCCGAGATAGATGTTCAATCCATTTCTATGGGTTGAATGTCTATTTTGTTGAATAGTTTTGACAATTTCAATCCAGCCAATTCATATCCCATAACACATTAAGGAACTAATATTTGGGCAACTTACTAATTGAAACATATTGCAAGATGGGTTTGCCAACTTGCTGAAGTCAAAAGTTCTTGGTTTTAAAAATATATATATATTATTTGACTCAAACCTGACTTATTTTCAGTGTTCTATTGGTTCCAAATAGAAATTATGGCATGCCATTAATCACATTTGCCATTTTTATTAGTAATAAAAAGGAACAACAAAACATTTTTCTATAAAAACCATGCTCCATTTTCGTTCGTTTTTCTCAACGCGTACTTTTATTTGAAAAAAGGCCTTATTCCGTTTTTCAAGAGACGGTTGGCAAGCCAGATTGCAACAATTCCAAGTTGACCATTTCATGACCACTATGTTTTTTTCCCCTCTATGTTATCAGAGCTCAACTAGTGGAATTTTTGCTACCACACAAAAAAAACAGTGCAGTATTATATTTTTCTATTATTCAGTATTTACCAGGCTTTAAACACACTTTATAGATTGTTCTAGACCTTTCAGGTAAGTTTTTAATTTTGTTATCACTCCTGTTGTTGTTTTCTAGGCCACAGATATGCGCAAAAAACTATTGTTACAATCTTAACAGACTTAAAATAGTCTTAATAGACTTAAATAGTCTTAATAGACTTAAATAGTCTTAATAGACTTAAAATAATCTTAATAGACTTAAAATAATGCACCACTGTGTGCTACGTCATGTTTTCTTTTTCATTTTTTTAACTTTATTGAAAAACAAAAGCAAAGCACCTCTGACAATTTTCCAATTTCACCATTTCACCCACTCATGAGAAGCCATTCCCTCCGACCCCCCCACTAACATGGCAAACTCCCAGAAGGGTGGTACGGCGGGCGAGGACGGACGGACGCTGGCTCGCGTCGCTAACTGTGCTCTTTCTTTGTATCCTGGGTCGGGTTCGCTCGGACGGCGGTTCCCTAGGCTGGAGACGGAGAGGTTAGATTTCCCTGAAAAAAAATCTGCGATGTTGTGAAGCAACAATTTTTGAACACATAACTTTTAAAGTCTGCACATTTAGTGCGAACGTCCAAGTCTGCTACGATCAAAATGAACTTTCGCATGTGTTAGCGAGCTTGGCTCTGCAATGTCTTGACAAAATCTCTCGGAGATTGTAGTGGTCTGACGGGTGTCATGGCGCTCGGCTGGGAGATTTCACACTCGCCACCGGGTGCCATCTTTCACTTTGATTCATGGAGTCACAGTTTGCCAGCCTCACTTTGGACACGCCTGGTTTTCGTCACTTCGTCCGACTGTCCGGGATTCTTTCCCACAACCCGCGTTGGTCACAGGGAGACTCTGTCGCACTTGTACTAACACAAATCCCTCTTAATTCGTTGACACTATTAAAAATATCCCGGCATTGAAGTCCCACTGTCACCATTCCCTGCATGGTGAGTAGTTAACATTAATGCATTTTGCCATTGTGCATGACCAATGTAACCATCACAATTGTAACATTTTTCTGCACACTTTGTTCAGTTTTGGCTTAAATTTGTTGACGTTTACCAAGTCACTTGAAACCACCTTTCCAAAATTGGATATCTGATGCTTTTACTTTGAAAAATAGGGCGTCAATGCCACAAAAACGTGACCATTGACTGGCAACCAAATCCAAAAGGTGGTCTGAAGTAACATTGATAAGACCCCCACTGCCATGTTGGTGTGAACATTGTGTTTTCTCCGTTCTAGTCTGGAGGTTCCGAGCAGGAACGAACCAAGAAGAAACGTCGGGGGGATCGCTACTCGGTGCAGACTTCGCTGATTGTGGCGGCCTTGAAGAAAATGCTTCCTATTGGACTCAACATGTGCTCCCCCGCGGACCAAGAACTCATCAACTTAGCTAAGATCAGATACTCGCTGGTAGGTCTATGTCTTTTATATCCACTTCTGAACAAATAATAACCCGATCCAACGTTTTCCTCTTTGTAGAAAGACACTGATGAGGAAGTGAGGGAATTTTTGCACAACAACTTTCATCTCCAAGGCAAAGTAAGTCATTTATTGCTTACGTGTTAGCAAAACATGTTTAAATATGTGTTTTTTTGTGGGTTTTTTTAGGTGGAGGACCCAGCAATGCGCTGGCAGATGTCGCTTTACAAAGAGATGTCCGGAAAGGCAGAAGATGCCGAGGACCAGGAGAAAGTGGTCAGAAGGGTGCAAGAAGTGTCGGCGGTGCTTTACCACATTGAGGTGGTGAGTGGAAATATACAAATTTTGGTAAACTAGGGGTGTCGGATTTGGATTGGATTGGATAACTTTATTGATCGCCGATGGCAGGCATCCAAAAAAGATGCAAAGTGGCCAAATGGCAAACACAAACGAAGGTAAATAGTCAAAACACACATTTAAATAGCCAAAACACAAATGTAAATAGCCACAAAATTAATATAAATAGTCACAACAAACATGTAAATAGTTGGAACACGAATGTGAATAGCCAACACATCAATGTAAATAGTCACAACATTAATTTAAATGCCACAACACGTGTTTAAATAGCCACAAAATGAATTTAGATAGTCACAACACAAATGTAAATAGCATAACACCAACATAAATAGTCACATGTATTTAAATAGCCACAATATGAGTTTAAATAGCCACAATATGTATTTAAATAGCCACAATATGGGTTTAAAAAGCCACATTACGAGTTTAAATAGTCCCAAGATGACTGCATAAGGTCTTCCAATTTTTTTTCTCTAGTATTAAATTGTAATTATCTCTCCTATAGACAGAGCATCCCTTCAAATCCAAAAAGATGGTTTGGCACAAGCTGCTGTCCAAGCAACGACGAAGAGCCGTGGTGGCTTGCTTCAGGATGACGCCCCTCTACAACATACCCACGTAATTACTTATTACTTCCTATGTGTGGCTCCAGTTTTTTTACCTAGCTCTATAATGTCTTCTGTGTCTGTGTTTGCTACTGCAAATAATGAAATTACCCAAATACGGGATGAAATAAAGTTCGAATCTAATCTATTATGTGACCATCATAGACATCGAGCAACAAATATGTTTTTGGATGCCTACAAACGAAACTGGCTGGAGACGGAGGGCTACTCATTTGAGGACAAGATGATCGACGATTTATCGGTTTGTCGACTCTTCATACTCGAGAACAATATTAATTATGGACAGAAATGCTAGTCCCAATCAGAAATAGAGTAAGAATTATTCTGGTATATTTGCAGAAAACTCTGGAGGAAGAGGAAGAGGAGGAAGAAGAGACGGAGACTAAGCCCGACCCACTTCATCAGCTCATCCTGCATTTCAGCAGAACGGCTCTCACGGAGAAAACGTAAAAACGCATCCTCGTCTCTTACTTTCCTTGCGATTGGCTACTTGGACTCACCAACTCTGTTTCCACTGCAGAAAACTTGATGTCGACCATCTTTATATGTCATATGCTGACATTATGGCAAAGGTGAGAACAACTTCAATAGAATACAAACAATGTTTTTTTTTCATTGACTTATTGCCTCGTGCCCATTGTTGACTGGGATAGGCTCCAGCACCCCCTGGCCACATTTGTGAGGATAACCGGATGACATGAATTATTTCATGGATGTCAAACCCGAGGGATGGGGGCCAGATTTGGTCCACCGGAATATGTTGTGGGGCCATTTCATGTTATTTTTTTAAAATAGTGTTTAAATGAATGATCTTTAAGAATTAATTAACTTAAATAATATTTGAAGTATTATTTCACTTGGTTCAAATTTATAATGGATGTTTTTTTACATTTGGAAATTATATAGGGCATTTTTTAGTATAGTTTTTCTGTTAAAAAATATGTAATGAATTGTTTCAATCTAGGATTTTAATAAATGATATAATATAATATATATGATATATAATAATTGAATTGAATTTGTTCTTTTTATTCACCCGACTACAGAGTTGCCATATTGGTGAGGATGACGAAGGGGAGGAGCAAGAGGGGGAGGAGCCATCCTTTGAGGTGCGGCAGACAGAGATGGTATGGGGGGACCTGGGGGAAGGGGACACGGGGGAGCGAGCCCAGATGCCGCTCCCCCCCCGAGACGACATCGACCACACGGCAGCGCCCCCTAGCAATGCGACACCATTCAACTTTCATTTGAAAACACTCACACTTCCTGCGATGGTGGATTGAGCTCGGAGCATCGCAGAGTTTTCGTATCAACCCCAGACCCTTTCGGGGTCCAAGTTTTGCATCGCACCTGATTTGAAAACTGACGTATACCCCTCCCCTTTATGTACTTACATGGGAAGACCCAGTTTTTAACTCCCACTAACAGTAAATTAATGCATGAATGGCGCGCACTCACTTCACTTATTGAGTCAAACACTTTTACAACCTTTAAAGCAAGTCTTACGACGTTCATACTCGAGCAACATGATGGGGAAATGTGAAGCAGGTGGGCGGAGCTGGGATGGAGGGGCGGGGCATGATATTCAGCGAGGGCGGAGCTGGGGATGGAGGGGCGGGGCATGATATTTAGTGTGTTTTTAAGACTAAAATAGAGCACTGTTGTTGGAATGATAGTGTGGAGTGGCTGGTGTCTTGAGATATGAGTGGCTCGAATCATTGCCTTTGACTTAAGAGTAGTAGAAGAAGGCTGTTGTCAAAAATCGTCATATTTAAAAAAATATATATAATAGTTGCTGTAAAGTAGCTGAAATTCTTGAATATGGCCCCCACAAGAAACTTGAGTCCAGCCTTCAATGAGATGGACATGTAGTGGAATATCATTGGTTAAAGTTTTTGTGGGCTGCATATATCAACATATTAGGGCAGTAGATGTTTATTTAATTAAGTTTGTTTTTCTTTTTTGGGGTTATGAAGGTGCATGCTTGAGTGAATGGTTTTTTTGAATGGTAATTTTGTTATAATGGAATAATTTGTACACATTTTTGTTTGTTTTTATGTTGGTTTTTGGGCCAAATGCTGTTTGCATGTTACAAGTGAGCATGCTAAGTTAACTAATGCACACAGTAGATATAGTAGTGTGAACGAGAGAGTGTGGGGGGGCCGTGCACTCTGCTTAGCTGTTCTCACAGCTACTATGTTTTTCCTTTTAGGAAAAGGAGATGGAGAAACAGAGGCTTCTCTATCAACAGTCTCGTTTGCATAACAGAGGAGCTGCTGAGATGGTGCTGCAGATGATCAGTGCCTGCAAAGGTGGGCCACAAAAAACTGTAAAATGTGAAAAATGGAGAACACCTGAAAAATATTTGCGTAGTAGTCCCTCATTTTTTTTGCTGCATGCCACAAAAAATGCAAAAAAATGCAAAAAATGGGGAATACTATGAATAATATTCCCCCAGTAGTCCCTCTTTTTTCGCTATGTACCACAAAAAAAATGCAAAACCTGCAAATAATGGGGCAATACACTGTAAAAAATATTTCCTCAATAGTCTCTCATTTATATGCTATGTACCACAAAAAATGCAAAAAGTTTTTTGCTATGTACTGCAGAAAAAAACGCAAAAACTGCAAAAAATGACATATACTGTAAAAAATATTTCCTCATTAGTACCACAAAAAATACAAAAAAACACAGGAAAACCCAATTTTTCACAGTGTACTACAAAAACATGGGAATACTGTACCTTATAAGCAAGTCATGTTATTTTTATTTTATTTTTAATACTAGGTGAGCCTGGTGTTATGGTTTCTTCCACCCTTAAACTGGGAATCTCCATCCTCAACGGAGGCAACTGTGACGTGCAACAGGTTGGTCAGATAAATCCCAAGTTCTTCGCCCTTGACGATAGCTAATGAGCGATAAACTTTGTTTTTTTGCAGAGAATGCTGGACTACTTGAAGGACAAAAAGGACGTGGGCTTTTTCCTGAGCGTTCAAACGCTGATGCAGACTTGCAGGTTTTATGCCTAGACTTTTTCACTTTTTATTTTTTTCAAGTATTTGTCAGATCTCAATGTTGGAAGTTTGAATTCTTGAAATCATTGCGTGCCACTTGTGAGCAGCGTTTTGGACCTGAACGCTTTTGAGAGGCAAAACAAGGCAGAAGGACTTGGAATGGTTTCAGAAGAAGGCACCAGTGAGTATTGACTTTTACCTTTTCTTCTTAAGATTCAGTTAAAAAATTAGAGATATCTGCCTCTATTCAAAATTAAAACTATTATTAATAAAATGCAGTTTTGTTTTAAAGTAGGCTTTAATTATTCTTTTATTTTGAATACCTATATTTATGAATAATTGTGCATTTAACCCTTTAAAATCACAAGTCTTTTAACTGTGAGCCTTGTGGAATATGGCTTTCTGATAATCTAAAAAAATAAAAACAATGGTAATCTTTAACAAAAATCTTTATTTAAACACTTTACACTTAAAAATAGGGCTCATCTAGTTAAAAAAAATGTGTTTTTTTTAATTTTATTGTTGGAAAAATACCCCCTTTTAAAAAAAAACTACTATATTTTATATGCAGCACTGTATTTTTTTACCGCAATATTCATGTGCACTTGCGTGCGTCCGAGTTTTCCCGACGGGAAACTCGTGACGAATGTGGTTGAGCGAGTGAGTGACAAATTGACTGACAGCGCCGAGGTTTGTGCACTCACCGCATCTTCTCTCTTCTCTTTCCTCCCCTCCCGAACCTCCCTCCCTCCTTCCCTCCCCCGTCCGTCTTTCCGTCCGTCGCTGCCGTCAGATAAGAAGCTCGAACGTGGTAATTAGACCTGGCTTGGCCTTCCTGCGTGACAAATTAATCCGCTTCTCGGGACCCCCCGTACCACTTAACTTTTTTATGGTCATATTCATGGCAAAATATTTGATTTTGCATTAATTCCCGTGCATTTTCTCGCATGCAAGACAAGGCACAACTTTTTTTCTTTCAAAGTCATTTTTCTTCTTGCATGTACAGCACTGGAATGTTTCAAATGATTAATTTTTAATCTATGAAATGTGAAAAGAATCATGTAACAAAGTGCTATCTGTTTTCCTCAGAGGTGTCCAAGCTCCGCCTTCTTTTGCCTGGAAAGTTATGGAAATGTCATTGAATATAGAGTGTTTCCAAATTTTAATCTTAAAGAAATGGAAGAAAAAAGTTTGGGCACCTCTGCTTTTTATTTGGAAAAAGCAAAGCTAATACTACAATTTTGTGTTTTTTACTAAACGATTAATGATTGTCTCAAAATGGTGGACTCATTCTTTTGTCCATTTAGATGAGAAAGTGATGGCGGACGACGAATTCACGTGCGACCTCTTCCGCTTCCTGCAGCTTCTTTGCGAGGGACACAATAACGGTCAGTAAGTCAAAACCTATAAGAAGAAAATAGCAAATTATAACCCTATTCACTGCAAATTCTACGCGATTCCAATTTCAAAATGATGGAAAAATAAGAAGAATCCGACTTAAAAGTCAATATTCATCATTTTAAAAGTAGAGTCAATATTCTGTCTTTAAAATCTGAATTCCTAACTGTCCAAATTTTGAGAAATCTGAATTATGACTTGAATCTTGGATCATTTTAGCTTGGGTTTGGCGACTGGCACTTTGAGAGTAGATCTTGAAGATGAATTTTACTAATTATTTTTTTGGTGCTCGGACGTTTGGTCGCCGGTCTTTTGGTCGCCAGTCTTTTGGTCGCCAGTCTTTTGGTCCCTTTTGGTCGCCGGTCAAATGGTGAAAGTGAGTTTAATATCTAAAACAGAGAGTTTAATATCAAAGTACTGTTTAATATCCAAGTACATTTGACCTGCGACCAAAAGACCGGCGACCAAACGTCCGGTCACGATTTTTTTTCCCACACTATTTAAATCCAAGTCAAAAATTTCAAAAAATGACTCCACAGAAGACATGCCTGAACTAAAATTGTCCCCCCTGTTAGACTTCCAGAACTACCTGAGGACCCAAACGGGCAGCACCACCACCATCAACGTAATCATCTGCACAGTGGACTACCTACTCCGATTACAGGTCAGTTCAATTTACTTCCCTTTTTTACCCCCAAAAAATATTCCCACTTTAAACAGTCAACCTTATGCCTACACAGGAGTCCATTAGCGATTTCTACTGGTACTACTCGGGCAAGGACATCATGGACGAGCCTGGCAAGAGGAACTTCTCCAAAGCCATGACGGTTGCCAAGCAGGTTTTCAACAGTTTGACAGAGTACATTCAGGTACTTCCCATTGTACTTTTTGGCATCTAAATTTCGAAATAACCCACGTTTTCTGTCCAACACGCAGGGTCCATGCACAGGCAACCAGCAGTCATTAGCCCATAGCCGATTATGGGATGCCGTGGTGGGATTCCTACACGTCTTTGCTCATATGATGATGAAGCTAGCTCAGGTAGGCTACAGTATGGATTTTTATGGAAAATTAATCCTTTATTGCTTTGTTTTTTGGCACATTTTTCTCAGGTTTCACTTTTGGTTTAAACCTGAAAATAGTACAGTCATACCTCTACTTACAAAATTAAATGGTTCCAGACTTTTTTCGTAAGTAGAGCAGTACTTTATATGTAAATTCTGTAATGCGTTCCACAGTGCTCACACAATTAACAACTAAAGTCTTTAAGATTGGTTAAAATGTCCCAATTTTGTAAGTAAAATGATCATAAAATGATTTATTAATGTCTAAAAATGAATAACAAGTATATACAAAAACTTGTTCTGTATCTTTGATAGATGCATCCTGATTCAGAACCACAAAATGGCGTAAGATGTTTATCTTTTGTCCACTCCCCATAGCAACGCCATCCCATTTTTCTTCCATGCTAGTATTATATTTCATTTCATTTCGGTTATAGTAATTTTCAACTGAATGGTCACTTTCAGAAGTTAAGTTCAGAAGCCAAACATTTCCAAAGTCTGTTCATGTGTCCATCATCCAATCACATGTCCTTATTTATTACCTTGCTAAAAAAATGTATTCTTTCTAATAACTGCAAACCCAGGATTTTTTTTGGAGTGGAATCATATTTGAGGTAGCGTTTTTAAGACCTTCTATCCTGATTTTAGAATGAACAAAACCTCTATAAAGTCGTGTTTTCTCCCCCAAAAAGGAGAATCTTAAAGATTATTTTCTCTCTACTATTTGTTCTTTTGTGTGTTTTGGTTGGTCTTTAGGATTCAAGTCAAATTGGGCTTTTGAAGGAACTACTGGATTTGCAGAAGGATATGGTGGTTATGCTTCTTTCTCTCCTGGAAGGTAAGTTAAGATAAAGTGAATTGAATGGAATTTAAATGCTTTTTATTGTCATTATACTACAGTAGAATAAGATTTAAAGCTTTTTCATAATTTAGTGTGCAAATAACAGCAACAATCAGACAAATAAATAATCAAAAAATAAGTAGTCCATGTCACATGGTGCTCGGACGTTTGGTCGCCGGTCTTTTGGTCTCCTGGACATTTGGTCGCCGGTCTTTTGGTCGCCGGTCAAATGATGACAGAGAGTTTACTGTTGAAACCAGCTCTCAAAATTATATTCATGAGAGAGAGTTTAATATCGAAGTACTGTTTAATGTCCCAGTACTGTTGAAACCAGTTCTCCAAATTACATTCATGAGAAAGTTTAATATCTTGGGTCAGCCGTGAAAATATCTGTATTTAAAAATGTGTTTTTGTCCCCTGCAGGCAATGTGGTGAATGGCACCATCGCCAAACAAATGGTGGACATGTTGGTGGAGTCGTCCAGCAACGTGGAAATGATCCTCAAGTTTTTCGACATGTTCCTGAAACTGAAAGACATCGTGGCGTCGGATGCCTTCCGCGATTACGTCACCGACCCGCGTGGCTTGATTTCCAAGAAAGACTTCTCCAAAGCCATGGACAGCCAGAAGCAGTACTCGCCCTCGGAAATCCAGTTCTTGCTCTCCTGCTCTGAGGCGGACGAGAACGAGATGATCAACTTCGAGGAATTCGCCGACCGCTTCCAGGAACCCGCCAAAGACATCGGCTTCAACATCGCCGTGCTTCTCACCAACCTGTCGGAACACGTCCCCCACGATACTCGACTTCAGAACTTCCTGGAGCAGGCCGAGAGCGTTCTCAACTACTTCCGGCCATTCCTAGGCCGCATCGAGATCATGGGCGCTAGCCGGAAAATCGAACGCATCTACTTCGAGATCAGCGAGGCCAACCGCAACCAATGGGAGATGCCGCAGGTGCGCGAGTCCAAGCGCCAGTTCATTTTCGACGTGGTCAACGAGGGTGGCGAGAGCGAGAAGATGGAGCTGTTTGTTAACTTCTGCGAGGACACTATTTTCGAGATGAACATCGCCGCTTCCATCTCGGAGCCCGAGGGCGAGGCTGTGGAGGAGGAGGAGCCTGAGGAAGAGGAGGAGGAGTCAGCGGCGACGGCCAAGGAGGGGGACTCCGCCGAAGGGGAGGACGCCAATGGCGAGGAATCGCCACCCGAGTCGGCCTCGGCTTTTGCAGACTTCTTAACCGGCGTCTTCAACTTCTACAGCATGTTCACCTTCCGCAATCTTCGGCGGCGTTACCGCAAGCTACGTAAGATGACCCTGAAGGAGATGGTGGTGGGATTGGTCACCTTTTTCTACGCCGTACTTCTCGGCGTCCTCATGTTCGTCTACGGCGTGGCCAAGGGTTTCTTCACGTTGGTTTGGAAAGCACTCTTTGGGGGAGGCCTGGTGGAAGGCGCCAAGAAGATGACGGTGACCGAGATCCTGGCTAGCATGCCGGACCCCACGCAGGATGAGGTGCATGGCGACCTACCGCCGGAACCGGGAGCCGGGGTGCTTCAAGATGCGGATGGAGCGGTGGACTTGGACGCTGGGGGCGGGGAGGAAGAGGAGGAAGATGGGGAAGAAGGTGAGGGGGGGAGGCTGCCGGGTTTCAACGCCCCGGGCGGACTTGGGGACTTTGGGGAAACCACGCCGGAAGAACCGCCCACTCCTGAAGGAACGCCGCTGCTCAAGAGGAAGCCGGTAAGTCGACGATGGATGCCCGATCGGTGGAAGACGATTGGTTTTATTTCTGCATTTATTCCCACAGACCGCTGAGGGTGAAGGACAGGAACAAGGAGGAGAAGGAGGAGCAACAGAAGGAGGTGAAGGAGGAGAGATTACAGAAACTGAAGAAACTCCTCCAGAACCAGAAAAAGCAGAGTAAGTCCAACACCTTAAAATGGTACTCGGACGTTTGGTCGCCCGGATGTTTGGTCGCCCGGACGTTTGGTTGCCCGGACGTTTGGTTGCCCGGACGTTTGGTCGCCCGGACGTTTGGTCGCCCGGACGTTTGGTCGCCCGGACGTTTGACAACATGATAGAGTTTACTGTCCGGCCGAACAAACGTCCGGTTATGCCTTCAAACTATCTATATTGTCCTTTATTTTGTCACCAAATAAGTTTGAAGTACCTGACCTCATACTTTTACAGCACCGAGAGCGACGAGAAAAAGCCCGAGAAGGTGGAGGCGCAGCCTGAGCCCGAGTCAAAAGAAGAAGAAGAAACTGATCGGCCCGGTGAGCCGGTGAAGGCTAAGGTCAAGAAGGAGAAAAAAACCATTGAGGAAGGCTTTGAGCTGTGGAACGAGTTGGAGATCCAGAGGAATAAATTCATGGTGAGTTGCCCATTCTTCCATCTCACGAAGCCACGGAATAAAAAGTTGCCATGTGTAAAGTTGCTGATTTCTGTGGATATCTCCTTGCAGAACTACCTCTCCAGAAACTTCTACAACTTACGTTTCTTAGCGCTTTTCATTGCTTTTGCACTCAACTTCATCCTGCTCTTCTATAAGGTACAGTATTACAACTTTGTTTCTTCCGTGCTGAAAATCATAATACATAGCGAGGGGAAAAAACACAGTGAATTTGCGATAAATGAGGGATTACTGTCATTTTAGAAACTCCATTGACTTGATTACTAAAGCTAAGGAATGTTCCTCCCACCCAGGTGTCCGACAGCCCACCAGGAGAGGAAGACTTTGAAGGTTCTGGCCTTTTTGAAGGCGCCTCGGGACTCTTTGAAGGTTCGGCCGGCGACGAGGAAGGATCCGGGTTCGAAGATGCGGGAGATGACGAAGACCAAGATGAGGGCCCCTTGTACTACTTCCTGGAGGAGAGTACGGGCTACATGGAGCCCGCATTGGCCTTCCTTAGCATTCTCCACACCGTCATTTCCTTCCTCTGCATCATCGGATACAATTGCCTCAAGGTGAGGCCTAAGTTGACGCCATTGTCTTCAGCATACCATCCCATGTTTTGGTCTCTTCTTCCCTTGTAGGTTCCTCTGGTTATCTTCAAGAGAGAGAAGGAACTGGCCAGAAAGCTGGAGTTTGATGGCGTCTACGTAACAGAGCAGCCAGAAGATGACGATATCAAGGGCCAGTGGGATCGCCTTGTTCTCAACACTCCGTAAGATTAGTTTTCGTAGACCTAAATCCGAACTAGCCCAAAATGAGAGTTGTATGTTTATTATAGATCGTTCCCCAACAACTACTGGGACAAGTTTGTGAAACGAAAGGTGAGTTATTCGGTTTGGTTCTTCTCCCAGGTCGCCCCGTGTTTTTGCTTAAAGGACGTTTTGTTGTATTTGTTTCAGGTGCTGGATAAATACGGGGACATCTACGGTAGAGAGAGGATTGCTGAACTGCTGGGCATGGACTTGGCCTCCCTGGATGTTAGCGCCATGACCCACGATAAGAAACCGGAGCCGGACAACTCTGTGTTTAGCTGGTAGGGTGAATTTTAGCAGTAGCTTGTAATCAGTGACTATTTGATATTTGGGACACAAGTCCATCCCTAAAAAAAGACTCAAAATTTGTTCCCATTTGGTTTTATTGTATTTCACAGGATAACATCCATTGACATCAAGTACCAGATCTGGAAGTTTGGTGTGGTGTTCACGGACAACGTGAGTTCTGAAAGCCGACAATTTGATTAGAGGCTGTTTTTGACTATTTGTTTTTCCTCCTTGTAGACCTTTCTGTACCTGGTGTGGTACATGCTCATGTCTCTGCTGGGTCACTACAACAACTTCTTCTTCGCTGCTCACTTGCTGGACATCGCCATGGGAGTGAAGACCCTGCGAACAATCTTGTCATCAGTCACACACAACGGCAAGCAGGTGACAGTAGAATTTTTCATTTTTAAGAGAATACATACATGTATACATACAAGTATGTATGTATACATACATGTATGCATACATGCATGTATGTGTACATACATACTTGTATGTATACATGTATGTATACATACATACATGTATGTATACATACATACTTGTATATATACATACATACTTGTATGTATACATACATACTTGTATATATACATACATACTTGTATGTATACATACATACTTGTATGTATACATACATACTTGTATGTATACATACATACTTGTATGTATACATACAAGTATGTATGTATACATGCATGTATGTATGCATACATGCATGTATGTGTACATACATACTTGTATGTATACATGTATGTATACATACATACTTGTATGTATACATACATACTTGTATGTATACATACATACTTGTATGTATACATGTATGCATACATACATACATGTATGTGTGCATACAAGTATGTATGTATACATACAAGTGTGTATGTATACATACAAGTGTGTATGTATACATACAAGTATGTATGTATACATACAAGTATGTATGTATACATACATGTATGTATGCATACATGCATGTATGTATGCATACATGCATGTATGTATGCATACATGCTTGTATGTATACATGTATGTATGCATACAAGTATGTATGTATACATGTATGTATGCATACAAGTATGTATGCATGCATACATGTATGTATGTAAGCATACATGCATGTATGTGTACATACATACTTGTATGTATACATGTATGTATACATACATACTTGTATATACATGTATGTATACATACATACATGTATGTATGCATACATACATGTATGTATGCATACATACATGTATGTATGCATACATACATGTATGTATGCATACATACATGTATATACAAGTATGTATGTATACATACATGTATACATACAAGTATGTATGTACACATACATACATGTATGTATACATACATACTTGTATATATACATACATACTTGTATGTATACATACATACTTGTATATATACATACATACTTGTATGTATACATACATACTTGTATGTATACATACATACTTGTATGTATACATACATACTTGTATGTATACATACATACTTGTATGTATACATACAAGTATGTATGTATACATGCATGTATGTATGCATACATGCATGTATGTGTACATACATACTTGTATGTATACATGTATGTATACATACATACTTGTATGTATACATGTATGTATACATACATACTTGTATGTATACATGTATGCATACATACATACATGTATGTGTGCATACAAGTATGTATGTATACATACAAGTGTGTATGTATACATACAAGTGTGTATGTATTCATACAAGTATGTATGTATACATACAAGTATGTATGTATACATACATGTATGTATGCATACATGCATGTATGTATGCATACATGCATGTATGTATGCATACATGCATGTATGTATGCATACATGCTTGTATGTATACATGTATGTATGCATACAAGTATGTATGCATTCATACATGTATGTATGTAAGCATACATGCATGTATGTGTACATACATACTTGTATGTATACATGTATGTATACATACATACTTGTATATACATGTATGTATACATACATACATGTATGTATGCATACATACATGTATGTATGCATACAAGTATGTATGCATACAAGTATGTATGCATGCATACATGTATGTATGCATACATACATGTATATATGCATACATACATGTATGTATGCATACATGCATGTATGTAAGCATACATGCATGTATGTATACATACATACTTGTATGCATACATGTATGTATACATGTATGTATACATACATACATGTATGTATGCATACAAGTATGTATGTATGCATACAAGTATGTATGTATACATACTTGTATGTATGCATACAAGTATGTATGTATACATACATGTATGTATGCATACAAGTATGTATGTATACATACATGCATGTATGTATGCATACAAGTATGCATGTATGCATACAAGTATGCATGTATGCATACAAGCATGCATGTATGCATACAAGTATGCATGTATGCATACAAGTATGCATGTATGCATACAAGTATGCATGTATGCATACAAGTATGCATGTATGCATACAAGTATGCATGTATGCATACAAGTATGCATGTATGCATACAAGTATGCATGTATGCATACAAGTATGCATGTATGCATACAAGTATGCATGTATGCATACACGTATGCATGTATGCATACAAGTATGTATGCATGCATACAAGTATGTATGTATACATACATGCATGTATGTATGCATAAAAGTATGCATGTATGCATACAAGTATGCATGTATGCATACAAGCATGCATGTATGCATACAAGTATGCATGTATGCATACAAGTATGCATGTATGCATACAAGTATGCATGTATGCATACAAGTATGCATGTATGCATACAAGTATGCATGTATGCATACAAGTATGCATGTATGCATACAAGTATGCATGTATGCATACAAGTATGCATGTATGCATACACGTATGCATGTATGCATACAAGTATGTATGCATGCATACAAGTCTGTAGGCATGCATACAAGTCTGTAGGCATGCATACAAGTATGTATGCATGCATACATGTATGTATGCATGCATACATGTATGTATGCATACATATGTACTGCAGATACTACCACATATCCTCAGAGGGTGGTGGCCTAGTGGATAAGTCATCAGTCTCCCATCTCTGTGGTCCTGGGTTCAAATCCCAGTGCCTGCAAAGATTTTCCCAATATTATACAGGTAAATGAATGAGATAAAAGTATAAGTAATACTGCTTACGCTGACAGGGTGGTGGCTCAGTGGTTACGTCATCAGTTTGCCACCTCTGTGGTCCTGGGTTCAAATCCCAGTGTCTGCAAAGATTTTCCCAATATTATTCAGGTAAATGAATGAGATAAAAGTATAAGTATTACTAACTTCTCTTACAGCTTGGTGGACCAGTGGCTAGGTCATCAGTCTGCCAACTATGTGGTCCTGGGTTCAATTCCCAGTGCCTGCAAAGATTTTCCAAATATTATTCAGGTAGATGGATGAGATAAAAGTATAAGTATTACTACCTTCCCTCACAGGGTGGTGGCTCAGTGGCTAAGTCATCAGTCTGCCACCTGTGAGGTCCTGGGTTCAATTCCCAGTGCCTGCAAAGATTTTCCAAATACTATTCAGGTAAATGAATTAGATAAAAGTATAAGTTCTACTACCTTCCCTCACAGGGTGGTGGCCCAGTGGCTAAGTCATCAGTCTGCCGCCTGTGGGGTCCTGGGTTCAAATCCCAGTGCCTGCAAAGATTTTCCAAAAATTATTCAGGTAAATGAATGAGATAAAAGTATAAGTATTACTACCTTCTTTCACAGGGTGGTGGCCCAGTGGCTAAGTCATCAGTCTGCCGCCTATGAGGTCCTGGGTTCAAATCCCAGTGCAGGCAAAGATTTTCCCAATATTATTCAGTTAAAAGAATAAGTTCTAATGGCTAAGTGTTTAAGTGTATAAGTATTCAGTGGTGGATGAAGCATTTAGTCAAAAAAATGACTAAGTGTTTCACCCCGTTTCCTTGGATAAAACGTTTCAACACCCATGTATAAGTGGGGCACGAGTTGGTGTAGTGGGTTGCACACTCGCCTTTGCACCGAGAGAACGTGAGTTCGCTTCCCGGTGTCGGCGGTTCACTGACCAAGCAAGCGGTCGAGGGTCGGCCGAAGGCCGACCCGAGAACGCCTTTCGCACAGACAGGTCCTTCAACTGTCTTCCGAACTGCCGAAGGCAGTTCGGAATATAACCTTTTGCTGAAAAGTATGACTAAGTGTTTAATATAAATTAAAAAGTTTTTTCTTTTTTTTTTTCCCTTCTTCTTATTCCATTGACCAATTCTTCTTTCCAAGTATTTTCAGCCAAACGACGGCATCGGGAATCGAACCCAGGTCTCCCAGACGGGAGTCCAGTGAACTAACCTCTGCGCCATACTGGCTACACAAGTCTTAGTCACTATTGGAAGGTTTTGACTACACATGGTTGTTTCTATTTAAGGGGAAAATGAATCCTAACCGGGATTTGAACCAAATGTTCAGTCTCCCATCCAAGTATTAGCCATGTATGTATAGATACATGTATACATGCATACATGCATGTATACATGTATGTATGTATACATACATGGATGTATGCATGTACAAAGGCAGAAGTAGTTAATGTTTATTGAAATATGTGTACCTTTTTACAGCTGATGATGACGGTAGGCTTGCTCGCCGTGGTGGTGTACCTCTACACTGTGGTGGCCTTCAACTTCTTCCGCAAGTTCTACAACAAAAGCGAGGATGAAGATGAGCCTGACATGAAGTGTGACGACATGATGACGGTGCGAAATGTTGTCACAATAAAAATAAACACTATTATAATAAAAGTGTGCACACTTACTGTTGAGCTACTGAAAACAAGTTGGCTACAGTTTACTAATAAAACAAAGCATCCCCACGCAATTTCTCTAGAATCTTCTGTAGTTTACCACACATTTGATCATTTCTACTTTGTCATTATTTTTAATAACGGTTACGGATGCTTCTACACACAGTGTTACCTGTTCCACATGTACGTTGGCGTGCGTGCCGGAGGAGGAATCGGAGACGAGATCGAGGACCCGGCCGGAGACGAATACGAGCTCTACAGAGTGGTCTTCGACATCACTTTCTTCTTCTTCGTCATCGTCATCCTGCTGGCCATTATTCAGGGTAGGATATCTCGCCCGGCGTTCATCTGACTCGCGGGCTCAATCCTGAGTTGCATTGTGGTCTATCAGGTCTGATCATCGACGCCTTCGGAGAGTTGAGAGATCAGCAGGAGCAAGTTAGGGAAGACATGGAGGTGAGTAGCTCCCTCGCCGTTATTAATCTCGCTGGCTTTCTTGGTAACGTCTTCATTTTGGGTCCTTGCAGACAAAGTGCTTCATCTGTGGAATCGGCAGCGATTACTTTGACACGACGCCACACGGTTTCGAGACGCATACTTTGGAGGAACACAACTTAGCCAACTACATGTAAGTTGTGCTTTTCCGCTACTTTTCAAGGAATACGTACTTCCCTCATTGTTGTCTTGCAGGTTCTTCCTGATGTATCTCATCAACAAGGACGAAACGGAGCACACTGGACAGGTCCGTTCCTCTCTCTCTCTCTTGAAAGAATTGCACAACAAGATGTGGACATTAACAAGTATTTTACGTCTCTTAGGAATCCTACGTTTGGAAGATGTACCAGGAACGTTGCTGGGACTTCTTCCCCGCCGGCGACTGTTTCCGAAAGCAGTATGAAGATCAGCTAGGATAACAAAAAGGAGAAAGAAGTCAAAAAAATGCTATGCACACTTTAAAGGCAGCATCCCATTGGATCAGAGACCCTACATCACAACCCCTTCGGTCTTTGTTTTAAAAAAACGACCATGTCCGTAGATTGCCTTGCTTCAAATGCCTGCGCAGCTCGTTCTACTCCGAACTGTGCCTGAACGCAACGTGTTCATCCAATAAAATGAACGTGAGCGTGGAGGAGGTTGTCTTTTAGTGCCTAGAGCAAAGTCACTGTTTCAATTTTTGTGTTTTGGGGGGCAAAGTGAGGATGCTTAATATTGTTAAGGAGAATTAAAGTGGTCTAACTCCAGTTAAAAAGTTATTTTTTAAATCATTATGTCCAAAGTCAATATATTTGATGGAAAATAATAAAAATTATACCTGTCAACTTTGGCCAATTGCTCCCATTATTATGAATTACAATTACCCTTAAGTTATAATAAACTGTACAAATGCAATCAGTCGGAAGTGGTATCGGTTTTACAAAAAAAAACGTCCTTTTTTAAAGAAAGAAATTGGACTCACTCCTGATTTGAAGTTGTATCCACCTTGTGTTTTGATTCATTGTCTTTTCCACTGGAGTTTTCTGAAATGAAATGATTGGAAGTTATATTTATCCCTTTCAAAAGCCCAATAAGTAATTTGAGAAATGCAAGAAGGACAAAAAAGCCTTACTATACTATGTCGTTTTTGGAGAAAATAAAGCCTTACTATACTATGTCGTTTTTTATTTGATAAAAAGCCTTACTATACTGTGTCGTTTTTTGACGAAAAAAAGCCTTACTATACTATGTCGTTTTTTATCGATAAAAAGCCTTACTATACTATGTCGATTTTTGACGAAAAAAAGCCTTACTATACTATGTCGTTTTTTGACGAAAAAAAGCCTTACTATACTATGTCGTTTTTTGACGAAAAAAAGCCTTACTATACTATGTCGTTTTTTGACGAAAAAAAGCCTTACTATACTATGTCGTTTTTTGACGAAAAAAAGCCTTACTATATACTATGTCGTTTTTTATCGATAATAAGCCTTACTATACTATGTCGTTTTTTGACGAAAAAAGCCTTACTATACTATGTCGTTTTTTATCGATAAAAAGCCTTACTATACTATGTCGTTTTTTGACGAAAAAAAGCCTTACTATACTATGTCGTTTTTTGACGAAAAAAAGCCTTACTATACTATGTCGTTTTTTATCGATAAAAAGCCTTACTATACTATGTCGTTTTTTGACGAAAAAAAGCCTTACTATACTATGTCGTTTTTTGACGATAAAAAGCCTTACTATACTATGTCGTTTTTTATCGATAAAAAGCCTTACTATACTATGTCGTTTTTTGACGAAAAAAAGCCTTACTATACTATGTCGTTTTTTGACGATAAAAAGCCTTACTATACTATGTCGTTTCTGAAGAAAAAAAAGCCTTACTATACTATGTCGTTTCTGAAGAAAAAAAAGCCTTACTATACTATGTCGTTTTTGGAGAAAAAAAAGCCTTATTATACTATGTCGTTTTTTATCGATAAAAAGCCTTACTATACTATGTCGTTTTTTGACGAAAAAAAGCCTTACTATACTATGTCGTTTTTTGACGAAAAAAAGCCTTACTATACTATGTCGTTTTTTGACCAAAAAAGCCTTACTACACTATGTCGTTTTTTATCGATAAAAAGCCTTACTACACTATGTCGTTTTTTGACGAAAAAAAGCCTTACTATACTATGTCGTTTTTTGACGAAAAAAAACCTTACTATACTATGTCGTTTTTTGACGAAAAAAGCCTTACTATACTATGTCGTTTTTTATCGATAAAAAGCCTTACTATACTATGTCGTTTTTTGACGAAAAAAAGCCTTACTATACTATGTCGTTTTTTGACCAAAAAAGCCTTACTATACTATGTCGTTTTTTATCGATAATAAGCCTTACTATACTATGTCGTTTTTTGACGAAAAAAGCCTTACTATACTATGTCGTTTTTTATCGATAAAAAGCCTTACTATACTATGTCGTTTTTTGACGAAAAAAAAGCCTTACTATACTATGTCGTTTTTTGACGAAAAAAAGCCTTACTATACTATGTCGTTTTTTGACGAAAAAAGCCTTACTATACTATGTCGTTTTTTATCGATAAAAAGCCTTACTATACTATGTCGTTTTTTGACGAAAAAAGCCTTAATATACTATGTCGTTTTTTATCGATAAAAAGCCTTACTATACTATGTCGTTTTTTGACGAAAAAAAGCCTTACTATACTATGTCGTTTTTTGACGATAAAAAGCCTTACTATACTATGTCGTTTTTTATCGATAAAAAGCCTTACTATACTATGTCGTTTTTTGACGAAAAAAAGCCTTACTATACTATGTCGTTTTTTGACCAAAAAAGCCTTACTACACTATGTCGTTTTTTATCGATAAAAAGCCTTACTACACTATGTCGTTTTTTGACGAAAAAAAGCCTTACTATACTATGTCGTTTTTTGACGAAAAAAAACCTTACTATACTATGTCGTTTTTTGACGAAAAAAGCCTTACTATACTATGTCGTTTTTTATCGATAAAAAGCCTTACTATACTATGTCGTTTTTTGACGAAAAAAAGCCTTACTATACTATGTCGTTTTTTATCGATAAAAAGCCTTACTATACTATGTCGTTTTTTGACGAAAAAAGCCTTACTATACTATGTCGTTTTTGGAGAAAAAAAAGCCTTACTATACTATGTCGTTTCTGAAGAAAAAAAAGCCTTACTATACTATGTCGTTTTTGGAGAAAAAAAAGCCTTATTATACTATGTCGTTTTTGGAGAAAAAAAAGCCTTACTATACTATGTCGTTTTTTGATGAAAAAAAGCCTTACTATACTATGTCGTTTTTTGACGAAAAAAAGCCTTACTATACTATGTCGTTTTTTATCGATAAAAAGCCTTACTATACTATGTCGTTTTTTGACGAAAAAAAGCCTTACTATACTATGTCGTTTTTTGACGATAAAAAGCCTTACTATACTATGTCGTTTTTTATCGATAAAAAGCCTTACTATACTATGTCGTTTTTTGACGAAAAAAGCCTTACTATACTATGTCGTTTTTGGAGAAAAAAAAGCCTTACTATACTATGTCGTTTCTGAAGAAAAAAAAGCCTTACTATACTATGTCGTTTTTGGAGAAAAAAAAGCCTTATTATACTATGTCGTTTTTTATCGATAAAAAGCCTTACTATACTATGTCGTTTTTTGACGAAAAAAAGCCTTACTATACTATGTCGTTTTTTGACGAAAAAAAGCCTTACTATACTATGTCGTTTTTTGACGAAAAAAGCCTTACTATACTATGTCGTTTTTTATCGATAAAAAGCCTTACTATACTATGTCGTTTTTTGACGAAAAAAAGCCTTACTATACTATGTCGTTTTTTGACCAAAAAAGCCTTACTATATACTATGTCGTTTTTTATCGATAATAAGCCTTACTATACTATGTCGTTTTTTGACGAAAAAAGCTTTACTATACTATGTCGTTTTTTATCGATAAAAAGCCTTACTATACTATGTCGTTTTTTGACGAAAAAAAGCCTTACTATACTATGTCGTTTTTTGACGAAAAAAAGCCTTACTATACTATGTCGTTTTTTATCGATAAAAAGCCTTACTATACTATGTCGTTTTTTGACGAAAAAAAGCCTTACTATACTATGTCGTTTTTTGACCAAAAAAGCCTTACTATACTATGTCGTTTTTTATCGATAATAAGCCTTACTATACTATGTCGTTTTTTGACGAAAAAAGCCTTACTATACTATGTCGTTTTTTATCGATAAAAAGCCTTACTATACTATGTCGTTTTTTGACGAAAAAAAAGCCTTACTATACTATGTCGTTTTTTGACGAAAAAAAGCCTTACTATACTATGTCGTTTTTTGACGAAAAAAGCCTTACTATACTATGTCGTTTTTTATCGATAAAAAGCCTTACTATACTATGTCGTTTTTTGACGAAAAAAGCCTTAATATACTATGTCGTTTTTTATCGATAAAAAGCCTTACTATACTATGTCGTTTTTTGACGAAAAAAAGCCTTACTATACTATGTCGTTTTTTGACGATAAAAAGCCTTACTATACTATGTCGTTTTTTATCGATAAAAAGCCTTACTATACTATGTCGTTTTTTGACGAAAAAAAGCCTTACTATACTATGTCGTTTTTTGACCAAAAAAGCCTTACTACACTATGTCGTTTTTTATCGATAAAAAGCCTTACTACACTATGTCGTTTTTTGACGAAAAAAAGCCTTACTATACTATGTCGTTTTTTGACGAAAAAAAACCTTACTATACTATGTCGTTTTTTGACGAAAAAAGCCTTACTATACTATGTCGTTTTTTATCGATAAAAAGCCTTACTATACTATGTCGTTTTTTGACGAAAAAAAGCCTTACTATACTATGTCGTTTTTTGACGAAAAAAAGCCTTACTATACTATGTCGTTTTTTGACGAAAAAAGCCTTACTATACTATGTCGTTTTTGGAGAAAAAAAAGCCTTACTATACTATGTCGTTTCTGAAGAAAAAAAAGCCTTACTATACTATGTCGTTTTTGGAGAAAAAAAAGCCTTATTATACTATGTCGTTTTTGGAGAAAAAAAAGCCTTACTATACTATGTCGTTTTTTGATGAAAAAAAGCCTTACTATACTATGTCGTTTTTTGACGAAAAAAAGCCTTACTATACTATGTCGTTTTTTATCGATAAAAAGCCTTACTATACTATGTCGTTTTTTGACGAAAAAAAGCCTTACTATACTATGTCGTTTTTTGACGATAAAAAGCCTTACTATACTATGTCGTTTTTTATCGATAAAAAGCCTTACTATACTATGTCGTTTTTTGACGAAAAAAGCCTTACTATACTATGTCGTTTTTGGAGAAAAAAAAGCCTTACTATACTATGTCGTTTCTGAAGAAAAAAAAGCCTTACTATACTATGTCGTTTTTGGAGAAAAAAAAGCCTTATTATACTATGTCGTTTTTTATCGATAAAAAGCCTTACTATACTATGTCGTTTTTTGACGAAAAAAAGCCTTACTATACTATGTCGTTTTTTGACGAAAAAAAGCCTTACTATACTATGTCGTTTTTTGACGAAAAAAGCCTTACTATACTATGTCGTTTTTTATCGATAAAAAGCCTTACTATACTATGTCGTTTTTTGACGAAAAAAAGCCTTACTATACTATGTCGTTTTTTGACCAAAAAAGCCTTACTATATACTATGTCGTTTTTTATCGATAATAAGCCTTACTATACTATGTCGTTTTTTGACGAAAAAAGCCTTACTATACTATGTCGTTTTTTATCGATAAAAAGCCTTACTATACTATGTCGTTTTTTGACGAAAAAAAGCCTTACTATACTATGTCGTTTTTTGACGAAAAAAAGCCTTACTATACTATGTCGTTTTTTATCGATAAAAAGCCTTACTATACTATGTCGTTTTTTGACGAAAAAAAGCCTTACTATACTATGTCGTTTTTTGACGATAAAAAGCCTTACTATACTATGTCGTTTTTTATCGATAATAAGCCTTACTATACTATGTCGTTTTTTGACGAAAAAAGCCTTACTATACTATGTCGTTTTTTATCGATAAAAAGCCTTACTATACTATGTCGTTTTTTGACGAAAAAAAAGCCTTACTATACTATGTCGTTTTTTGACGAAAAAAAGCCTTACTATACTATGTCGTTTTTTGACGAAAAAAGCCTTACTATACTATGTCGTTTTTTATCGATAAAAAGCCTTACTATACTATGTCGTTTTTTGACGAAAAAAGCCTTAATATACTATGTCGTTTTTTATCGATAAAAAGCCTTACTATACTATGTCGTTTTTTGACGAAAAAAAGCCTTACTATACTATGTCGTTTTTTGACGATAAAAAGCCTTACTATACTATGTCGTTTTTTGACGATAAAAAGCCTTACTATACTATGTCGTTTTTTATCGATAAAAAGCCTTACTATACTATGTCGTTTTTTGACGAAAAAAAGCCTTACTATACTATGTCGTTTTTTGACCAAAAAAGCCTTACTACACTATGTCGTTTTTTATCGATAAAAAGCCTTACTACACTATGTCGTTTTTTGACGAAAAAAAGCCTTACTATACTATGTCGTTTTTTGACGAAAAAAAACCTTACTATACTATGTCGTTTTTTGACGAAAAAAGCCTTACTATACTATGTCGTTTTTTATCGATAAAAAGCCTTACTATACTATGTCGTTTTTTGACGAAAAAAAGCCTTACTATACTATGTCGTTTTTTGACGAAAAAAAGCCTTACTATACTATGTCGTTTTTTGACGAAAAAAGCCTTACTATACTATGTCGTTTCTGAAGAAAAAAAAGCCTTACTATACTATGTCGTTTTTGGAGAAAAAAAAGCCTTATTATACTATGTCGTTTTTGGAGAAAAAAAAGCCTTACTATACTATGTCGTTTTTTGATGAAAAAAAGCCTTACTATACTATGTCGTTTTTTGACGAAAAAAGCCTTACTATACTATGTCGTTTTTTATCGATAAAAAGCCTTACTATACTATGTCGTTTTTTGACGAAAAAAAGCCTTACTATACTATGTCGTTTTTTGACGAAAAAAAGCCTTACTATACTATGTCGTTTTTTGACGAAAAAAGCCTTACTATACTATGTCGTTTTTTATCGATAAAAAGCCTTACTATACTATGTCGTTTTTTGACGAAAAAAAGCCTTACTATACTATGTCGTTTTTTGACGATAAAAAGCCTTACTATACTATGTCGTTTTTTGACGATAAAAAGCCTTACTATACTATGTCGTTTTTTGACGAAAAAAAGCCTTACTATACTATGTCGTTTTTTGACGAAAAAAGCCTTACTATACTATGTCGTTTTTTATCGATAAAAAGCCTTACTATACTATGTCGTTTTTTGACGAAAAAAAGCCTTACTATACTATGTCGTTTTTTGACCAAAAAAGCCTTACTATACTATGTCGTTTTTTATCGATAATAAGCCTTACTATACTATGTCGTTTTTTGACGAAAAAAGCCTTACTATACTATGTCGTTTTTTATCGATAAAAAGCCTTACTATACTATGTCGTTTTTTGACGAAAAAAAAGCCTTACTATACTATGTCGTTTTTTGACGAAAAAAAAGCCTTACTATACTATGTCGTTTTTTGACGAAAAAAGCCTTACTATACTATGTCGTTTTTTATCGATAAAAAGCCTTACTATACTATGTCGTTTTTTGACGAAAAAAGCCTTACTATACTATGTCGTTTTTGGAGAAAAAAAAGCCTTACTATACTATGTCGTTTCTGAAGAAAAAAAAGCCTTACTATACTATGTCGTTTTTGGAGAAAAAAAAGCCTTATTATACTATGTCGTTTTTTGACGAAAAAAAGCCTTACTATACTATGTCGTTTTTTGACGAAAAAAAGCCTTACTATACTATGTCGTTTTTTGACGAAAAAAGCCTTACTATACTATGTCGTTTTTTATCGATAAAAAGCCTTACTATACTATGTCGTTTTTTGACGAAAAAAAGCCTTACTATACTATGTCGTTTTTTGACGAAAAAAAGCCTTACTATACTATGTCGTTTTTTGACGAAAAAAGCCTTACTATACTATGTCGTTTTTGGAGAAAAAAAAGCCTTACTATACTATGTCGTTTCTGAAGAAAAAAAAGCCTTACTATACTATGTCGTTTTTGGAGAAAAAAAAGCCTTATTATACTATGTCGTTTTTGGAGAAAAAAAAGCCTTACTATACTATGTCGGTTTTTGATGAAAAAAAGCCTTACTATACTATGTCGTTTTTTGACGAAAAAAGCCTTACTATACTATGTCGTTTTTTATCGATAAAAAGCCTTACTATACTATGTCGTCTTTTGACGAAAAAAAGCCTTACTGTACTATGTCGTTTTTTGACGATAAAAAGCCTTACTATACTATGTCGTTTTTTGACGAAAAAAGCCTTTAGTTTTTTATCGATAAAAAGCCTTACTATACTATGTCGTTTTTTGACGAAAAAAAGCCTTACTATACTATGTCGTTTTTTATCGATAAAAAGCCTTACTATACTATGTCGTTTTTTGACGAAAAAAAGCCTTACTATACTATGTCGTTTTTTGACGAAAAAAAGCCTTACTATACTATGTCGTTTTTTGACGAAAAAAGCCTTACTATACTATGTCGTTTTTTGACGAAAAAAGCCTTACTATACTATGTCGTTTTTTATCGATAAAAAGCCTTACTATACTATGTCGTTTTTTGACGAAAAAAAGCCTTACTATACTATGTCGTTTTTTGACGAAAAAAAGCCTTACTATACTATGTCGTTTTTTGACGAAAAAAGCCTTACTATACTATGTCGTTTTTTATCGATAAAAAGCCTTACTATACTATGTCGTTTTTTGACGAAAAAAAGCCTTACTATACTATGTCGTTTTTTGACGAAAAAAAGCCTTACTATACTATGTCGTTTTTTGACGAAAAAAGCCTTACTATACTATGTCGTTTTTTATCGATAAAAAGCCTTACTATACTATGTCGTTTTTTGACGAAAAAAAGCCTTACTATACTATGTCGTTTTTTGACGATAAAAAGCCTTACTATACTATGTCGTTTTTTGACGATAAAAAGCCTTACTATACTATGTCGTTTTTTGACGAAAAAAAGCCTTACTATACTATGTCGTTTTTTGACGAAAAAAAGCCTTACTATACTATGTCGTTTTTTGACGAAAAAAGCCTTACTATACTATGTCGTTTTTTGACGAAAAAAGCCTTACTATACTATGTCGTTTTTTATCGATAAAAAGCCTTACTATACTATGTCGTTTTTTGACGAAAAAAAGCCTTACTATACTATGTCGTTTTTTGACGAAAAAAAGCCTTACTATACTATGTCGTTTTTTGACGAAAAAAAGCCTTACTATACTATGTCGTTTTTTATCGATAAAAAGCCTTACTATACTATGTCGTTTTTGGCGAAAAAAAGCCTTACTATACTATGTCGTTTTTTGACAAAAAAAAGCCTTACTATACTATGTCGTTTTTGGCGAAAAAAAAGCCTTAGTATGCTATGTCGTTTTTTGACGGAAAAAAGCCTATCTATACTATGTCGTTTTTTGACGAAAAAAAGACTTACTATACTATGTCGTTTTTGGAGAAAAAAAGCCTTACTATACTATGTCGTTTTTGGAGAAAAAAAGCCTTACTATACTATGTCGTTTTTGGAGGAAAAAAAGCCTTACTATACTATGTCGTTATTGGAGAAAAAAAGCCTTACTATACTATGTCGTTTTTGGAGAAAAAAAAGCCTTACTATACTATGTCGTTTTTGGAGAAAAAAAGCCTTACTATACTATGTCGTTTTTGGAGAAAAAAAAGTCTTACTATACTATGTCGTTTTTGGAGAGAAAAAAAGCCTTACTACACTATGTCGTTTTTGGAGAAAAAAAGCCTTACTATACTATGTCGTTTTTGGAGAAAAAAAAGCCTTACTATACTATGTCGTTTTTGAAGAAAAAAAAGCCTTACTATACTATGTCGTTTTTGGAGAAAAAAAAGCCTTACTATACTATGTCATTTTGACTTTTTAAAAAGCCTTACTATACTATACTATGTCGTTTTTTTTAAGGATTAAAAGTGTGTTTTTCACTTTGATTTTCTATTTACCAAATCAAAATATCAGCTCCACTTCAAACTTGGAGGAAACACCCACCGTGAAATGGCGCAAAAGATAAGAACTTTTGTTTGTCTTGGGTGGAACATTCCCACAAGAACAATAAAGTATTTTTTTCTAAAGCCCTACATAATTCACCCTCACAGAACCAGCAATGAAAAACTTTTTGAGAGAAAAACTTTGTCCTAAACTTTGCTTTCCACCAGTCGCAAACACAAAACAATATTCTAATAAAAATGAACAGCTAATTTAACAAATTTCAGGTACAATTCTAAATAAAATCAATTATTTTGTTCATTTATTATGATTTTTTATTGCTTATCGCACAACATGGCCAGGCAAAATTAATACTACATTTATACATCAAGTAGTTATTATTATTAGAATGATATACTTACGTATCCCCTCATTTTCTGACCCATTTGTAAACAAATTAACTGCCTTTGACAGCAATAGACATCCAATACAAGTAAAAATGAACTATCACCTATCTGCATTAATGCCAATGAATCCTTCAAAATAAATGCTTTAAAAAAATAACTTTCCTTTTAAGGATTAACCCATTAGCTGCCATTGTACCCCCACTAGACATCCAATCCCAGATTGACTCATTGGTTGAAAATGCCAGACGGAAATAGTAAATACAAGTCTTTTTTATTCTTATCTATATACGTACAATACCCTTCATAAATCACATTCGGCCTTTGAGCTTTTAAGAGTTCTGCCCTAAAGCAAATGTTGCTCTTTGGTGCCTCTTGCCCCTCCCTGCCTGCCAGCCACTATAAAATAGGACGACGCCCCGCCATTTTGGTTCTACTACCAACCTCCAACATGGCTTTCATGGCACCACCTGGTTATCAGCCTGTCTACAATCCAGTGAGTTGTCTTTTCTCACAAATGTACTCTGGTAGTACTCTATTTTCTTTTTAGATATCATTTAGAACAGGGGTGTCAAACATACGGCCCGCGGGCCGGATCCGGCCCGTCTGGTGGTTTAGCACGGCCCGGGGAAGAAAGCTGCATTGTATAAAAAAAAATGAATTTTCTTATTTTTTTAATTCTTGTATTATCCGCTAGGGGGCGCAGTGTTTTATATGTGCAGACAACATGGATTGACATTTATTTATGTTCTTATGTTACTCTCTTGTTCATAATATATTGTTCATAATGTAAAAGGAACATTTTGTTAATAAACATTTTGATAATTTACTCATTTTTTGCACTAATTATTAGTATTAGTGACTAATACAAAGGAAAAAAAGTGGGCTTATTGTTAGTTCTATGTCATTTTGCAATGAGTTTACTGTTCCGGCCCGCTTGATCTCAAATTAAGCTGTATTTGGCCCGCAGACCAAGTTTGACACCCCTGATTTAGAATCTTTTCTGGTCGCAATGAGTTTACAGTAGATGTTTTTTTTTTGTTTTATTTGCCAATCGTTCGCAGGCAATTCCATACTTGGGGCCCATCTATGGGGGTCTAAGGGAGGGGGCGTCGATCTATCTGCAGGGTTCGGTCCCGGACAAGATCACCAGGTGATTACATTCGACACTATTGGGTGGGGAAGTGGGGGGGGGGGGGGGGGGGGGGGGGGCATGTGCTTAGGGGGTTAAAGTGCAGTTTTTTAAGGAAATAAACATTTCAAAGCACGCCCAATGGGATTCAAAGGTCATTTATGGGTTGCGGTGACTCAAATTTCACAAGCAAATTTGTTAAAAATGACTTCTATGGCCGTTGACGACATTTAACGAGTTCACAAATGTGATAAATGTAACGTTTTTTGGTTTTGAAAGATTTTTCGTCAACCTATTATGCGGGCAATCCGAGTGCAGCGACATCGCGGTCCACTTCAACCCGCGTTTCGACGGGTGGGACAAAGTGGTGTTCAACAGCCGGCGCAACAACACGTGGGACGCCGAAGAGAAAATTCGCAGCATGCCGTTCGGCAAAGGCGAAACTTTCGAGATTGTCATCACGTGTTCGCCGCACGACTACCAGGTGACAGTGTTGGATTTTATTGATTAAAAAATGAATTGGAAAAAATTCTATAATGCAATATTACAAGTTATCTGAGTTTTAAAAATATTTTTTATTTCTATAGTATACATATAAACATATATCTACAAATAAAGCAGATTTTTATAATATCCTAATTGATTTATTTGATTTATTTTATTCATTTTTACCCCAAAAAAAGCCTTACATATTATGTCATTTTGTTTGGAAAAAAGACATACTATACTATGTCGTTTTTTAAGTGAAAAAGCCTTACAATACTATGTCGTTTTTTTAAAGAAAAAAAAGCCTTACAATACTGTCATTTTTTAAAAGAAAAAAAAGCCTTACTATACTATTTAACTTGTCTCAACAGTTCAAAGTCAATGGGGAAGTTTTGTACACCTTCAAGTATCGCCTACCTTTGGCCCAAGTGTGCGCCATACAAATCGGGGGTGACGTGGTCATACAGAGCATTAACGTGATTGGGGTGAGATGGCACCCATTTCGGAAAGCGCTTTGGAAATTTCAATCCTAATTAAATGTTTTTCTTTTATTTTCAGGGTGGCGGAATCGGGGTAAGTTGCAAAATGTTTACATTTAATTGTTGATTTTAATTATAATATTAGGGCTGCGTCTGTTGATTATTTAAGTAATCAATGAATCTATCAATATAGTATTTATTTTTAAGATAGTACCTTCGAAAGAGCATTAAAATACCAAAACAACATAAAGTATATATATATATATAGTCTCACATAATGCATATTATCAAAATGATATTCCTTATTATTGAATGAAGTAAACACTATTTTTATTACACACTTATTGATATTAGATTTGAATGCTTGTATTGACATTATAAAAGTATAGTGAGATTTAAAGCTTGGCCATGAAGTGCACAAACAAATAATCAATGCATAATAAATAAATAAAAAAAAGAAATGTATTATATAGCATATCTAAACTAAGCAGTGGTAATGCAGTGCATTACCGTGCATCACAACGTGCATTTAGAATTCACAATGTATCTACATCAAGTATTACGGTAACTGGGTTGCATTGCCACTATCCATTCGCGACTCGCGTTAGCCTCGTGCTAATCACTTATTAGTGTTATATTTACATAAGGACGATAGTATAACCGCTACAACAATATTCAACACTTCTATAATTACGATTATACCTTTAGATTTCTTGATCGACATATAGAGTAGCATAAAAACATTAACAAACAATTGAGCATTGACGCTTAATCAAGCCATGCATTGCTTACCGTTCAAAATAGTGAAGATCCGAAGCTCTTCACATCGACGTTTAGGCATATTTATTTTCCTAGAAAGTAAACAAGTTATTATACATCTATATGAATCATATAATCATTGATTTACATGACTTTTGAGTCATATTTCTTACCGGAAGTTTGTGCTGCTCCTGCACGTTGTGAACTTGGTCGATAAAAGTTGTCATATTCACAGGTACCACCAGGGGGTAGTATATCCTCCCAAATCTAAAAAAAAAAAAAAAAATACAGCCTTTTCAAAATAAAACATTACAACGTCAACTTATTTAAACGGTTAATCAAAGCAGCAAAATGGAATCTAGTGTTGTAAAAGATTGTTTTCTCACTAAACAGCAGGGAATTTCTTTAGATATTCTTTGTTTTTTTCCCCCAAAATAATTTTAAAACAATTTTTGTTACAGGGAGGATTTCCAGGAGATTGTGGAGGGGGATTTCCAGGAGATTGTGGAGGAGGATTTCCAGGAGATTGCGGAGGAGGATTTCCAGGAGATTGCGGAGGGGTGAGAGATTTAACTTTTAAAACAATTTCAGGTAGTAAATATTATTTTTAAAGGGGATTGGACGTCTAGAACCGTCAATGGAAGCCACTGAGTGTTTTGTATTATTTATTTTGACCATTTTTTACATCACAGGGTGGATATCCTGGAGATATGGGGGTATGTACTGGTTTCAATATAGGTATACATACTGGGCATCCACTGGCCAATTGATTAGGTACACTTACTCATTGGATTCTATGTATTTTTCTGTTAGGGTGGATTTCCAGGATCACAATTGCCTGTGAGTACACATGACAACAGCTTTTATTTTGATAAACTAATCATTATTATAATAGGTGTATATAATAAATGTATAACTGTATTTAAAAAAAATTTTTTACATATTTTTGGGAATTTTTGTTTATGTTATTGCAGAGTATGACTGAGCAGCCCATCTACAACCCCGTAAGTACTTTTTTTTTGCTAAACCACTTCTGGTAATGTCATTTGTGATGCCATGATGCGTTTATGCAGCCCATACCGTACTCGGGTGCGATCCCGGGAGGAATGTTCCCCAAGAGGACCGTCGTCATCCGAGGCATGGTACCCAAAAAGGCCTGCAGGTGCATTTATTTCCACCAAAATGTCACCCGTTGATACCTAACTTAATAGAGACGAGAATTAGGAACTGTGTTGGTTTTGTGTGTATTTTTAGATTCGGCATTAACTTTTTGGTGAGTCGATCTCGTGACACGGCGTTGCACGTCAACCCTCGCATCAAGGATGGCGTGGTGGTGCGTAACAGTATGATCGGAGGTCAATGGGGTCAAGAAGAACGACAGCTATTTGGTGATAACCCCTTCGAGGAAGGACAGTACTTTGACGTAAGTTTTCTGTATTGCAAAATTAACCATTACATTTTGCAGAAAAAAATGTTACGTGATATAGAGGTATAAAATCAGAATAAGCATAACATAGAATTAATTTCATGTTGAATGACATTAGGGTTCAATGTTATAAGGCCATGTACAGTAAGACTTTAGTTTCTCGTTAAAAAAAATACTGTGTGGGAATCAATGTTCCCTCTAAGCCAGGGGTGTCAAACATACGGCCCGCGGGCCGGATCCGGCCCGTCTGGTGGTTTGGTATGGTCCGGGGAAGAAAACTGCATTGTATAAAAAAAAAAGAATTTTCTTTAAAATTTGTAGTAGACCAAATTAAACAAAATTACACCTATCCACATGATGGCGCTGTTTACGCGGTGGTCAGTAGTAGTAGCTCTGTCCACACTTATGTTTTTCGTGTTTTACAGTATGTTATACATGAAAAATTAGAGGCAACATTTTTGGGAATGCTATTATTTTTTTTTTTAAAAAGACCATGTATAGTAAAAAAAATGTTTCTCACCCGAATTTGCTATTTTCCTTCCAAAGATGTCCGTCCGTTGCAGTGGCGACCGCTTCAAGGTGTTTGTCAATGGTCGCCCACTCTTCGATTTCCGCCACCGTGTGCAAAACGCCGTCAATGAGATTGACACGCTTGAGATGGCGGGCGACGTGCAGATCTCTTACATCCATCTCTAGAAAACACTTGGTGGTACAATCCAAAAATGCTACAAACATTCCTTTATTTTGTATTTGTACAAAAACATTTGAAATAAAGGCCATTGTTTTCAGCATAGAATGCGGACATCTACATTCAACTGAGTAAAAGGCGAGTGTGTAGATCTCAGCTTTCCACGACAAAATAAGACATTATGGATCATACGCCGTGTTTCTCTGGACTATAAGTCGCACCAGAATAAAGTGTACCGTTAAAAAAAAATGCAATTTTTAAAATTCATCAGAAATCAAGAATATATATTATATGTTAAAGCATTGGTGCTCAACATAGTCGTTAACCATAACCCCGACCCGAACCCTATCGAGCTCACCTTCTAACTGGAAAGTCCAACGAATAGCTCAAACCTGAAAGGACAAGATTTAATCACAAAAAAGACGTAATACATAACAATAAAAACACATGAACTAAATCAAAACTTTTCCAATTGAAATGTACTAATAAAATAACAATTACATTATCCTAATCTTGCCCATTATTCTCCCTTTTGTGATATTTCTTTTAGTTTGGCATTTAATATTTTGTCTAAGTCTAACAATCACATTTATAAAAAACTAAATAAAATAAAATGTTTTATTAAAAGGGTAGGTTCCCTTATTTTAAGAAATTTACGAAAAATTAGAAAGGAAGAAATAGCTTTGTAAATAAATCATGAGCCTATGCCCAGCCCCTTTTTTAAAAAAAAAAATTGGATTAATCTCTGAATTTAAATTTAACTACTATGACAATACAAGTGCCATTAACAGTTTGGTCTAAAAAAAACACAATTTAACAGGTTTTGAAAGGTCAGAGTTGGAAAAAAAAGTGCGACTTATAGTCCGTAAAATACGGTATATACAGTAAATGAAATACAATGTGATAAAATAAGTGCGTTGGTGATGGCAGTGAAAGCGTTTTCAGCTGTCTCAAAATTCGGAAGCGTATAAAAAACGTTGACAGGTTTTGTCCATTACATGGAAGTAAAAAAAAAAAAAAAAAAACAATAGACAAATGTACATGTTGATATAAAAAGAGGACATTAGTGCAAAGTTGGAAAAGTAGAAATAAAAAAAATAGAGTACAAAAGAAAGTCAATGTGCTTTTTGTTTTTTGATGAAGAAGTCCGTCTCAGAAGAATTGGATGCTTTGTGTTCCTTTGCCATTTTTTTTTGTAAAATACTCTCCGTTTCCTTGCCGGAAGGACTTTTCCAGGACGGCAATTCCCCCAAAAATAAAATTAAAAATTAAAAAAATGGAGCAAGTGACTTGCTTCGTTCGTCCACCATTTTTGACCTTTTAACATTTCAACACAAAAATAACAGCAAAAATGTATATTTTCATTTGTGTGTATGCAAAGCCCTTTTTTAGGCATATTGGAATAATAAAAAAATGCTATTGAAAGACATTAAATGAATTTAAACTTTTTGACCCATAATAAAATGCCTTAATTTTAACAATAAGTTGAAAGCATCCAAAAGAAAAATGTCAAAGACAAATACTGGCAAACCGTTTTTTAGGTCATTTTCTCTCGACTTCTTTCAACAAAAAAATGTATGTTTTTGTTTGAGTATGCAAAAAACCCTTTTTTAGGCATATTGTAATTTAAAAAAATCATTACTTTTGACAGACATCAAATGAATTTAAACTTTTTGACCCATAATAAAATGCCTTAATTTTAACAAGTTGAATGCGTAAAAAAAAATGTCAAAAACAAATACTGGCAAACCATTTTTTAGGTCATTTTTTCCTAACGTGAGTGTTGGGATTTTTTTTTTTTTTTTTCCTCGTAGGGCATCAAGACGCGTCTGTAAATGTTTGAATTTTTGAAGGCCTGGAAAGTGTGCAAAAAGGTTCAATTCCCTCCCTCACTGCCACGGTACCTTTCGGCCCACTTCGCGTTCATCCGGAAGATCCGCGTCGGGGTTGCCCGTTGGTTCGCCGTGGCATCTCAGCGGCAAAGTGTCGGCCGCCCGCTCGCCGTGGCGTCGCAGCGGTAGCGTGTCGGCCGCCGAGGCGTCCAGACTCTCCAGGGAGTCGGCCGCCGTTGCCCGTCCGTTTTCGTGTTGCGGGCACAAGACGTAGCGGTTGGGGCGGTGCACCTCGGCCGCCGTCAATTCCAGACGTTTGAGGCCCAAAGGGGAGGAGCTCCCCATGGGATCCAGGCCGCCCACGGCGCCGCCTTCCGAGGAAGACTCGTCCATGTTGACGTAGAGGATCTCGTCCGGGTCTTGGGGGTCCGGAAGCTCGTCCAGGGATTTTTCCAGCTCGTGGCGGAGACATTCGAAGGATGGACGGTCTTTGGGGCTCAGGAGCCAGCAGGAGAACATCAGAGCGTAGCTGAGGATAAAAAAATGGACATTTTTTAACTGATTCTATAGACTTTTTTGGGGGGGATTGGCGGGCTCAGAGTTCAGAGTGTAAGATGGGAGTGGCTCCAGCACCCCTGAGTGAAGGTAAGGGATGAAGAAGATGAAGGAATGAATGTGCAATTTTAATTCCTATGAAAAACTGCATTTTTGATAAAAAAAAACCTGCATTTTTGATCCAAAAACTGTATTTTTGATTCAAAAACTGCATTTTTGATTCAAAAACTGCATTTTTGATTCAAAAACTGCATTTTTGATGAAAAAAACTGCATTTTGTTACAAAAAAAATGCATTTTTGATCAAGAAACCTACATTTTTGCACCTTGACTTTTAAGTGACACTCACATGTTATCCAGGCAGTCCGGCGGCTGCTTGAGCCGATTTCCCTGCCTCAGATAATCGTAGATCTCGCTATTCTCCACGCCGGGGTATGGCGTCTGGCCCCTGGTGGCGATCTCCCACATGGTGACTCCAAATGACCACTGACCGCCAAACGAGAAGACCACCGTTAAAAGTTTGAAACCAAGAGAGACGATATATTGTCAAACGGCGGCCTAGGGAACCCACCACATCGCTCTTGGTGGTGTAGACTCTGTCGGCTAAGCTCTCGATGGCGATCCACTTGACCGGCATCTTGGAGATGCGCCCTTGTCGGTAGTAGTCGCCATTGTAGATCTTCTTGGACAGCCCGAAGTCGGCCACGCACACGTTCATGTTCTCGTTCAACCTGTTGGAACATTTCCAATTAAGAACCCTGTTTTAATCTCATTTTCAACCAGATATTGCGCCATTAGAAAAGTAGCAAATCAAACATGGCGGATCTCCTAATATAGATGGAAAGGTTTTAATGTAAGAAAAATATTTTTTCTTTAAAAAATGACATAGTATAGTAAGGCTTTTTTCTCTTAAAAAAACAAGATAGTAGTATAATAAAGCTTTTTTCTTTAAAAACTACATAGTATAGTAAGGCTTGTTTCAGAGTATAGTAAGATTTTTTTTTGGTTTCATCTATATACAAATGCAAAATGTGAAAAATAGGGCAAAACGTGAAAAAGTGGACTTTGCCTACATGCAGTTACGTGCAGCCAGGTCTCTGTGGATGAAGTTCTTCTCGCTGAGGTACTCCATCCCTCGGGCGATGTCGGTCATGAAGCGTACCAACATCTGCGAGGGCAAATACTACGCCACACACAAGCAACCAAAAGGTCAAAAACAGTGTTCAAAAAGATCAAAATATTCCTCCACTTACTACTGGACAATCTCCAAGCCGCGAATAAAGCAGATATGTATGGAGGTCTCCATGTTTCATGTAGGGGAGAATGACCACGGGCGATGGGTAGCCTTCGCTTTCAACTGTTTGTAGACACACGCCTGCGTGGAGACCATTTTATAGAAAATATGTTTAGAAAAGTAATTAAAAAATGGTCATATTTTGATGTATATTTGGTCAATGTCAATGGAGGCATGGAGAAGTTTAAAAATGGCAGAGTCTTACCCAGAAGTCTCATGACGTTACTATGGTCGAACTCTTTCATGCAGGTTGCTTCACGCAAAAAGTCTTCCATTTCGGAGCGTGTGCAAATGGCGACTAGTTGGAAAAAATGATTGAAATTTAAATTTTGAGGCATCCAATCAGAATGAACTTCCAATTAATGCGGATTGGCGCCGCGAGAGCACTTACTTTTCATGGTTTTGACGGCCACGCGGAGAACTGAGTCCTCTTGCATGAGTTGGCCTTCCATTACGGATCCAAATTCTCCTGAAGACGGAAGGAAAAACAGGTCATGAGTGAAGCAGCATTGTCCGCCATTGATTGGACGGAATAGTCGACTCATTACCTTCGCCAAGCGTCTTTCCCAGAGTGAGTTTATGTCGGTCCACCATGACGTCTTGTAGTTTCTGCCTTAACTCGTCACTGATGCCCAGACTGTTCACTGTTAATAAGTAGAATGTCAAAGATGGCGCTTTAAAGTTATGTAATCATTATTCTGGTTGTGATGCCACAATGTGATGTCATGATCAGCATTAATTAGCTTTCTAGTGCTAAAATAGGTCATAAATATTGACAAAAAAACAATAAACATGATAAAAAACACTAAAAACAGAAATTAAATGAATCAGGGTCTACACCATTAGCCATTAGTAGGCTCCGGCACCCCCACCCCTAACACTTGTGAGGATGGGAGATGAATAAGATGAGAGATATATTACTTTTCTTTCTTTTTAGAGTTAAAAACAATAGATTTTTTTGCTTTATTTAATGTTTTTATCTAAATAAATTGAGGTGATTGAAATTCAAAACAAAGGACGACGAATGAATGAAATATTGTACATTTCAAACAAAAAGTGTATTTTTTTTGGGAGGATTTGGACAATTTTTACCTCTAAAATATCTCCAATCAATAATCATTTGACTATCGATCAATTTTCCAATAATCATGACTGATATAAGTATCTTTTTGAATTTTTAAAAGGTCTGAGTGTTAATCCAAAATCTCCTAAAAACATTCCTCTAGCACATTCACCCCCATCCCTGATTTTAGGGCAAGTCAGGACTTGTAAAGCAACTCCATCAATGTGTTTTGCGTCTGGAACTTCACAAGAGTTGTTATGGCGTATACTTAGATGGCCGCCGCCGATTGTGTACATGTGACTGCATGCTATGAAAACTCACGCGTGGCCTCGGTACTACGGCGGCTGTAGGATCGGCGTGCTCGGTAGCGGACCACCAGCTCCCCGCTTTGCATCATGGGCTCGAACGCGTCACTGGAAATAGAATTAAAAAGTTAAGGATGGAATCCAACAGCTTAATAAACACAACAAAATGATAGCAGATAGATTTAAATAAATGAATACAGTAATATCTGGTTTATGGTTTATGTATATGTTTTCAAAAACCTCTTTGTACTATTATTTACTGTATTTTCTCGCATATTAGTCGCACCCTTAAAATGCCCTTAAAATCGTTGAATTTTACAATTTCCCTCGTATAAGCCGCCTAATACCCAATATTCGCCTCCATATTCATGGTTTTAATAGTACAAATGTATTACTTTGAAGGGAAAATCTTAATAAAAATCCTCACACATTCAAAAAGTGTGTTTTTTTAACGTTTTTATGCAAGATACATTTTTTCTTCTTGAATTTAATTTATACATGTCAAAATAAATGTTTTTTATTGCTTTATCTGTTTATCTTTTCTCTATTTTGAAATAAATGATCATATCGGCTGTATTGTCTTGTGTTATTTGGCAGTTTTGTGCTTTAAAAGTCTAATTTATGCGCATATAAGCCTTACCCTGGATTTGGTCAACATTTTTTGAGTGACAAATATGATTAAAATACAATAGATAAGTTCAAGAAAATTAAAATTCCGGGTTTTTGTTTTCCAGGTATAGCAAAATACATTTTAAAGTGTCACAAAATGGTTTAGCCACAAAAATGAATGGTTTAGAAACAATGTATTAGGAACTACGCACCCAAACCGGGTCTCCTTGCGCCTTAGTTTAGCCACATAGACCGTCATGAGCGCCCCAAGGGCCACTGCGCCCGTCAAGGCCATCACCACGTACCACCAATGCCAGGAAAAATTGGGCGGAGCCGACAGACCTGCATGGAGAGAAGACACGTTACCCTTCCGTTAAACTCTCTGCAAATGTTATTTTTATACTTAAACGTCAGCTTCTTCATATTTGGGGAATTAGCGAAAAGCTAAAGTAAATATTTTTGGTCTGTGAAGAACCTATCCGGCATTTTGTGTTGTCTGTCTGCTTCCAAACTAAATATTTATGGAATGTTGTCTTGGTTGCTTCTTTTCTCCTCCATTTACTCACCACGAAATTCTGGAGAAACGAGCATCAGAGTCTGCATGGGGCTCCAGGGCCCAAGCCCCGCCCCCGTGTAGGCACACACCCTAAAGGTCACGTTAGTCAGCGGGAGGGTCACGTTGATTGACAGCTCCGTGTCCAATCCGGCATCGGCTATGAACTGTCCATGAAAAAACAGGTCAGAGGCAGAATTTTTGAGTTTAAGCGGGTGTTGGCGAGCACCTGCTTTGTGGACGGCGTGCTGAACTCCACCAAGTAGCCTACGAGGTCCCCGTTGAGCTTCCCTGGTGGTTTTTCCCAGAAGAAGAGCACGCCGGTGTCGTTGGCCACCGCCGTCACGTTGGCGGGCGGGTTGTCGGGAACTGAAATACACACAAAAAGTTCAATTTTTGTCAGTTTCCTCACAAGTTCCATGCAAAATTTTAAAGGGTTTAGACCGTAGAAGGAATGAGAAAATTTACATATAAAGTACACATCCACTTACGAAAAAAAACAAATCATATCAGCAAAAATACACACATACACATATACATATATATACTAATATATATACATATATACACACACATATATACACACACATATATACTACATATATATATATATATACACACACATATATATACGTACTACACACATATATACTACATATATATATATATATATATATACACACACATATATATACGTACTACACACATATATACATATACTACACACACACACATATATATACATATACTACACACACATATATACATATACTACACAAACATACATATACATTTACTACACACACACACACACACACACACACATATATATATATATATATATATATATATATATATATATATATATATATATATATATATATATATATATATATATATATATATATATATATATATATATATATATATATATATATATATATATATATATATATATATATATATATATATATATATATATATATATATATATATATATATATATATATATATATATATATATATATATATATATACATATACTACACACATATATACATATACCACACACACACACATATATGTACCTATACTACACACACATATATATTTATAGTACACAATGCCATGCACGCTGGTGTGAACGAGGCAGTCTGGGAAACTCAGGCCGGGCCAATGCGATGCTAATCAGGAAGCGTTTGGCGCTTGATTGTTTCCACATGCGCTGGCCCCTTGTGCAGAAGCAAAAACATGTGGAGCTACCCCTCCCTCAAGCCCTCCTACCCGCCCTCCCTCCTTACCTACGCCGCCTCCCCCCGTTCCGAACTTTTCTTCTCGCCTTTCGCTCTCTGCCATGGCCCCACCTCTTTTCTTTTATGCCAGGGACATTCAAGCGAACAAAGATGTTCATTGTAGCAAAAACAAGTTCATAAAGACAGAGAGAAAGGCGACGGCACCCCCCCAAAAAGAGTGTGTCGTGTTTCCCGTCAGACCTCACGGAATCACTTCCAGCACAGATGCGGTCAGTTACGTCCAAGACGACGTAAACGGGTGTGACTACCGTAGGCCGCTTACGCCGGAGGAGGCGCCGTTGTTGCCGCGTCTGTTTTTCTCGTCTCGGAAAAAAGGTCACGGCGAGGCCAGAAACGCTAGAGACTCTGAAAATAAACCAAGCGCTCCCATGACGTTTACGTCCCGGTCCCAACTTTAAGGAAGACTTAACATGGGATCGTTTAGATTTGGGGCCTGGAGGCGTAACCGTGGCAACAAGAAGGCCAAACCCAAAAATGTCAACAACATTTGGGCTTTGTTTGGTATTCAAACTCGCACGTACGAGCATGTAACAAGAGGAGCGACGTCATCAAATATTCAATCTCAACAAAGTGGCTTGGACTTGATTTCACGTGGGCCGTTTTGATATAATATTTAGATATTTATTTTAAAAAATGGATTAAAAGAACTGGATTAAAAGCCCTGAATATTCATTTTTTCATAGATCTAAAACAATGTTTATTCTACCTTTTTTTAATATATTTTTTCGATTTTACAAAATTATTTTTGAACTAAAAACAGAAAAAAATGATTAAAAATGACAATTATTGATTTAAAACGAGTAAACTCAGGAAATATAACATACATCTATACTCTTCATTATAATTTAATCCTAAAACACAAAATCAGCACTCATGATTAACTTTCCCGGACCCCACAAAACGATACGTCGGGCTAAATTAAGCCCCCGGGCCTTCACTTTAACACCTATCCTTTAAAGTTTTTAATTTTTCAAGCAATATCAACCAACCTCTCATTAATCCTTTTAGCAATCATGCTTTACAATACTCAATAGACCACAAACTACATGTTTTTCTACACATAAACACTAACAGAGATAGACGTCCAATCATTTCTCTCCAAACGAACTATACTGGACGCCTATTTCCATCAAAAAAACAAGCATTCAGGCACATTCCCTTGGGTTGGATGATTCTTTAGAGAACTCCCTTCCCCTTTCCCCTACTTGCCTCCCTACTACTCCCACCAACAAGCTTTTTTTTTCTCCCTTTTTTCCCCCACTTTTGGTTGTTTTCCCACAGCTACATGTGAGCTCATGTAAGGTCAAAGCCAAAAAACGAGAGAAATTAAACACAAATGCAATAAAAAACAAAAAAAGGAAAGCAAGCTGGATTGTATTTGTGGAATTCCTCACTGCTCGCGTCGATTCAACAAGTGGTGAAAACATAAATCTCGGAGAGCAGAAGGAAAAACGTTTACTAGTGGAGGACACGTTTTTTTACCCAATGAGGGGGACCATTTATATCCATTTTTTTGCGGAATTTTAAAATATCGATTGATAGGGCTGACGTCTATTCATATAATTGTTTTTTTTTTTTTATTTCACATGCCGATATGAAAAAAAAATCTATTTAAAAAGTAAGTTGTTGTATGGACAAAAACAAGACATTTTTTTTAGTACAAAAACTGGTAATTTAATAGCAACATCCAAATGTTTGTTATTTTTTGTCACTCTTAACCTATTATTTTTTTTAAATTGAAGCATAGCAATTGTAACAATATCAAATTCCAAAGCTAATTTATGTTAAAGATGATCATCTTTAATTCAATAAAAAAAAATAGGCCAGGAATGACAAAAAAATAACAGAACAATTTGGATGTTGCCATTAAATTGCCAGTTTTTGTACTAAAAAATGCGTCTTGTTTTTGTCCATACATGTCCTTTCCCTGCGTTCTCTACATTCCACAATTTCTCTATATTTATCATTTCCTGTAGTTATTGGAATGCCTCCCATGACGACGTTTTCTAATATTCTTCTCTTCCTGTCATTTTCCCATGACATTTTTAATCATCCAAAAATTTTTGAGGATGTGTGCCCAATTGCCATTTTTCATATTTCCTATATTTTTGTTGCCAATGCACCAGATGCTACTTTTATATTTACCAGCCCATGTATTCTTTTACTTTGTTCTATACTTCCCATTTCCGTATTTATTTACCACTTCCCCGCTCACATATCTCTCATTACTTTCGTCTTTATGCATTTTTATCCATTCCTATGATTTAACAGAAATCATAACTTTATTCTAAAATGTTTCACTTCCTGTTATTTTTGTGGAAACATGCACTATCAATCTTTGTTACTTCCTATAATAGGAATAAATATGCATCCATTTATCATACTGGTTTATATTTTAAATGTAATAGTGTTGATACACAATTAAAAAGTGAAATTCAAAACAGTATCGAGGGACTAGCTCCATCTAGTGTTATAGATGAAAAGTGTAATGAAATGTAGGCTGGATTTAAACTTCTTGTGCGGGCCATATTGAATTAAATTATGGAACAGTTAAAATTTTGGTTTAAAATGGGGCGTGTACATAAAGTATTTTATTTTTTTCCAATCAAGTTTTTAATCCAGATTGAAGCTTTCATGTAAACGCACTCACTGTTTACTAGGCTGTATTTAAGCTTCTTGTGCGGGCCATATTGAATAAAATTTTGGAACAGTTAAAATTTTGGTTTAAAATGGGGCATGTACATAAAGTATTTTATTTTTTTCCAATCAAGTTTTGAATCCAGATTGAGGCATTCATGTAAACACACTCACTGTTTACTAGGCTGGATTTAAGCTTCAAACAAATCCCAGAACTTAAATCCATATTTAGATTCATGTCTACATTCTGCAATTTTAGCCTTTAAGTGTCCTGGTGCTTTTTGTCCATATGTTAGTATTTACTTTAAACACATCCTGGTATTTTTATCCAGATTTATCTCGTAACAAATTAACCTTTTGACTTCTTTTAACCTTTCCTTGAGAAATAGAGCAAAAAACGCCATTTGGGTATTTTCCTGTGAAAAGGAAGGAAAAGCCAGAAAAACCTAAAGAAGTGAAACTCGACGGGTTTTTTTTAGAGCGCAAAATACCCCAACACTTAACGCTTCTCTTTTTCTCATCATGCCTTTGTTTGTCGGTCCACTCACCGCCTTCCGCCGTTCGCGTTTCCATCCACGGCGTCCATGTTGACGGTCCCTGGCTGCTGTAGCAGGCCACTCTGGCGGCGTAGTGGCTGTGCGGTTCCAAGCCGTCCAATTGGTACTCGGATGGAGGGACGTTCACATTCTGGTTGAGGATTAACTCATCTGGATCCTCAAAAGTTTCGTCCAGAATTTTCACCTGGAAAGAGGCACAAGGGTTTATTTATATGTCCGATCTGTTTGAACTGGGAGGGTTGGCAGGGATCGGAAGGGTTTATCGTCATCTAAGAGGTGGAAAGAGTTAAATTTGAGCATGTGGATGGAAGAAAACATCCGGATTGCTGTGTACGCACAATTTTTGTGGTGCTATTTGTCCCGGCTGTGGTCCGTTTTGGAGTTCTCCAACCAGACGTGACTTCCCACTGTGGCTTTGGAGCGCTAAAAGTTAGCATTCAAAGTCAGCATTATGGGTTTTTTTACGGTTTATGTCCAGGAATTGGAGGATGTTTTAAAAGCTAACTGTATAGATGGGGTAAGTAAGGGGTTACCTTAGTTTTTAAGTGAGGGAGACTCGTAATATAACAAACAAATTTAAATGAATTTGGATTGTGATGCAGACTAACACTCAAAAATAAGTTTAATCTAACTTTACACTAAGACCTGACTTTCATATGCAACCGAGGGGTTGTTTGCTATTACATTTCCTTCAAAATATTCTGAAAATGATGCACACTAATGTCCTGACAGGTGAATAACGCACGAACACTCGCCAACGAGAAGTAGTCTTGAAAAAAAATACTGAAAAAAATGCAACGCTCTGCCCAGTGCTCGTAGATATCTGTTATACACAAATGAGATGAGGCAAAAAAAAGACTTTTTTCTTGTATCTAGAGATAATTAATAGCAATACCAGCTAACTAAATGCCAATTGCCAATTATACGATATTGGAATATTTGTATTTAAAGGGTCCCCAATGGTCTGTAAGATGATGTAATCATGTTTTTGATAGTTTATGAGCTATTATATACAAAGAAGTAGCTCATTATACAAAATGACCTTCTATTCTGAAGCTTTAGAGTTTTGAAGAAGTTTGAGTTAGGAGGCGTTTCCCACCCTCCCTCAATCCGTCAATCCCCCCCACATGTGTATCATTCCTGACCCCATGAGTCATGTCCAGCCCGGCAAACAAGCGTTTAATCTTGTTAAGTCGGTGCGAGTCACACGTCGTTACTTCCTGTTTTTAAGGTTTATTTTTCACTTTCCGTCTGACTCACGTGGGGATCGAAAATGATGATCAAGTTAAAAATGTTCTCGCTGGCTTTGCCATTTATAGATTGAACGCATGTTTCGAGTATTAGGCTCATAACATCCCATTAGTTTACCACTATAATAGTTTATTTTCTATTCTGTGTATTAAATAATGAAAGTTGATGGATAATAAAAATGGTAGGAATCCCCCCCATTTGTATTTAGAGCATAAATCACTTCTCCCTGACCAAAAAAACAATATAAAATATAGCCGCAAGAGGATTTCTGTACTGTGACCGCCCCTTTAAAACAAAAAAAGTTATAGTGGGGTTTTTAAGGCTTCGACTTGTCATTGGGACGTTCTTTGCTCAGCCGTTTTTACTGCCTAAGCGTTAAAAAAAAAATCACCCCGTTTTTGGCCTCTTAAATGATGACGCCGTTCCAGCTAGGGAGAATTTTGTGGGGGGGTTTTGGTGGAGGAGTTTTATTAGAAGCAGACATTTCGGGGTGGTGAGCAAAGTCGCGGGGTAGTGGCTTCGAAGTGTCGGTTTAAGGGAGGGTTTGCGAAATAGGGGCGGGGATTGGGGGCGGGGCTTTGTTCTTACCTGGAGGGTGCAGTGGACAATTGGGTAGACACCACCGAAGCCGGGTTGCCAGGTTAGGAGGAGACCAGTGGGGGTGATGTTGGCGGCTCGGAGGCGGTTTGGGGCGGCTGGTAGGACTGTGAAAAAAATGAATGGTGATTGGTTATTGGCTGATATTGATGGTAATGGATGTACAAATCTGTTAAGTTGTGTCATGTGACTTGGGTTCACTCACCAGTGACAGTTCCAGATCCGGATGCGGCCACGCCCTTGCGGTTTTGGGCCTCGCAGGAAAAACTGCTGGTCCGGTTCAAACCTGAGCAGGAGGATAAACCAAAGTCAGCAAAAAAAAATAAACGAATAGATGAGCATGACACATTTTGAGCCGATGCGAGGCGAAATGGAAGGTGGCGGGCGTCAGTTTCTTTGGTGATGTGAGTCAGCCAATGAGTGTGCGAGGCTAGTCGGTCGGCAAAGTTTGTTTTTCCGTCTGTTGGTTTTCTGCAGGGTTTTTTTTCTCATTGGGATGGGATCATGGGAGTGGTCAAATGGAAAATAAACCGAAATGTGAAGGTATAGTTTGCTATTGAGTAGAGCAGCCATGGGCAAACTACGGCCCGTGGGCCACATACAGGCCCGCTAGGCTTTTTAATCCGGCCCACCAACATTGTACAAATTATTTTTTTTTTCATTTTATTTTATTTTTTACCCCAAAATGGCGCCGTCACGCAGAAGCTAGTGGCAGTAGCTCTGTCCACTCTTATTTGTTTTTCGTGTTTTACAGCCCATATATCTTTTTTTAAAGTACTTTTTAATATTTCTTAACACATTCCTTTTTACTTTGTACTTTATACCTTTTACTTTAATGATGAGTCATAAGTATGTTAATACTTTAGTCCTTATTTTCTGTTTATTTTTCATATGTACTGTTAACGGATGCACTTTTTTATATATATCGCATCTTGTGGCTGACCCCGCCCATCTGTCACATTTTTAAAGTCAATGTGACCCCTGTGGTCCAAAACTTTGCCCACCCCTGGACTCGATGCAAGGTACTAAGGAAGAAACAAACACGGGATTCATCAAAGACCCCATCCTGACACGGGCTTACTCATACGGCGGAGACATTCCACAACAACCAATCACATCAAGACCTCGCAGTGTTCCCGACGGAGAAACAGTGCCTCCAGTGTGGCACCCTCGCGCACACCAAAGCCTCCATTGTGAAGCGGGCGGAAAAAGACGGCTGACTCGTAAAGTCTTTCTCATCTAGAGATTGTTTTCGCCACTTTCTCTCAAATCCGCTGGCACAAAAACACATGGCGGCAGGCACGTTGATTTAGTTTCCAAATGATTACCATTTTTTTAGGTTTTAACTTTATGCCAAAGCATTTTTTCCCCTGACAATGGCTCAGCAAAATCCTATCAATCCAATTGAGTAAAGTAGCCCCCAGGTGATAGGGGCACTTTAAAGGTTATAGAGGTCAAGAAAGGAATTTGAGACACTCGTCCTAAATGCGGAACACAAACATTTCTGGGGGAAAAAAACATAATTCTTGCATGAAAGGGTCAACCTATTGGCTGACATAAAGATGTCCAAACTATCGTTCAATGGCTTCAAATTGAATAGAACTACAGTAATCCCTCAAATATCACGGCTTTACTACATTGCGTTTTTTGGGGTTAATTACATTTTTCTTTTTGTTCATAAAAAGTTCATAAAAATGTGAAAATTCATGCTAAAATTCAAGAGCAGAAGCCACTTCCATGTCCTCCACTTGCTACTAGAACTTAGCACTGAAGTAAAAAATAAATAAAAAAATATATATATTTTTAAAGTTCATAAAAATGTGAAAATTCACGCTAATAGTTGCAAGTGGAAGCCACTTCCCTGTCCTCCACTTGCTACTAGAACTCAGCATTGAAGTAAAAAACAAAAACAAATAAATATATATGTTTTTAAAGTTGATAAAAATGTGAAAATCCACCCTGAAATCCATAAGTTACTAGGACTAGCATTGAAGTAAAAAAAACATATATAATTTATCTATTTAAATAGGGGTTACTCTACTTTGCGTTTTTTCATTAATCGCGGCCATGTCTGGTCTACATTATCCGCGATAATCGAGGGATTACTGTATATAGACGTCAATGGCTCAGAAACATCAATTTCATAAGTACGAGTTAAGTTGTGACTATTCATTGTCTTGTTGTTTTCGTATTTGACACTTTATGGCTTTTTGGAGCAGCTGTCCATTCCACAGAGGTGAGTGTTGCTTCCCAATTCCGATGAGTCAAAGCAAAGATTAACATGAATCCCCTCCTGCGTGACTCAAAGTCGCTCTGCCAGTCGGAATCTGGACGTCCCCCCCCCCTGAAGGCGCCCCTCAAACTCTAAGCGGCCCCCTTTTTCTGGTCGACGAGCTCGAAGAGGCCCTCCGTTGGCGCTCGGCCCGTTAGCCTCGGGCTCGTCTACTCGTTGTGTTTGGGCCGAGAGGGAAAGGAGGCGGGGTTTGGCTGCACGACGTTATCAATGTAGAGCGGAGGGGGCGGGGCTTGGCTGCGCAATGTTACAATGAAGTGCACTTGAAGGCATTTAAGCCGATTAAACTAGGTTGGAATTTTAGAAACAACTCGCTTAGTTCCAGTATTTATTGTCATGTGAGCATTTGGAAAGTATTTGTATTTTCATTCATTAGCTGAGCTGACTAAAGGTCGCGGGGGTGCTGGAGCCTATCCAGCTAACAACAGGCAGTAGGCGGGGTTACACCCTAAATTGGTTACCAGCCAATCACAGTGAATTTTATATTTTAAAAGCTTGGTTCTAAAACAAATGTTTTAATAAAAAAAACTCATTTTTTCATCAAAAAACTTTTTTTTTTAATTAAAGTATAGTGAATATTTTTTTTGTATTCTCTTGTGGGAACTTTTAAACTTAACTAGTGAAGAGTTTGAATGTATTTTATATTTTAAAAGCTTATTTTTAAAAAGTATTACCTATTTAAACCTAAGGAGTTTAGTAGGATTGTTTTTAAAGATGTTATATTGACAATGTGGGAACTTTACTTAAATAAAAATATTTCCATTAGGCAAAACACTACTGTCTATCCACCAGGGTCGCCATTTTTTATTTTTTATTTTTCTCCTACTATTTTTGCTTATTTATGGATTGCAATGGGGAGGAGCTTCACCTGTGATGTTGAGCGTGGAGGGCGACAGCGCCACGGGGTCGTCGACGCCATTGAGAGGAGCGCCGTCTCTCAACCAGATGACCCGGACCGGTTCCGGCGGCCCGTGGGCCACGCAGCGCAGGGCGAAACTCCGGTTGGCCACCACCGTCGTGTGCTGTGGCTCTTCGGAGAAGTGAGGGAGACCTGGCAGAGGGAACGTCGGATCGGAACGGGCTCCCTCCACTGCTCTTTCGGCGAGGCTCACCTTCCAGCAGGATGCTTCCTTCCGTCGACAAAATCTGACGGCTTCCTACATCGGCCGCGCACTGATAGGTGCCCATGTCGGAAAGCTGGACGCTTTTAATCCTGCAAGGAAGCATTTGAGAGTTATTTTTAAACACTTATTTCTAAAATTGCACCATTAAATGTTAGTGTACTCATTTTTCTATGTAGTTACTACATTTACAAACATTGTTTCGTTATTTTTTTGTATAGTTAAAAACTGAAATTTAATTCATTAATTATATTGGATATTTTTAGGAAAAACCTATTGTAAGAGAAGGAAAAACTTTTGGGGAATTCTGCATGCAAAACCGAGGTTAACCTTGTCATGATTATTAATTTATTGCATTATTATTTAAGAAAAATGGATGTCAAACTGGGACCGCAAGATATTGTCCTGTGAACCACAACTGGCCTGAGGGCCGCAGGTTTAAGACCAATGTCAAATAGAAATGTCTAATAAAAAACATTACAATAAAAAAACTTATTTGTGCATGACTAGGTTAAGGTACCGTATTTTCACGACTATAAGGCGCACCCTCAATGAATGACATTATTTTTTTTCCTTATATAAGGCTCACTGGATTATAAGGCACCCTGCCTATTCTGGAGAAAATACAAGACTTTAGAGTGACTTTATTACTCACAAAACTTTTACTATACTATTCAGTATTAGATGGATGAAACAGCATCTAACCTGAGGGTGCTATGTACGATCCAACGATCCGTTCCCAACACCGGCATTTGGTAGTCGTCATATTCCGCCGTGGCCAATGGAACGCCATCTTTCACCCAGTACACATTGGGGGGGATTTCATGGTCTTCTAACGTAGCTAACAAGGCGCATTCCAACCTCACGGCTTTTCCCGTCGATGAGATTACGCTGGCTAATTCCTTCTCAAACTCCACATCTAAAAGAAATCAAAATGGGATTAACATTAACAGAAAAACCATGTCAAAAACACAAAAAAATGGCAGTCAAAATAGCTCCAGATTTGGCAAAAATAAAGCAACAAAGTTGACTTTTCTCAGCATACAAAAGTATACATCAAGGTGAACGTTTATCAGCCTTCCGCCAAAACAAGCAATTCGCAGACACTGATAAAACAAAAGCTAACCTTGGAAATAGAACAAAAGGGCGCTTGTGAACACCAAATTTCCCTGTTTTTTTTCACCTGTTTACCAAGGAATTAGTTTTTTTTATTGCCATTGTAGATTTACATCTTTAACGTCAGTGTTAAAAGCCACCAAATTCATTTACGGCTTATTTATGGCGCTCTAACGACGTATTGGTTGCAAACAAAGTGTGGTTTCGGACCCCCAAAAACAAGAGGTCATCACCCATAGACATGATAAATCCTACAAGTGACGTGCATGTAGACTTTCTCAAGACGTAACTCGGTCTGTTTTATCGCCAACCTTTGAACTTTGACCCTGGGCGAGAGACTTTGCAGCAACATATCTTATGAATGTTTAATAGCTGTCATGTCAAAATGACAAACATGGTTTTGTGTGATTTACTTGAAAGAAAAAAAGTTTAACATAATGTATTGGCTGCCAATGGTCCCAGTTTAAATGGGAATTGGATTGTGAATACCCATAATTCAATTGTGGGTTATAAACATGTCATGGAAAAGTACATTTAGGGCTCATGTTAACCTAAAAATAAAATAAAAATAGAAAAAAGATGTAGTTCTTCTTGGATTTAAATAAATACATCAAAAATTTACAAAAAAATAAAGTGAAGGTCTGTAAAATGTTAACTTTGACATTTTCTTCATCCTCACATTAAATAAATACATCAAATATTTCTAAAAAAATAAAATAAAGGTCTGGAAAATGTCTACTTCATCCTCACAAAGGGCTGCAGGGGTGCTGGAGCCTATCCCAGACAACTTTGGGCAAGGGACATCCTCAATTGGTGGCCAGCCAATCACATTGCATACTTTTTTATTGAGAAAAAAACAACAACAAAAGAAAAAAATATATATAATTTGATTATGTAACTATTTTATTAAAAGAAAATATTAAAAATATCCCTATTGTTATTATGAATATGAAACATAAATAACAAAAAAAATCCTTTGATTTTCCCATGATGATGAAATGGCTTACTTTCCTGTCAACAAGCGGGAATACCCACAATTCAACAGTGGAAAAAACAAAGATGTCACCCAAAAACCCTAAAAAAAAAATGACCTCGCCACTACATTATAAAGCCACATGCTATTTTGTAAACAAGGCATAAAAAGAGTTAAAGTGACCTCAGTTGTTGTATAAATCTATTGAAATGAAAGTAATACACTCAAAAGGCTTTTTAACCCCGGGGGTCTTTCTCGGCCGAGTGGCATACATGCCATCGTCCTCATCCTCTTGTTCCATCTCACCCGCTTTTTTCCCCCTATGCCGGGCCTCCATACATCCTCCAATTTGGGCATGAGTCAAGACACAAGCTTGAGTCACAGAAATGAGGTTGTGACTCACTAGCAAGAACAGACCCTCCTCATTTGGAGCTCTCGGGCAAAAATGTAAACAGTTATTGATTTACGAGCGCTTAAAAAAGTCACCTGAAGGTCACATGATTTCCAAACAGGAGAGTGTGGGGGGGATGCTTTGCTAATATGTTTCTAAGTTGCTTAAATTATTGAATTATTTGCATTAAAAGACACTACTTTTGGGTTTTTTTACGCATATTTTGATATAAATAATGTAAATGACAAATTTTCTTTCAATTCCCAATTGAAAGGATTGGACATCTATTTCTGTACATATGTGTTATTATTATCAAACTACCCTTTTTGTTTGTACACAATGACCTAGCATGACAAAAAATATGTTAAGCTAACTCAAACTTTTCTACCATATAAAGTTGGTGTTATTGGAGGCCGTAACCAGAAATCCATCCATCTTTAAGACATAATTAACATAAAACCTCATCTAAAACAGGGCAATAAAGTAAAATGCAGTTTTGAATACTAAAAAAAAATTAGAATAAATGATTATGGATGCCTAGTTTGACCAAAAATACCAAAAAATCCCTATTAAACAATGTTTCCAATTGCATGACACTTCCTATGATTTAATGATTTAATATCAAAGCCTTTCCTATGAATAATTAACATAGCTCCCAAATGAGATCAACTACAACAACAAATGAAATCATAACCCAGGAAAAAAAAAGAAAAAAAACTTTCATAATCTGTTCACCAAGGGTGCTGGAGCCTATCCCAGCCAAGTATGTGCAGCAACACAGAGGACACCTTACCTCAGTGGTCAGCCAATCAAATCACAGAATCAAATCTTCTTTAAATCAACATTAAACCTTAAGAAAAAGAGTCTGTTGACTTACCTCGCAAGGAGAAGACGTTATTTGGGACGCAGACGACCAAAAGCAGCAGCAAAAACAGGCGCAACGACGGCGGTGGCGGCGTTGGGACCACCGGCGACGGCTTCTGTGGCGCTTCTCCTCGGAAATTGGACTCCTTTCTCATCGCGCGTGGTGGCGCCATCACCTCCTCGTCATCTTTTGACCTAACAAGCGCGATAAAGTCCGAGTTAAACTTTTTGGAGCCACTGCAAGAAGATTCCGCCACTTTGCTTTCCTTCTCCTCCAAGCAGGACTCAAATTCCACAAGTCAGCTTCTTTGCACCCTCCTTTTTTCCCCTCCTCCTGCTTCTCTTTCTCCTCCTCCTACCACTCCTCCTCCTCCTCCGAATCGGGCCCCTTGTCCGTGTGTACAAATCAGGTTTTTTAATTGCTTCGTGCTTGAAGTGAAGCGAGCCGAGTGGGTCACTTTGGATGCAACCTAAAATCAACAAATGGAAAATAGAGTGTTAAAAATACATAATAAAGTGTTTTTATTGTTATGTAGGGATTTTTAATCAATGTAGGTAGAATTTGTTTAAGTATTTAAATATTTTCTAAAATAATTTAACCACTTTTGGAAGATTGTGTATTTTTGTATGTTGTGTTTAATGTCATGCGGGAATTTGGAGTACTTTGAGATTTTTTTTAATGTGGTTATTCATTGAATTGTTTTGCTTCTATAAGGATAAAATCATCCAAGTAGTTTGTTATGTTTTTTAAATATGTTGCATTTAATGTCATACAGGAATTTGGAAATATACTTAGAATATTTTTTGTATATAGTCATTTACTTAAATGTTTTTTATGAAGATCATCCAAGGAGTTTATTATGTTTATTAATATGTTGCATTTGTGTCATAGAGTGAGAATTTTAAAACTCACCTTGAAAAAAATACATTAAAAGAGAATATAGAAAGTTTTTCCTATTTTTTAAATGAAAACATTTATAATTATTAGGATGTTTTTGGTAATTTTTAATAAAAATCTTCTAATTTCTTATATTCTTCCAAAATATTTCATGACAATTTAAACACAGACTAAAAAACATATCAATAATATTCAAGTCCCATTTTTACCACTCCAAAAATCTACTTTAAACTATTACTTACACTACACTTACCATTCTATTTATACTACTGGAATACCCGCACTACATTTTTGTAACACTTGCCAATACGCAGTTCACGTCATGGTCATCGATAAGTCCGACGTTGTCTTTTGGTGTGTTGTGGGTGCCCCTCCCCTTCTTTCCCACGCTGGGGGCCCACAGGTTGGGCCCTTTAAGAATGGCCGTGGGACCCTTTAAAAGAGCCTCATTGTGTGCAAGCCTGCTTTCTCATTGAAAAGTAGTCAGGGGGAGTGGTGGGGGGTCTTGGCCAGGGTAGGGGGGGTTTTGTTGGGTGTGTATGTGCATTCCTCGTGGCAAGATTTACTCGGATTTGGCGGTAAAATTAAAATGGATTAAAAGTTTTACAAGCACCAGTAGGCAGGTTTAAGAAATATTCACGTTATCAGAATTTATGGTGGATGGAACCTTTGCACCCTCTTGTGGTAATCGTTGGTTTTACAGCTATATATATATGTTTTGCGGGGGTTCCAATTACAAAAAGTAAAAGCCGATAACAATAATTGTTAATATTTTTGTGGTTTTTTTCATGACAAAAAGTAAAAGTCCACTGCAAAAAAAATATCTTATTATTATCTTTTGTGTTTTTCAATGATAATAAATGGAATTTTGCTTTATATTTGTATTTATTCTATTTTTTTTTTGGACGATAAGCCTGTGTTAAGTATATTCATTGCTTCCAATTCATGTTCACTTTTACTATTTTAAACGTGTTGCGTTCATGGCGATGAGTAATGGCTACCGACTTATAAAAAAACATAGACAGCCCTTCTGCTTCTCATTATTTCCATATAAAAACTAAAAATCATTCCCAAATTTGATCTTTACCGGCCGTGCCAAGACGAGAGAAAACGACAGGCTAGTGGCGACCATTCTGTTTACATACCGTCCATTTCTGCCAGCCTCACATTCCAAATAGATTGGACGTTTGTCATTTTTTTTCTTCCCATCCAGCTGCATCCTCTATATCTCTCCTCTCATTTGTCTTCCACAATTCTTTAAAAAAAAGAAAAAAACAACATCTGGTGAAAAAAAAAAACTTTTGATCGCACCAAATCATGACGTAAATCACGAGGACGTTCGTGCCTTATTTTGTCCGCCATTTTCGACGAGGTGGGCAGAACTCCAGATGCGGCCTTCACCGTAATCCCTCACTTTTAATCTGCTGGTAGCGGCAGGATGATTGTGGTAAAACGCGGAGGATTACTATGCCCTCTCTCTCTCTTTTTTGTATCCATTTTTTTTTTGAAAACCCGCCTTCATTTGCGGATTTTGGAGCAGCCATGAACGCGGTCGGCGGCGTCCACCGAGGCTACCTCAGAAAATACGGTAAGAAACAGACCACGTTTTGATACTGGTTTTTCTTTGGGTTTTCAGCGGGTACTCTGGTTTCTTGTCATCCCATATCCCGAAAAAATGCACGCTAGGCTGAAGTGATTGGTTGTTTTTCTGGTTGTACCCTGCAATTGGCTGGTGACCCATTCAGGGTGTCCCCCACTTACTGCCCTAAATTTGCTCCAGCACCCCCACAAGGTTAAGCGCGCTGGGATTTTTTTTTTTTTGTAATTGTCTACTGTAGATTAGTATTTTTTGTAGTCTTTGTGTTGTATAAGGATTAGCATTTGTTAATTTTAATACTTTTTGGACTCCAATTAAAAACTGTCAAAACAGTCAATAACAGCCAATGAGATAAGAGTCTCAAAAAAAGAGGATTTAGTCAAATTTGAGGTTAATAATATCCCTGAATAAATAATCAACTGTAAAAAAAATAGCTGTTAATTCATTACAATTGATTGTCGATTGGTGGATTGGTCGCAGCAGGCCTAGTTGGTGGATATTATTTGTATATGTAGCACAGTTAAAAAAAGAACGGCCCAAAATCGGGAAGCGAGTCCTAATACTTTAAATCAAAGCTCTCTTTTCGCTCTCTGCGTTTTTTTTCCTATTTTTTTTTTGGGTCAAATCCCGTCCACGCTTAATCCGGCGTGCGGAGAAGTGGAGCAGATATTCGTCATTGTGGCTATTAGTGAATGGCCAATAGGATAGCCTGTCGTTTTTTTCTTTTTTTTATACCTAAAAAAGTACGAATGAAAAACTCATAAGGGAATATTTGCTATTAAAAAGCTCCAAAAACAATGGTAAAACATCCCAAATGAAGGTTATAGGGTCTATTCCTACCTTAGGGGGCTTCATGTTCAAGCAATGGAAGGACAAGTTCGTGGTCCTCAGCGTGGAGGGCAGCCTACTGGTGTGCCGTGATGGCGAGTCCCCGCCCGACCAGGTGGTGGAGCTTCAGAGCCACTGTGAGATGATCGTGGAGGGCCGTGAGATCCTGGACCTCCCCAGGCTGCCGGCGGGGGGTCGCAGGGACTGCTGTTTTGCCCTCATCCTGCAGCAGAGCAAGTTTCTCCTCATGCTGGCGGACAACCCAGACGACTGCACGTGGGTGTCGTCGTCCTCATCGGCGTCTTTGTCCAAATGTTCTCCAATGACTTTTGTCTTTTTTTGCCTTTTAGTCTGTGGCTTAAACTGATAAGGAAAGTGAGAGAGGTCAGTCACTATGTTCCCTGTTAGCATTTATATTTCCAATAATAGTCACTTGCCCCTTAAAGGTTAATAGAGTACTGTTCAGTTGTATTTAACTTGAAGAGAACATCACATTGTATAAATGTGATTTTTTTTAATCCAAGTTAAATACAACAACAAAAAAATCCTATTTATATATAATGTGGTTTTCTCTTCAAGTTAAATACAACTGAACAGTACTTTATTAAAGTACTGTTCAGTTGTATTTACCTTGAAGAGAAAATTACATGATATAAAAATGTGATTTCTTTTTAAATCCAAGTTAAATACAACTGAATTGTACTTTAATATAGTACTGTTCAGTTGTATTTGTCTTGAAGAGAAAATCACATTATATATAAATGTGATTTTTTTTGTCCAAGTTAAATACAACTGAACAGTACGTCAATCATTCAGTTGTATTTAACTTGGACCAAAAAAAATCATATTATATATAAATACGATTTTAAAAAAAAATCCAAGTTAAATACAACTAAACAGTACTCTGTTACCCTTTAAGGAGCAAGTGATAACAGTTTAATACACTTATTTACGATGATATATTATTATAATTTGATTTTTGACTGACCTTTCCAGGGCGTCATGTCACCCGCGACCCTGCAGAGGCAGCGCAGCATCATCCGTCGTATTAGCGACAGGGAGCCGCTTCCCGACAACTCCAGCGAGCATGACCCCGGGTCGCCCCCGATCGGCGAGGGCACCCCGCCGCCATCGGGCCACCTGGCGGCCAGGGGTGGATCGCTAAGAGAAAGAAATCAGACTCAAGGTCAGCCATCTTATAAAAAAATCAGTCTAAATTCAGCAAAATACCTCTAAATGAAGGTAAAGAATAATCTTTTAAAACTTGCTTTCTGGCTCTTTTAGCGATGGGACCCCGTCGATCCCTGCGTAGTGTGTCGGTGGCGCCCCCGCATCGGGTGTCCGATTGTCTCCGCCACGGCAACAGCAGCGATGCCCGGGCAGTGCGGGCCGTCTGTCTGCTGATGGGTGGGGCGGCGGCCTCCTCGGCCCTGGGGTACATCGCCTCCTGCTCGCCGTCGGCGGGCGGGTCGGCCGAGACAGGTCGCGTCCTCGGAAGCCCGGGGGTCTTCTCGGAGACGGCAGCCGGGGGGTCGTTTCAGGACGGCGATTCTGACCCGCATTTCAACAGCTTCGACTTTGAAGGCGACCCCGACTTTGACGCCTTTGATTGCGGAGGATTTGCCTTTTGAAAGCTTTTGAAATTGCAGTCTTCTGACCTCCTCCACTGTAAAAAATGTCCATCGTTGGTCGTTCTGGACACACAAATAGCAGTCAAGAATCAATGGATTTATGATGTACCATATTTTCTGGACTATAAGTCGCACCAGACAAAAAAAATGCAGTATTAAGAAGAAAAAAAAACATATAAATCACTATAACTATCACTATAAAATGTCCACTTTATCTTTGCTTGTAAAAATGTATTAAACACTGTCCAATGCTCAAGCCTTGTTTTTATTAACTCATTATAAGATAAAAAGCAGGATTAAAAAAAAGTCTTGTTTCGTTGAGTGTTTTCCTTAACACAAATAGCAGTCAAGAATCAATGGATTTATAATGTACCGTATTTTCTGGACTATAAGTCGCACTAGACAAAAAAATGCAGTATTAAGAAGAAAAAAAAACATATAAATCACTATAACTATCACTAAAAAATGTCCACTTTATCTTTGCTTGTAAAAATGTATTAAACACTGTCTAATGCTCAAGCCTTGTTTTTATTAACTAATTATCAGATAAAAAGCAGAAATAAAAAAAAGTCTTGTTTCGTTGAGTGTTTTCCTTAATATAGTCATTAAAAAAATTATAAAAATAACCAAGTACATTTTCTCCTAATCCTGCTTGTTAAGAATTTAAAAAACAACAACAAAGTAAAATCATAGAACGTCAACAACTTATGTGACTTGATAGAATGAGGTCAAACTTTTGTTTGCTTTTGGTCGACGGCGGGTGGGTGAAGGTGCAATCTCGGGTCACGTGACTAACCTGTGGGGCTCTTTCTTGCAATTTCCTCGCCACAATTTGAGTTAAAAATCGATGATCATGGAGCTTTGCGGGTCCACTTTGCTGCTGGGGTTCCTGCTGCTTCTCCTCTGGTCATTTTTCGTCAAAAAGAGGGCCAGTCTTCCCCCGGGTCCACTCGGATTTCCTCTCCTGGGAAACCTGCCGCAAGTGGACAAACATGTTCCTTTTAAAAGTCTGCTTCAGGTCAGCGTTATGGTTTTACACTTTAAAGTCATTGTTTACGGTGTATTTTTATATACTTTAAAGTTGGAGGAGAAAAAAAAGGCATTTTTCATGATCATTTAGAATTTTAAATGATATATATTAGGCTAAAAGATAGGCCAAATTGCTGCCATCGACAGCAAAAAAAAATAATTCATAAAAAATAATACAAATCATTAAAAAACGTAGTATACAAAAAAAATATCCTGTAAAATATTTTTGGCTATGAAAAAAAATTAAAAATAAATACATTTTTGCAAGAATGAAAACTCATTCTTGATCTTATTTAACCCAAATTCATACACAATTAATGTTAGCCAACTCAAGATGGGGTTGGAAGTCTTCCAACGTCAACAGCTATTTATTTGTGTATGTTTGATTTTAGCTGAGTAAAAAGTATGGCCCAGTAATGACATTGCATCTGGGCTGGCAACGTACGGTGGTCTTAGTTGGCTACGAGACGGTTAAAGAAGCTTTGGTGGACCAAGGTGATGATTTTACCGGTAGAATGCAGATGCCCTTCATTGTCAGAGCCACCCGAGGATATGGTGAGTCCACCAAAAATACTGTAAAATTGAAAAAAACTTCATAATTTGGTCTCCTATCCTTACAAAGCTTTTGGTTTTTACGGTTTGTCTTACCCAGGCATTGGCCTCAGCAATGGCGAACGCTGGCGCCAACTCCGCCGTTTCACCCTGACGACGCTTCGAGATTTCGGGATGGGTCGCAAAGGCATGGAAGCCTGGATCCAAGAGGAGAGCAAACATTTACTGGCACGATTCCATTCACAAAATGGTGTGCTTTTAAAAAGAGAGTGAACAAGTTAAGAAATTTACAACCTGGACGTCTTGTGTAAGTGGATTCAGTCCTCTGATTCTTCCAGGAACTCCCTGTGATCCGTCATTCCTGTTGAGCTGTTCCGTTTCCAACGTAATCTGCTGCCTGGTTTTCGGCCGACGTTACGACTACGAGGATGCCGATTTCCTGGAACTGCTGGCCATTATTTCCCAAATGATCCAGTTTGTGGCTAGTCCTTTCGGGCAGGCGAGTCGGGTTCCAGCCTATCAAAAAGGAGATCTTTAACATCCTTTAACAAGTTAATTCTTCTACAGATGTACAATATTTTTCCTTGGCTGACCGAGCGACTTCCTGGCCGCCACCAAAAGATTTTCGCCCAAATTGAGGTGATTAGAGCTTTTATCAAGGACAAGGTCCAGCAGCACAGGGACTCGTTTGACCCAGAAGTGCACCGAGACTACATTGATTGCTTTCTCAAACGTATCCAACAGGTAACTAACTTCCTTTGAGGGGGCTTGGACAGTCATTGTTCCTATTTGTTGTGGGACTGGTTTTGACCGCATTTGTGTTTCTAGGAGGAGCACCTGGAATCCACAGAGTTCTCCAACGAGAACTTGGAAGCCACGGTCATGAATCTCTTTATAGCGGGAACGGAAACCAGTAGCTCCACCATCCGATACGCGCTCAGTGTCTTCAGCAAGTATCCTGAAGTACAAGGTAAGAAGCAAAGAAATCATAAAACATTTGACAACATATGAAGTATGTATGGAGAATCTAGATCACCTGTCTCAAAGTGGCGGCCCGAGGGCCAAATTTGGCCCACCGCATCATTTTGTGTGGCCTGGATAAGTAAATCACAAGTACCGACTTTCTGTTTTAGGATCAAATTAAAATGAAGAGTATAGATGTATATTAAATTTACTGATTTTCCATCTTTTAAATCAATAATTATAATTTTTTAATCAATTTTTTTTCTATGTTTTTAGTTCAAAAACCCTTTTGTAAAATCTAAAGTCTAGAGTCTGACACCCTTGATCTAGATCGAAAACATTTTTCAACCAGTAAAGAATAATCTTTGGGTTGTTTTGTTTAGAGAAAATGCAGCAAGAGATAGACGCAGTCATTGGACGAGAGCGCTGCGTCAACATGGAGGACAGGAAATCCTTGCCCTACACAGACGCCGTCATTCATGAAGTGCAACGATTCCTGGACCTGGTCCCTTTTAGCCTGCCGCGCTACACCCTGCGTGACATCACTTTTCGTGGTTATGCCATTCCCAAGGTAGGGTCAATCCTATTTGGTGGTATCAACCACTCTGGAAGAGATTTTTTACAATTTTTGGCTCTAGACCAGACTTAATCCGTCTATATCGCGTCCCCAACAGGACACCATCATCATTCCCCTGTTACACTCGGTTCTAAAAGACGAAACACAGTGGGCAAATCCCGGAACCTTCGATCCACAGCATTTCTTGGACCACAACGGGAACTTTAAGAAGAATGTTGCATTTGTGCCATTTTCAGCAGGTAAAGCCAAAATCCCAAACATTACATATACATAGTGTCTGGGCTATTTTCTGGGGCTGCTTTCCTCTACAAGCATTGGACCATAAGATTTGGGGTGTCTGTTTTCCAAGGAAAACGGGCTTGCGTCGGGGAGTCTTTGGCCCGAATGGAATTATTCATCTTCTTGGTATCGCTGTTGCAACATTTTACCTTTTCAAGCCCGGGTGGGCCGGACAGCGTGGACCTTACCCCAGAATACAGCAGTTTTGCCAACATGCCGCGAAGACAGCTGCTTGTTTCCACGCCACGCCTATAAACGCAAAACTGAGGACCAGTATTTGATGAGTGGGTTGACAAACTTTGTCAGAAGGGGTTGAATGTTGAAATAAAAGAATTGATGGTGCGACTTATAGTCTGAAAAATAGAGTGTGATATTAATTCAAGCATAGGGTTTAATTACAGTATACATACATTGTGTTTCTACATAAATGGACACTGAACATCAGTGGTTTGTGAATGCATCACTAGAAAATGCAGCCATATTTTGACTTCAGAGTACTATACCATAGTTGCTTTTGTGACCAAGTTTGTAAGTCAAATCAATTTTAGCTCGAAAATTAAACAACAAGCAAGTGACTGCTTAAAAACTTAAACCCGAGTTGGGGCGTTATTGGTCAAGATATTGGTCCTAAACCTATTTGGGCTAAATATTAGGGAGGTGATACTTGTGTTTCAGCGGTTTCTTGACATCAGCTGCGGGCGACGTATTGCTGTTTGTTAACTGCGGCAGGTATTGAACCTGGACACACAAAGACAAAGTGCATCAGCGACTAGGCGTTTTACACCAGCGTTCGATTTGGCTAGTTTCGCACACCCCAGTTTGCCTGCGACGGAGGCCTCTATCATGGCGTCTCGCCAGACGTTGTTCCCCCTCGCGGGCCCAACTGGAGCTGGCGTCCCCGTGGATGTAAGGAAGCGCCAGAATCTCCTCACACGACAGCCTGAGCGACGGATCCATCACTAGGCATGACTAAACGTTCCAAAAATAGGAAAATGTTAGCTTCTCAAGCTCATTACACCGCAGAAATTTTAAATTTCTTAACCAATTAATGCCGGCAACCCCCAAAGAAAATGAACTACAATTTGATCTGTTTCAAAGATGAATTTAACAGCAAAATTGAACTCACCTTCATGACCAGGAGAGCTGGTGGTGACGCTCCAGAGAATCGCTTTTCCAGAGTTTCCTGGTAGAGACAACATCCAATCAGGGCCTTTGTGGAAGACTAATTTTTGTGGAGGTGGTTACCGTGGTGTCGGGTTCTGGAATACTGACACCACTGAAGAAGACATTGGAGCGGAAGGCCTGCTGGTGCCGAGGGATGAGGTCCCCTAGGATTTAGAAAGGTTCAGGAAACTGTTTCTGGACCCTTTAGCACCCTTAATTTCAAGGTATACCAAGAGTTTTGCGGATCAGATAGAGCTGGTCTACATCAGACTTGCCCGGCCAGAGGGGATTCCCACAAAGCAGCTCGGCAAAGACGCACCCCAGTGCCCAAACGTCCACCGGGGGGCCATACTGAGTATCCCCAACCAGCAGTTCTGGAGCTCGGTACCATCGAGTCGCCACGTAGTCAGTATAGTCGTCTTCTGGTCCCGCTGAGGACACACACACATGACAGTTGGGTTGTCAGACTTACTGTACATTGACGCTGAATGCTAAATAAGGCAATGTTGCAGAGGGATTACAAGGACGCGATGGCAAATGCGGTAATGCGAGTGGGAAACCCGTGACGGGGTCGCGCTAATTGACTTGAGGTGAAGCATTGAAAGTGAGAAGCCGGTTTTTAATAAGTCATTACGGTGGGTAAATGCACGTAAAAGGACACACACGCACACAATGGACCCAACTGAGAATGCGGGCGAAGCCAAAGTCGCATAACTTGACCACGCCGGTCTTGGTGAGGAGGATGTTTTCGGGCTTGACGTCGCGGTGGATGCACTGGAATACAAACAAAGTCTCACGTTATTGTTGACACTTAGCGACATATGCGACGCCAGAGATGGATGGTGGATTCGATACAAACATTAAACTAACATAATAAATATTTGGCTCAAGCGTAAGCTGCTTGCAGATGCCAAATTAACAGCGAGTTGCCATTTTCAGCTCGTGGGTCGTAATTTTTCAATCCATTGATAAAATAAGTGTGAAATTTGTGGACTGATGGCCATATTTTGAGAAAAATCAGATGTTTACTTTATAACTTCATGATGATATTTTGATTTCAAGTTTCATGAACTCAATTTGACATTTCTGTAGTACTTAATGACATAAATCCAACATTTGGCTTCATGTTTCTTGCTAAAAATGAACTTGAATCACATTTTCTGTTCTCCTTAGAGCAAGTGTCAAAGTGGCGGCACGGGGGCCAAATCTGGCCCGCCGCATCATTTTGTGGGGCCCAGAAATGTAAATATTGAGTGCCTACTTTCTGTTTTAGAATCAGATTAAAATGATGAGTATAGATGTATATTAAATTTCCTGATTTTACCTCTTTTAAATCAATAATTGTCATTTTTTAATCATTTTTTTCTGTGTTTTTAGTTCAAAAATCATTTTGTAAAATCTAAAAATATATATAAAAAAGCTAAGATAAACATTGTTTTAGATCTATAGAAAACTGAATATTCAGGGCTTTTAATCCAGTTCTTTCAATCCATTTATTAAAAAAAAATAATAATAATATTATATCTAAAATGTAAAACGTGAAATCAAGTTGACGATAAAGCGGCCCGGGAGAGTAATAGTAGTAGTTGTAGAAATCAGCTACTCATACAAGTACACTTTTTAAAAATACACAAAAAAAAATCAAAATATTTACTCCTTTTGCGGTTTGTTATAAAATATCAGGTTTTTTTTGGTTCACCAAGAGATATGTTTACTTACATTGTGCTTGTGACAAAAACTAACGGCCTGCAGCGTCTGCCACACGATGCTTTTCAGTTGCGCCTCGGGAACCCTTCCAAAAACATAAACACAACATATAACACGGTAAGATCAACTAAACAGATGATCATCAATGTGGTTAAACTTGGGACTATTTATAAACTGGTGATGCCCTTAAAATACCAGAATCAAATGTTTATAAGCAAACTTTCAGGATTTTTTTCTGCAAAACCTGCAGAATTTCCAGGTGAGACCAGGAAAGGGAACCACCAGGTAACAAGCACCTTTTGTAATTCACCCACAGTTTCTGCAACGTGGCTCCGTCAGGCGGAAAAAAAAGGTCAGCTGGCCTTAGACAGTCGACTTTTGTGTGACCTGAGTTTACAAAAGCAAGTTTCCACACAAGCTCAAGTAGAATAAACAGCAAACAGCCAGCCAAACGTTGACTTTTCTTGACCATCAGACAGCTGTACTTTCTAACAAAATAATGGCATGCTAGTATCACAAATAAAAACGTTTTTTTTTTCATTTTGCTTGATCATAACGTGGAAGCGACTAGTTTGAAAGCAGTCTAAAGTGAGATGAATGTATAAACTCACCCTCGAGGGTGCTTTTCCAGTTCGTTGAGGACGGTCTGCTCGCAGAACTCAAAGACCAGATGGAGGCGCCGTTTCTTGCGGAATACCTCCAATAAATTGACCAGGTTGACGTGTTTTAACTGCTGTGGGACAAGTACAAAAGGACAAATCAGCTTTTATGGACAACAAAAGTTACAAAGATAAGAAAACTTTGTTTAAATTGGGTTCAAAATGCATTATATTATAAATTAGGTGACTATGTAGTACTGAAGTTGCATGGAAAAATATACAATTGACATTTTTATAGCTATGTGTACTGCATTTGAACCTTGTGGAGCGTATAAATAGCGCCACCTGCGGTTGGGGATGGCCTACTCACCTTCAACATACGTATTTCCCTTAGCGCAATCTTTTTGATCATGGGATCGTCTTCGGATTCCACAAACTTTTTGATAGCCACAATTTGGTCCGTATCTCGATTTCTGCACTTAAAAACGACCCCATAAGAGCCTTCTCCAATTTTGGCCAGTTTCTCGTATTTTTCCATCGGACTGTCGTCGGCACCTGGAAGAAGCAAAGTTAGCTAAACATTAGGAAACTACCATTTAATTAAAAAAAATATATATAGACCGAAGGTGATTCTTACATCACACTTTTTTTGCCTTGTTTTTTTTCTATAGTTTTTTAAAGGGCAAATAACTGAATCACCAAATTTATTTTGTATATTACATCACAATTTATGTAATTTTCAGTGTATTTATCATTACAGATTAATCCTTTATAAGGCAATTGCCAATTTTGGGGCTAATTCTAAAAAAAAACAACAAGCTCAATATTATCAATTTTGATTAAATTTTGAATTATTTATCAGTAGTTACTTTTCATTTGTCAAATAAATTTATAGAACACAAAGAAAACAATATTACCAAATGAAAATGAATAAAACACAGATTAACTTTAATAACTATAAAATGAATAAAGCAATTGTAAAAACTAATACAATTAAATGACTAAAAACAAAAAACAAACATTTCTTACAGCCACTAACAACACTTTAAAGTTTATATTTTTTTGTGTCAACTTTGGTGAGTGCAGGAATGTTTCCACACAAAAAAATGAATACCAAATCATCTCTACCATTTGTAGAAATGCATTAAATTTTAGTTGTCAGTTCTATTATTTTTAAGGCAAATTCCAGAACATTAGATCTGGAGATCAACATTCTACGATAAAGGCAATGTCATTTCATGGATAACAAATTGCCTTCAGTTTTCACTCAAGTGATATATAAGTTGAAGTTGCATTTAAAAGTGACATTCATTAAAAAGTTCCAAAAGCAAAAGTGTACTCACAACATGCGACTCCAACGCGATGTCGTCAATAACTTTTCACCTCCGGTAAGGTGACAGCCAAACACAGTGACGACGTTTGGCCGGCTCCTGGAAACAACGCAAGGGGGCGTAAAAGTGCCATTCTCCATGCAAGTAGTGCGGTAACCATAGAGACATGCGGAAGACACAATCAACTAACGCTAACAGCAGAGTTCTGCTTGACATTTCCCCACCACCAGAGGACACTAGATAACCACACAGAGCAACCTGGAAGCCATGTAAAATTGAACATCGCTGTTATTGATAATTATATTGTCTTTACGAGCAGCCCAGTGGATAAGTGGATACTGCTTCGGCTTCGCAGATGAAGGACCTGGGTTCAAACCCAGGTCAGTCCAACTGTGTACTTGGTTAGTTGGAACTTGATTTCATCTCATATTCGGGAAATTTCTTGGTTGTAGTACTAGGCACAGACACAGAAGACATTGTAGACCTAGTTAAAAAAGTGGAGCCATACTCAAGAAGTCCACAAAGTGGGGACCATCTTCAGAATGAGAATTTGGAATTGAGTTTTATTATTTTTTCTTCAGAAATTGAGTTTGCATGTTCTACCCTGGGCTTGTGGGTTTTCTCTGGGTACTCCAGTTTCCTCCCACATTCCAAAAACATACATGGTAGGCTGATTGGACATTCTAAATTGCCCTTAGCTATGAGAGATTGGTTGTTTGTCTCATTTTGCTCTGCGATTGGTCGTCCACTAAATCAGGGTGTCCCATGCTTTTGACCAGAAGTCAGCTGGGATAGGCTCCAGCACCCCTGCAAGCCTAGTGAGGATAAAGCAGAAAATTAGATGAGTTATTGCCATTACTTTTTTTTAAATATGTTCTTACATAGCCATGTGAAACTAAGTATTATTTATAAATACTTTCTCTCGGAACTACAATGACTTGTTTACCCTGACGCGTCATCACCCGTGGAAATGTTTGTGTATCATCTTTGTCTTTCAGTTTTTTTTAGGGGGATTTTGTCACGTCTCTTTAGCTCTTAAAGACAGCCATTCAGAGTCGGCCATTGATGAATGGCTCATTCTTTGTAGCGAGTGGGGAGACGACAAGTGACGTTCATGGGAAAAGGCAAAATGTGCCTCATCAAACAACAGTGGAGAGAGAGTCTTGGTTGGACTGACTTTATTTCCGTCAAATTCAATTGAGTTGCTTTGCTTCCTTGATGAATCACTGTCGAAAATGTTCATTGCTTATTTTTATGGGTCATTTACAACTCACAAGGAATAAAAGTACTTTGTAGGGTTTAACCATATTGGAAAAAACAGGTTAATAGTATATGACTTTTGAAGGGGGGGGTTGCCATATTAAAAAACGGAAGGTTTTCAACAGATGACTTGAAAATCTGTTTGGGAAGACTTTGGTTGACTTATCATTTTATTTTATTTTCTCAATTAGAAGCAAGTTGTTTGGGCCAGGAAGCAAGGAGACTTTTTCATAATTAGAGTTAAATATTTTGTTTAAATAGTGAATTCTTAGGAGGTACAAAGTGTATTTATATATGGTGGGAATGAGGAAATATATGTTTTTAACTTTACTATTACTTCAAAGTATAATGTTTGTTCTTGGTTTCTAATCATTTAAAAAAAGACACATCCCAAAATATATATACATATATACCCAAAAAAATATGGCATTAGTTTAAGTAAAAAACAGTTAAAATGGAATTTCTTATAATCGAATACAAATTGTTGTCAATTTGACTGTAAACAATTTAGCATTTTTTGTTGTTATTTTGTCAACAGTCAAATTCTAGCAACCACCACAGCTACCAATATTACTAGGCTCTTTATTTTATTTTTTTAAGGCCACACCTATATTTCCATTGCACAACAAAATTTACAATCAAAAATATATCAATAACTCCAGCCAAACCTATTGTAAATACTAGCACTAAAACATGATCATTCACTGCCAATAGTCTACCTAAACTATCAACAACTTGTCCATGACCAGCCTTGTTCTGCTTTTATAAACTTCCGCGTTTAGATTTGTCGATTTCGACACTCGGGTCTGGCAAAAGATGGACTTAAAGCTGTCCTGTAAGAGTAGCAGTCAATCAAGATGACATGTTTGTTGACATGTCAGTTGTGATAAAGACGGACAGCCATTGACGTATGAAAGAAGTCAGCAAAGTAGATGTTTTAGACTACGACCGTTAGTCTCATTTCCTGGGCGTAGAGCGCCCTGCACTCGATTAGGAACGTAACAGGAAAAAGAAAAAAGCTCGAAAGCGAGAGGAGGAGAAGAAGAAGAGGAGGAGGAAGAGGAGGAGGAGGCGAATGAGGAGGGTGGAGTGAAAAGTGAGCTGAGCTCACGAGAAGCCACAAATCACTTTGTCACCGGCAAGCTGTGACAAGCACAGGCAAAAAAAAAGCTAAAAAAAATAGAGTTAAAAGAAGAAAAAGAGGCGTGTGAAAGAGAAACGTGTCACGGGGAGGAGGAGATGCAACAAAACTGAGGTGGGAGTTAAACTGACGGATAGACGTGGATGGACAAACCCCCCAGAGTTGCTACCAAGTCCGGAGGAGAAGGTGCGGAGACCAAGTTCTGAGAAGATAATTTAGTTTTTTAGCTTTTAAGATGGACACCAAAAGCTCTTTTGGGTCATGTGACATCGTTTATGGGAAAATGAGAAGATCGTTTTCACGCTGGTGGCCTCCGCGTGGGTTCGCCGGCAATTTTTAAAGACAAAAAGTCTGTCTGGGAGCTTGAAGACGGACAAGTGTGGGACGTAACAGCCACCAGAGGAAGTGAGGTCGGCAAAACATGTAAAAAAGAAACTCTCCTTGCTGAGTCAGGGTCGTCCAACAACCCGAATGTTAGGAGCTATTCAGTCCTGAACTTCCACACTGCTTTAATTGCACCCTGACGTAAAGACTCGGATATGAAGTTGGCTCTCCTGATCGTTGTGGCCGTCTATGCGGTGGCACGGGGGAGCAGCATGTCCACTTGTAAGACCCTGGACTTGGAGATGGTCAAGAAAAAGCGTATTGAAGCCATCAGGAGTCAGATCCTTAGTAAACTACGTCTGCCTAAGGAGCCTGAAAAGGACCAAGATGGAGGCGAGGAGGAGATTCCGTCCAAGCTTATGTCGCTTTATAATAGCACCACGGAGATGCTGAGGGAGCAGCAAGCTCAGGACGAGACGTTTACTTACACCGAGCAAGAGGAGGAAGAGTACTTTGCTAAGGTGTTGCACAAGTTTAACATGACAAGTGAGTACCACCGTGCATCCACATTCGAGACTCACTGAGTGTCCAATCGATTTGAAGTAGAAAGAACAGACTTCCGATGGATAAAAGTCATTTAAATAAGAAAATAGGGAGGAATAAACATAGTAAAGGTGACAGTCGCCGATAACACACAAGTCGATTAATAATTTTTTTCCATTGATATAAATGTTGGTCCTTGAAAATAAGTTTATCAATGCCTATATAGATATTTCAGCAACACACTTATATATTTATTCATGTACTAATTTATTGACTTACTTATTACCTGTCTAATTATGTCTAAAATGTCTTTTACGGTGTCTGTATTCTCACCCTCTTACTACTAATGAAATTTCCCGAATACTGGATGATTAAAGTTATCCAATCCAATCCAATGTTTATAAAATAATATTGGAATAAATAGACAAAAAATACAATCTAGTTATGCCCCCCCAAAACACTACATTTTGATGATGAACTGATTGACTATGAACTCATTGCCAACAATTGATGTCCAATCAAACAGAATGTAAAAAGTTAATAAACCCCTTGAAAACATTGGAATTGTATTGAGCTACTTTTGAACCAATTGGGTGCCATTAATGGCGATAGATGTCCAATCCATTGGGTTGAAAGCTGAAAAACGGTCATTCATTCTAATGTCTATCGATAAACGGGTTTTAATTTACAGAAAAAGGCTTAAAAAGGACAACATGACAAGTTATTTATTTGTTAAATTTTCACACAAAACGACAAGGCTGGGTTGGGTTTGAAACCTGTGCTTCATACATTTAACTGAAAAGTAGGAAAACCAAGTTCTTCACCCAATAAACTCAAGTTCATGTTCTTAATCCAACATAAAAACGTAAGTCAGACTTCATCGATAACCCTGACAAATCCAAGTCCGCTTACCAGATGCCGATCAAATTTTTTTTTTTTTCACCCCTACATTAATTCCTGGACCTTTCCCCCAAATTTCATAAAAAAACAGGTGTTTCTTATTGTCGTCCTTGTTCAAAAAATCATTTCCAAATCGTGCCTTGGCAAGGTGGAACGCATTTATTTCATAGCGGTGTTCAAAACTCACATAAAAATGTAAACGACTACCAGCCGCGTGTCTTCATGTGGTCCAACATTGGCATTTCAAGGCGGCGTCTCACATCAACTGGCTCGCATTCAAAGGCAATTGAGCCCAAGGACCATCTTCTGATCTCCACCCAAGCGTCTCTAGGCAACCAGAAGCCCTTCCAAGATCACATTTTCTGCACGTTAGCACCAGCGAGCATCTGGCCCCCCAAAAAATCTCTCACCATAAACACATCTTCATTTGTTTGTATGCGTCATAGCGCGTCCGAGTTGGCCTCAATTCTCCGCCGCCGCCGCCGCTTCAAAAGGCGGACGCCATCCCATCCCAGAAAGGAGAACAAAGGGGCTTTTAAACAGTTTTTTTTTCTTCCCACCGGCCCGGTACGGAAAATGAAGACGTGATGTGCACTTTTTCACTCTGGTGTGCTCTTTCAGTTGATTTTCTCTACTGAGAGGTGGAGGGGGTTTCCTGTAACTGGAGCATTGGTTGGGTTCTCCCTTTTCATAGCCTATCACTTGTTCTCCATCTTGGCTCTTAGTGGATACTTTCCATTAGAGGTGTGTATTTATTGCCTTATAGTTAATGGTGTGATATGGGTCGCATCAGAATTTGCAAGTTACAGTGAGGTTCGATCTTGATACTACATTTTTTTAGGTGATTTTGTTATAGCTTTGGGAAAAACGATTCAAAATTAACAGGACATAAAAGTACAAGCACTTTATTTTGGGAATATTTGAATGTTCTGACAATCTGTTAATGCAAAAGTTACTTAAAATATGATTTTGTGTTTTGAAATTAATTGTCATCGTTATTTTGAAATTTTTTATACAAAAAATGCATGTTTGGTAAAGACTTTGGCATAGTAAACTACAAAATATTTGTATTTGTTAGCTCTGTAAACATGTTTTATGTTTGGACAACCTATGGTCTTCATTATATCTCGTTTTCTCAGTTTTTAGGTGATTTGGGCAATTATTTCGTGCAAACCAGTTTTAGTCCAAACCTGCTAAAATCCAGGATTCCAAATTGTGAAAATATCATCTCAAAAGGATGTATAGCATTAAAAAAAACGTTAGTTTTTTTTAAAATTAATGGTAGGTCTAATGCACATTTCAGGTATACTAACCATCACAAGGCCAAAATACACAAATAATTTACTATTCTAGCGAGTTGGTTTGGGAATTACTGTTTCAAATTGTCAGCAAGCCATTAGACTGAAGTACTAAAGACCTACAAAACATGTCCGCGTTGTTATTCCGACCGCAATTTGGCCCTCGACCTCAGAGTTCTTCCTTCCCGAGCGAGCTATCGGCATGTTCGCACGTTGGCGAGCGTGACGGGTCAGTTGGGCAGGAAGGAAGGCGGGCGGGCGGGTGGTTGGAATGGCGGGCGGACAACCGGCGAGATCCCCAGGGTGACTCAGGTCCGGTGCCCGTGGGGATGGCGCTCCTTTCCGACCTCTGCGGAATGCCAGAGTGCAACGCCGCTTCCTTTGCAAACAAGCCTTCTTGGTGCTGTTGCGTTGGTCTCCGGCCAAGCAGAGTGGAGGAATATTTTGCAATTGTTATGAAAACATGGGAGGAGGAGGAGGAGGCAGAGGGCGTGGGACAGCAAGCAACTTGCTCTGTTCTTTTCATTAACTCAATTTGGCCCAGTTGCCTTCACTCAATGACTAACACTTTCCACACACTTGAGTCTTTAGGGATGCGTATTTCAGGATGCAATTGTTTTGGAGGTCTCGGGCGGGTCACCTGACTCCATTAGTGTCACTTTTAGGACTCGGAACTTGCTTGGCTAAAATTACAAAAGACTTGTTTCAACTTAGTAACTTCACGAGGTGTTTTCTGATTCACATCCCAAAGTCTCTTGTATATCACTTCTGGAGGTTGCACGGTGGGGTAGTGGTTCGCATGTTCGCCTCACAGTACAGAGATTGAGGTTCAATCCCCGATGGTTAAGGACCAATATGGAGTTTGTGTGTTCACCCCATGCCATCTTGAGTTTTCTCTGGGTACTCTGACCATCTTGTGTAGAGTTTGTATGTTCACCATGTCATTTTGGGTTTTCTCCGGGTACTCCGACCATCTTGTATGGAGTTTGTATGCTCTCCCCATGCCATCTTGGGTTTTCTCCAGGTACTCCGACCGGTTTTGAGTTTGTATCTTCTCCCCATGCCATCTTGGGTTTTCTCCGGGCACTCCAGTTTCTTCGTACATCCCATAACGATGCATGCTAGCCTGGTTGAGCTCTCTAAATTGTTCTTAGATATGATTAGGCTTGGTTTTTGGCCCATTGCTAATGTTTGGGGGGTCAACAATTATTCGTTTAGCGAGCATATGTATTTTGATGTCATTCACCCTTTCATAATGGGTAAATATGGATAGATGGAAGTATTAGAGTCGGAGGTCCTGGTGAGGGTGGAGCTGCCTGCTGGAATCTATTTCCTCGCAGCGTTAATTACAGAGTTGCTTCTTTGCCTGTCACAACAGCTGTCCAAGACTTACCTGCGGATCAGCACCTGCGTTTTTATGTTTTTTTAGAAAGTCTTTGCAAAGTGAACTGTATATAATCGGCCATTGGACAACCCAATCGACTTCTATCAAAGATCTAGTTTGTTCATTTTGTTCAAAAGTAGAAGTGAGTACTGGCCCTGAAGTCAATCTAACTCGCAGCGGATGTGACCTCACTTCCGCTTTCACTTCACTTCGCTGACCCTTCGCACATTCTTCTCACTTCAACCCAATGGCGCTCACTGGCTGGCTTTCCATTCGCTTTAGCGCCGCTAATCTGGCGGCACCGGCCCAAATCTTTTGTGCGAGGGCGCCAACTCAAATTCTGGTAAAAAATCTTACACAAGAAGAGGCGGGCGGCGGAACCGCCGTCTCGGTACCGGCCGGTCCCGAGTCCGGGAAATATGCGAGAAACGAGGAGAGGAGAGAATCATGGCTTTGGCATTCCCAAGAAAAATACAAGATGTTGGGAGCAGGCCAGGCCTGAGCAGCATCGATAAACATTTCACCGCAAGCCAAATACCCCCCTTTCCTTTTCCCTCCCCACTATTTGACTCCTTTACTTGAATACTAATCCCACATACATTTTTCTTCATGACATTTTTCAGTCTTACCTTTAAGTTGTTCCTCGTCAGTTTCATCTTTAAAACACAGAGATTTATGGCAGCCATCCAAAACGTTTCCGCAGAGGGTCACCTATAGAAAAAATGGGAAGAAGTGGTTAGGCATGTTTTGCAAGTCAAACATTGTTAGTTTATTGATAATTTCAAATCATATTTTCAATTTAATTCTGACTTTGGAAAGTGGAAATAAAATGATGTTATATAAAGGCAATATATTTTTTAAAATTCTGTACATTTAATGAAAAAAGTCCTAACATTTTTTTTTTAAATAAAATGATGTTATATAAAGCCAATGTATTTTTTTAAATTCAATACATTTAATCAAATAAGTCCTTAATATTTTTTTTATAAAATGATGTTATATAAAGCCAATATATTTTTTTTAAAAAATTCAGTACATTTAATGAAATAAGTCCGTAATTTTTAAACAATAAAATTATGTTACATAAACCCAATATATATTTTTTAAATTTAGTATTTAATGAAATAAGCCCTTAAAATATATATTTTTCAATTACAATGGCAAATCAAGTTCTAAAAAACACTACTTTTTAACAGGAAAAAATCTACATATTGACCTTTTTAAAAAAGCTTCATATTTAACTGATTTCCCACATAATTTTGTCTATTTTTCAACATTGTCAAGCATTACCAGCGTTCCACATAGTCCATACTTGACTAACATAGGGAAAGTGGGGCTGTAGGTTGTTCCCACTCACGTAAAAAAAAAAAAAAAAGGAAACAAAACCCTCTTTCTTTACACTTGGGCCGTTGCCGCAGGTGGAATCGATTCCTATTTGGCTGCCGTCACGCTCCGTGTGCGTGCACTTATTCAATTTAGTTAATGTGTGTGTGCAGCTGGGAAAGACATTGAGGGGATGAAAAACAGTTATGTTATGTCATGCGTACATTTCAACCTTCCAGTGTGTTGTTACCATTCTGGGAAGATCAGAAGATAAACACCCAAATTTTAACTACAGGGTCGATTGTTACGACGTACTGACAGAAATAACGGTGATACCAGATGAAAAAGTACTGTACATGCAAATTTTGATTGATGGATTGGGTTTAAAAATAAGATATCAAGTGAACTCTATGGACAACATTTAATGTGATGCATTCAAGGTGCATGGATATTCCATTACTGTAAATACGGTATATAGGTCAGAATATAAAACATTAAATGTAGCACAAGAAGTACAAAATATTAGAAGATCATTGAAAATAAATGAAAATACTATACTCCATGCAAGTACTGTCATATATTAAATTAATAAGTTACTGAATACAGTATTGGATGAACGATTGGTAGCTCAGTAAACATTCTGTAAACAACCAATTATATCTACACCAGATAATTGATATGCTCGTTACAAAACAGGCCAAATTTCTTGATAAAATACTCAACCTTGAAAAGTGTAATTCCTGCAAAACTAACCCCTAATTTTCTTCTTCATCATCCGACAGAAAAAAACTACCCAGAGACCACCAAGAACTCCAAAAACGTCTCACTATCCTTCAACATGTCCGAAATCCGGGTCAACGTTGGCGAATCCCGTTTGTTGACCACCGCCGAGCTTCGGATGCTCATTAAGAATCCCACCATACCCTCCGAGCAGAGGGTGGAGCTATACCGCGGCGTTGGGCCATCAGCTCGATACTTAGGGTCCCGATTTGTCACCAACCAGTTGAAGGACAAGTGGTTGTCCTTTGACGTGACCGAGACTTTACAGGACTGGATTCGAGGAAACGGTGGGTTTAATCTCTCAACCATTAAAATCAACTGTGTTTAAATCATTTCCATTTTAAATGTCAATCCTAGCAGAAGACGAGCAAGGATTCGAACTACGGCTTTTCTGCGAGTGCAGCCAGAGAAGCGCCGATGCTACTTTTAGCTTCTCCATCTCCGGGATTGAAAGCGACCGGAGTGACGTCGGGGTGCTAAAGCAGATGACACAACAGCCGCCATTCATCTTAACCAAGTCCATCCCAGTTAGTGCTAGCGGGCAACTCAGCACACGTAAAAGACGGGCTACAGACACCCGAGATACCTGCAATGCGTGAGTCTTGCGACGCACCACCCTGCAACAACACCCCAAAAATGATTGGGAGCACATCCTTAACTGATAGAGTTCTTTCTACAGCCAGACCGAAACCTGTTGTGTAAGAAGCTTGTACATCGACTTCAGAAAAGATCTAGGCTGGAAGTGGATTCACCGGCCAAGTGGTTACCATGCCAACTACTGCATGGGTTCCTGCACGTACATCTGGAATGCCGAGAACAAATACTCTCAGGTATGGCGATCTCTTATACGTTGTTGACGTTTTCTTCTTTATGAATCCAAGACATATCCTGGTCCAAGAACCAAAAAATACATTAAGATGATTAGAATTCCAGATTTGTTCTTGGCAGTTGACCCCTTTTCCCACTAAGTTTAAAGACCCATCAGTAATAACTTCCCTCTGGGACGGACTGTCAAGTGCGGAGCTAATTTTGTTATTTATCATGGTTGAGAGGAAACCGTTGGGAAGAGTTTCCTGTCAAGAAATCCAGGAAATTTTCAACATGAAGGACATGTTGGAAGTTTTTAAGTCCAGGAAAACCCACAAAGAGATCAGATATCACCCCATAAAACATAAAAATCAGATTTGTGCCATCTAGAAGGAGCCATAAATCTCTTTTTGTACAGATAATGGTTGTGTTGGTCTGGAATATGAAATAATTTTGCCTTGCTGGGTTCCCTTTAGATTCTGGCGCTGTACAAGCACCACAATCCTGGAGCATCAGCCCAACCATGTTGCGTCCCCCAGGCACTGGAACCCCTTCCAATTCTCTACTACGTGGGAAGACAACACAAGGTAAATCCCATCCGTCACCTCCATTTTTAGGGTCAACTATTCAAAATTGACATCTTTCCTTTCACTTTTAGGTGGAGCAGCTGTCTAACATGATTGTAAAGTCGTGTAAATGTAGCTAAACGATAGCAAGACGTAGAAAGTACATGAAAGAATCCTGTTTGGGGAGAACAATACTGGAAGTCAGACATTATGGACTTGAAATCGAAGCTTGAGTCGACTTCCATTGGTTTTTTTGTACCTGTATATACTCAAAAGGTATTGACTTTTTAAAAAGAGGATTAATTTATTTTGGGGCCGACTCAATTGGACGATGGACGTCGATAGCATTGAGTTGGTGTTGCGGAAGGCCTGGAAAACAGCTGTTGTTGGGGTTTTCCCATGGGACATAGCAACAGGTGTGTTTACTTACAAAGGACAGCAGGGACGTTTCGCTCCACGGAAAATCCCGCCGACTAAGTTTTTTTGCTTAGCTTTTCGAAATCGTGTCAAGTGTTTTAAAGTGTTTTTATGTTGATCTTTGAATGAATGTCAGTTTATCAAAATGAAGCTTTTTTATCTTCTTAAAAAAAAGCACATTGTGGACATCCTAGTCAGTTTTGTCTTCTTAAATGAAGACTTTTTGCACTATAGTAAACCCCCATTTCGGAGTAAATATGCAAGTAATTGCTGCCTCACCTTTTAAGAATGTTTACCCTTTAATAATGGTTTAAACAGTAAATACACTGCAAGCTAGGACAAAAACACTTTGATATACTAATCTCGAACCTGTTATATTGCATTACTCTTTTAAAAATGAATGGGTGACTTGTTTGCTTCAACTTTTTCATTAAAAAACACCAAAATATACAAAAAATACAAAATATTCTCTGATACTAAAACACCAAATTGAAATCTCACTCGTTTTACAAAAATATATCAAATAAATCCAAATTTATCAATTTCAAATGCCTAGACAATAATAACATATTTCCTATAAATCACGAATTATACATTTTAAGGCATTACAGAGCAAAACAGCATTTAAAAAGAGGAATAGAACAAACTATGAATAGGTGGGGTTCACTGTAATAATTTCCTGTATTTTAGTTATGACGCAAAAAAACATCGTTTTATAGTGTACTTCATTTTCAGATTTTGTAGATATAACAACAACAACAATAAAAGATATAAAAACATGTGTTTAATGTGTACGTGTGTGTTGAACTGGAGGCTTTTTTGTTTGTTTTGACTGTACATCAAATGATCAGACATGGTCTGTTCTAACCAACCAATCAGAAGACAGAGTCATGCCCGAGCCACCTCATCTGGCTCCTCTTAATTCAAGCCTTTGCCAGTGAATAAAACTCATTTGGGCACTTGTGTTTGGGATATTTAGAATTATTTAGAATATGCCGTTTTGGAGATTTTGGCAGATTTGATAGGCAAGGTTATAATTTGATTTAGCAAATAAAAACTTCCTATATCGCATACACGGTTGGGTTTTTTTCGTTGGGAAAGGTAAAGAGACTATATTTAAACCCAAAGGTAGATTTGATTGCTGGTAAAAGTAGTAAAAATGTACAAGAACATCAAATTCTACTTTGACTTACTGGCCCATCTTATAATCTTATTTACCATGTTTTTTTGTTTTTTTTTTAAGTAGGCTGCTTAGACACGAAAAATACAGAATCAATAAAACAGTGAGCAACTTTCTGCCAAAATGGAAGTATACCAAAAATAATAGCAATTAAATTTCATGGCGCAAACATCATAACTACGTTTTAAATGTAGGTCAGTGTTTCTGTTGAATCTCGACTAACGCTAGCATTCCCAGATGCAACAACACCATTCTTGGCACCAAGTCTTTGGACGGCAGCCACATTTTTTTTTTTTTTTATCGACATGCACCTCGTTCCTAAGGGGGCCCCACCTCTCTTCCTCAAAACACCGGGGATTACTGGAAACTTGCTTGAATCTGGATTGGGAATGAAGCACACGCAGGTTCAGACCCGTTGGTACGGCCCAGACTTTAGGGGCCGTGACTACATGGAAAATGAAGCGCAGGTAAAAACAGTGAACCCGGTGACACGCAATCCATGCTTACGTAAGTCCACACCGTTAACCGAGTCCCGGCGATCTGTGGCGTCTTGTTCTAGAATTGATTGAGTTACGCCAAGATGGGTTGGGTTGCCAGGTCTTAAATATGACCGCCCTTGGAGGTACACCATGTTCCGTGGTACTTTGGCAAAGTAATTGGAATGTTACAAGGTGAAAAGGGGCATCATTAACAAACCACAAGGAAAACAAGTCATTTTTTGGGAGAATTTGGTGGTAGTAGGCGGGTTTAACGACGGTGAAATCGACTACAGCAATCCTTACAACAGCAAAACATGTCAAGAGGCTAATAAATCTGTCACTATGGAAATGGAGCGTTCCCAAAGGAGAGTCCCTACTCAAGTGGACTCATCCTTGAAGGCATCGCTCGTCCCAAGGCAGCTGTTTCCTGAAGGGCTCTCTGGTTTTTGATCGGGGGGCCCCCACGAAAAACTGCTGACACCATCCAGAGCATACAAAGAACAGTAGGGGGGGGGTGGTACTTAAATCTGGAGTGTTTCTACCTACTTTGTCAAGCAGGTGTCGTGTCACCACTGGTGATGTTTTGTGATGAATGGGGGAAAGGAACTGCATTTCATCTTAAGTAAAGACATACGGGAGGACTTTAAGGTCATGTGCCTTCCGTTTTAGTAGGCCTGGGTTTTCTTTTTGAGGGAATAATGGAAATTGTTATTTTAATGTAGGGGTGGGGAAGGTTTTTGATGAAGAAAGCCATAAACTATTGATATTTTCAAACATTATTTGTTGAGAGACATACTGAGAAGTTAAAAGTAAAAATATATATGAAAATGTGAGGATGTATTATTCATTTCAGTACTTTGAAAGTTAAAAAAAAGTCCGGATTCTTTTGAGAGTACTACAACTGGTCCTTCATTAAGCGGTTCGGCCGGCGTAACTCGTGCGTGCGACGTTAATAATGCGCTTTGAAGTCCTGCTGCATACAGCTGCTCGCCTCCAGCCATTGTTGCTTGCTTGCTACAGGTGGCCAGTGTGTGTTTAAAAATAAATAAAAAAAGATTTAACAATCGGTGAGGATAAGTTAAACTTTTTTTTAACTGATTTTGATTTTTATCTTAGGGTAACTGGCCAAAAAACAATATAAAACTAGGAGGACTTTGAATTTAACATATTTATTTTGATTACCTTTTGATAGGACCAAATAAGCAAATTTAGCATTGTGTAGAGCACAGGTGTTAAAGTGGTGGCCCGTGGGCCAAATCTAGCCCGCCGGAGAATTTTGTGTGGCCCGGGAAAGTAAATCATGAATGCCGACTTTATGTTTTAAGGTCAAATTCAAATGAAGAGTATAGATGTATATTACATTTCCTGATTTCCCCCCTTTTAAATCAATAACTGTAATTTTTAATCATTTTTCTGTGTTTTAGGTCAAAAATAAGTTTGTAAAATCTAAAAATATATTTTAAAAAAAGCTCAAATAGAAATTATTTTAAATAAATCAAAAACGGAATATTCCGGGCTTTTAATCCAGTTCTTTTAATCCATTTATTAAAAAAGCAATCTGAGGCCATCCTAGTCAAAATAGATTGGATGTCTACCACCCTCAATGACAACCAATATATTAATCCTAAAAAAACTACATTTAGAAAAACCAGATTCCTCAATTTAACCAAGAACAGATGAACTAACATAGTTGTCTTTTTGATTATTTTCATAGCTAACCTAGACAATGCTGCTGCCCTTGTCTCCCATTCATCCACCTGTCTTTTCTTCTCTTATCACGGCCTTTTTGAAGGCCTTGTTTCATTACCACCACCCCCCCATCCAAAAACCTGGAAATCACTTTGAAGACACGCAAAAACCAAGACATTGTGAGTGATCACCCTAGAAAAAAAAACCTCACTATACGGGACGAGAACATGAATAAGGGTGAGATAGAAGTTAAAAGACCACACACGGATGTGTTTTTGAGTCACTTCACATGCGGGTTTAAACGCTTTCAAGCCAAACTTTTTTGTTCATCTTCATCATCACTGTCAGCTAACATCAGGGTGTAAAAACGCAGAGAAGAAACTCTTCAAAGAGAAACCCACAGAGGGAAAGTATGCCTGAGTGCTTATAAAACAAAACGCTCTGACTCACTTTTGGCTGAATGAGACATGTTTGCTAAAAAAAAAAAATAAAAATAAAAAGGGAAGGTACCAATTACATCTCCGGACTGCCCACCACTTTTGATTCCATTCCACTTTGGACCGTGGCCTTCTAAAATATTCTATACTGATCAATAATGATGTCTACACGAGTTTGAACTTTATTGGTAACCGTGGTAACATGCAATACAATCCGCAAGCTGAAACATGGCCTGGATTTTTTGAAGGACTGCATATCTGGAATAAATTTTAAGAGACTGACAGGTCCACTCAAGATCTTTTGCTGGATATCATTTACCGTTTTTTTTCTTCCAAGTTATGATCGGTATGTGTATACAGAGATGTTGGAACAGTCTAAGTGTGTCACTCGAACATTTTTCTTTGGCAGCAAGTACTACATTCCTACTCTCTCACCTATGGCCTTCAACAACAATCAAAAACATTTTTTTTATTTAATTTCTTATTCAGTTCAATGGCTTACCAAATCATTTTCTCATATTTTGTACACTTTGGTCATTTTTAAAGCTTGTATCGGGACTTTGTAACGTTTTTTTTACATATAAAGTACACATCTACTTACGAAAAGTGACTACTTCTGAACTAGTTTATACTGTTTTTAAAGGTACACTCTGGTTTTGGTCATACAAATGGTTCCAAAAAGTTTACAAAGCCTATTTCTTACATTCGGTCAGGGAAAATGGAGGAGAAGGCAGAGTGGGATGGCGCTACGAAGCGTAGACAGGGTGAGAAACACAAACAAGTTGTCTAATTAGAGAGGGTGGGAGTGCTAGGGAGTTGTCGTGGGCTATGGAGGTCAACCTACGCTGAGTCATCGCTCCACGCCTACTTCCTGTGATCGGGGTGCCGTGAGGGAAAATTAAGTGTTTAGCTTGTTCTTCCTCTTTGGACTATTTCCATAGAAAGAGTGTCCAAAAAAATGCAGAAATAAACGAAAAGGACGTTTTAAATTCTGTCACTTTTATGTGTAAAATGTTTAATTGTAGTATTTTTTCAGGGGATATTTGGGCTATAGTTTGGACAGCCATGGTATTTTTATCACAAGACTATCAATGTGCAAGATGTCAAAACAATTTTGATTGCGGCAAATGAAACTTGCCAATAAAAATGATTCTGATAGGCAATGTTTTTTTCAATGAAGTATTTTGGTTATGTAAAGCAGCTGGAGTATACATTTTACATTGGGTGGCGTTCAAACACGTTTATTTATTTTTTTAAATGTATTTACAGTAATCCCTCGATTATCGCTGTTACAGTAGACCATGGCCGCGATAATCGAAAAATATAACTTATTTTTTCTGAGTTCTAGTAGCAAAAGTGGCTTCTGCTTATGATTTTTTCATTTTTCATGCTTGAATTTGACAATCTAAATGTGGCCCCTCCAGACTAAACCCTGGCCCATCCCAGCATTAAATCAAAAAATCAACCATAATCTCTCTAACGATGTGGTCAAGTTAATTCCAGTGGATGTTTGGCATTTAGTACAAGTGTAACCACACCATTTGGGAGCCATCCTAATGCCAACGGGCAGCACTTTGGCAATGTTGTTTACAGTAAGTCAATGCGTGTGTGCAAGTTATGGGGTTGTGGCTACATTTTAGTTTACACAGTCAGTAGCAGTATCTGATGAAAAGTAGAAAAACGATCCTTGAGATTGTTCTTGAGAGTCATGAAAGACTTGCACTAACTTGGGGAGTTTTAAAAGAATACACAAGCTTTTAGAGAATTGCATTTAGTTTTTACCATGAAATAAAATATTACAGAACCTTAAGAAATATATTTTTTCAACATATTTGTATTACTATTCCGGCCAAACCATTTTTTGTCATTCAAAAAACAAAAAAAAATGTAGTCTCAATAAAATCTACCGGTTTTACCAATGTATTTTATAATTTTGATATGACTGGAATACTTATATATACTCAGTGGGTTGGTATTTAATTTTGATGTGCATGTTACAATGATAAAAAGATTGTAATCTATTGTATTTCCCTTTTTAAAAAATGTCAAAAATCCAAACCATCCCAAAAAACGATGGAATTAATGTTCCATTAATAAGTTATTACATTTCAGTTAGAATTGGGGGGAGCTAAATTACTTCAAGGGTTATTTTTCTGGATTAATGTTATATACATCTCATGTATTTGATAATTCCATGACTCTCTTTTGAGTCCTGCATCTCAAAAGAAGAATTTCAACCCACCAGCGTCTGATGAAGTAAACATTGAATCAAATGGCTAAAAAACCGACAACCCTTTGTTTCAGAAGATAATGCTTAGCAGACATTTATCCAAGACAACCACACACAACAACAAACATCTCCTCTTGCCCACTTGCATCTCCATTTAAGATGACAAAGAGGACAATCACGTTGCCTATGATCAACAACACGTGTCCCATTCAAAATCTACCTGCTCTCTCAAACCCATATTGACCACCCAAGTACACAAGATGTCTTCTATAAAGCACGCAAACGAATGAAACTCACTAAAGATTAAAAAAAGTCTTTAAGGGAGTCTGGAAGTGACCCAAAGCTGTATTAGTAGTTAATACTATCTGACAGGAAAGTCCAACAGTAACAGCAACAGGAAAAGGAAACACAACCCCCCCACACACACTACCTCCATCCACCACAACATCCTGGATGGTTTGTCAATGTGATATGACTGGATATTTTCAGAAACGGCAATTTGCCTTATGGGTGGTATAAACATGGCATGCAAATATGGCTATTATAAAATACAAGAGATCAAGTTTTGTTACCGTAAGTATTTGTGTGTTTCTTTCTCAGAGCCACAAAATAACGTCATTTCTGCTTGTTGATGACAGACATCTGGTAGATCATGACTATGAGTAGATCTCTAGCACGCTATATTGTAAGTACCCTGGTCATTTAAGGGGGTGCTTTAGTGAATTCGAGAGATTGGAACTCAATGAGCCAATGTAAAAAACGCAAAAAAAGGAATAAAACACACTATAATCCTGTTTTACTGTTGGCCAAGTTTCTAAAGACACTTACCAGAATCAACGGAAACGTAGGCAGAGTTTTTCCGAAGCGTCTGGAATGGTAAATCGTCAACAGGTGGCTTGTCTTCTTTGGTTGAACTGTACCTGGAACACAATTTGGTTGTATTGTTATTCATTCCTTTCTACCACTAAGTTTGCTTGTAGCATCAATTGAATACATTTAAGATATTTACAATTCAAATTTAAGATAAAAACACCCAAAAATCATGACTTACATCCTCCTCTAACCCAATTTCAATTCCATCTTCCGACTCGTCACACGATAAACACAACAAGTCTCCACTATTGTTTTCTATTGAGTCATAAGCCTTCTGCCAGTAAATGTGAGATATTTACAATTCAAATTCAAGGTAAAAACACCCCAGAATCATAACTTCCTTCCTTCTCTAACCCAATTTCAATTCCGTCTTCCGTCTCGTCACACGATAAACACAACAAGTCTCAACTATTGTTTTCTATTGAGTCATAGTCTCTCTACCAGAATACCATTACCATTTTCAACTATGCAGAATCAAACCATTACAAACTGATTCCACTGCACAATTTCAACAGTTACGGATCTTTGGTTTGACAACTCGCAGATAAAAACTCATGAAAGTGGAACATTAAATAACCTCAATGCGTATTTAGCTATGAAAAACACTGGACCCCAAAATGAAAGAACACTTGATGCAACTTTATTGTTACTTTGCACCCACACCCCGATGACTCAGTCCTGATAACGGGATCTTCTGTGGGAAAGCTTGACCATTGTAGGTGTAAAAACAAACGAGCTACAACAACACGGCGTCGCCTCCGGCGCCAAAAAAACGCCGACCGCACACGGGCGGATGAAAGCCCGGCCCGGCCAAGGCCCAGCCGGCGCGCCACTGTCGCTTTGAACGGTAATCCCGAGGGATTCTGGCTTGTTTTACGAGCCCTGTTGCTAACTGGTCGCCGTCTGGCACTTTGGTACGAGTTTGCGGCGTGGCGGAGAACCGACACACTAGCGCTCTGTCTGATTCCCAGTAAGCCGTTTCAACAAGCTCTTGCAAAAAAAAAAAAACACGACTCCCTGATGACGGATGCGAAAAAGTCTTAAATGTGTCACAATGATTATGAGTGAGGCTTTTTAGCATTTCGTTTAAAGTGTTTATGAGTTCTCGTTAAAGCCACGGTTGTCATACTAGATTTTTAACTCATTTTTCACCGTAAATGGAGGGCGCAAAAGTACATAAGTGTCAATTTACTGTTATTTATGGAACTAATGTGACAAATTACTGATTCAGAAATGTAATCTTAAGATTTTTTTCTTCTTGTAGAGTATTAAAATATGTGAATAGGGAAAAATATCATGTAAAATGTGCTATTTTTAATCAACTTGAGTATTTCCGTGACATCTATCAACTAAATCTGATTAATAAAAACAAGATTAGCTAGATTGACTAATTGGCAAATCAAATAACTATTTTAATTGTCAATTATTCTTTCTTAGACATTGTTAACCTTAGATTTTGAACTCATTTTGTCACAGTAAATGGAGGGCGCAAAAGTACATAAGTGTCAATTTAATGTCATTTATGGAACAAATGTGAAAAATCACTAATTCAGAAATGCAATCTATAGATTTTTCTTCTTTTTGAGTACTCAAAGATGAAAAATATCAGGTAAAATGTTTTTAATATGCTATTTTAAATCAGGCACTACAACTTGTATCTTTCCCTGGCATCTACCAACTAAATCTAATTAATAAAAACAAGATTAGCTAAATCGACTAATTGACAACAAATCAAATAACAACTATTTTGATTGTCGAGTATTCTTCCTTAGACATTGTTAACCTTTTTTTTAAGTAAATTTATTGCAGTAACCACCCAGACGAATATAAAACAATACTACAGAGGTGTGTTTTTCCATTACAGTTCCTACATTCTTTCTTTTTATTTTTTTTAACAGCATGTTTCTACGTTTTGTCGTAACTACGGCCTGCTGCTTCAGTTTCTCATTTCCTGTACGGGGTGTGTATCAGATGATGCGTTCTCGTGCGCCCACAAAAACCTTACGACGACAGCAAGACAGAAAAAAACCCTCAAAAAACAACAAAAAAATGAACCATTTTGTAAACATAAAGAAGTTGATTATGCTAATAACCACAAGGTCAGTCTTGTAGTTGAGCTCATTCATCCGGATTGTTTTCCATCCTAATTTAATTTATGAGGAATCTAGGTTGGCTTTGGCTTCCCCCAGCAATTACTTTTTATTTGTTTTAATTATCTGCCATTTTTTTGTACCTTTCTTTTTTAACAAGGCCACTCTGTAAGCTGAGGGGTGCCGGGTGTGTGACTCATAGAAGGCTTTTTACACAGCCTAGAATTGTAGGCTTTTCTTTCTTTTTTTTTTTTTTTTAACTAGATCTTGTTCTCCGTAAATAGCATTGACACACAAGTGGGGAGTTAGCGTCTACCCGCCAATGTGTCGTCTTCCGGGCAAGGACGGTGCGAGAGAAAAAGAGTAGCCATTATGTATTTTTTTTAAACATCCAATAGCGTCATTTTTCAGATTTTGAAACGTTATTTAGTTTCGCTCTCTATATTATTTGTTGTGTGTAATTTATGTATTTTTTTATTACAGTTAATAATCTGAACAAATGTTTTTTTTGTTTTATATCTATAGTTGGAAAAACTTAAGTACTTAAATGTAGTATTTAAAAAAGGGTTTACATGATGGATTTTCACTGTCAAATTAATTATGGATGAAGATAATTTAGAGTGAATAAAGAACCTAAAAACATTTTTTTAAACCAGGTGAAACCAATAAAAGGCAAAAGTAATGTATAATAATAATGAATAAATGAATCATGTAAAAACTTGTAGATTTTGTTTGTAATATGATACTGAAGAAGTACTTACCGTATTTCCGGACTATAAGTCGCATTTATTTCATATTTTTACTGGGGGTGCAACTTATACTCCAGTACGACTTTATTTGTTCATTTTGACTGCCAATAACTTTGCTTTGTTGTATTTTTTGGCCTAAATTTATCCATAAAACTTAATATTTTACATTAACAAGTGCATATTTTGACCCACACATCACTTAGGATAGCCTGCAAAATAAAATTCACGCTCTGCTAAAATTCAAATAAAGAAATATAGAAAAATACGGTGAAAATATGGTTTTGCATACTCTAACAAATATTTACAACCCACATTCCCACAACATAGTAGCTCATATAAACAAACTAAACAAGCTAAAATTCTATTTATTCACGTCATGTCTGAGTCTCCATATATTATTACAACCCCCCCCCCTCTATTTTCCAACATACTCCTGCTTTAATTACCCTTCAAATTATTTACAAGATCCCTCCATAAAAACGGAGAGCAAAACAAGCATCGTTAACCGTTGTTAATGCGGAAAAGGTAGCCAAAAAAAAATGGCAGACTTCTCGGGGCAGGTAACATTTTTTTTCCATCTTACATGAAATTTCCAAACTCTAACTCAGCGTGCAATGTGTCAACTCAGGATGTTGATTTACTGATCAACAGGAGGTGGTCATTTATGACTCAAAAGGGACCTAAAAACTGACCCCAAGTCAGATAAACTCTTCCTAATTTATGCCATGTTAAATTCAGTTTTCTAAAGCTCCGCCCACTGTAAAAAAAAAAAAAAAACACATGGTTTACATTTAAAGTACGACCCCCCCCCTCACACAGCTCATGTTAAACTCTCACTGGTGACTTATTTGATCAAAAGGGGAGACAAGAATGATAAGATATGATATAATTTACAATATTAAGTCAGTGTATTAAGTTTTCTAACCAAGGGTAGTTAAAATGGGATTTTCCCCCTTAAAAAAATGACCGATGAAATGTTCCTGAGTCAATGTGTGTTTGTCTAGAAGGCGACATAGGAAATGACACACTTCCTCAATTGTGAAAATATTAATCATAAACTTCCTTAACTTTCTTGAACAAGCTGTTCAATTTTTCCAAATTAAATCAATTCTCTCGGAGACGGGTTGTAAAAAAAATGTAGGGAGTTTTCAGACTGGGTGGGCTTTGGCTCCGGAAATGATGTTAGTACTAGAATTTAAGAGAGGTGAGATTTAAAAGAGTTTTTTTTGGGGGTATTTGTGTTTTAAAAAAAGAAAAAAATGGCTGGGCCTACTGTTAATTGGTTGCCAGCCAATTGCAGTGCAAAATGCGACAAAAAAAATCACACTCATATCAAAGGACAAGTCATAGTCTATTGTGCATGTGGGTTGAAACTGGAGAACCCGGAAAAAAGCCATGCGGGCATGGGGAGAACTTGAAAATTCCACATAGGAAGGTCAGAACTCACTAGGGATTCAAGCCTTGACATCAGTGAGGTAGATACACTCACAACTCACCACAAAATATCATATTCCTCAAAATTCCATATATGAAATATGATATCTGCAGGGTTAATAAAGAGTTTGTTTCTTTACTAACTATTAGTGGGCTTACAGTATGAATACAGTGCGAAAAAAACGACATTTAAGACAAATATTTTGCAATTTATTTACATTTGTGTTGCATTTTTAGCAAAATTTGACTTTTCTAACTTGTTTTAATATTTTTTCTGTCAAAAAAAATCAACTTTTTGGTAGAAAAATATTGAGGAGATCATTTTTTTTAGGCCAAGCCTTTAAACTATGTATCAAAGTAGCGGCCCGGGGGCCAAATGTGGCCCGCTGCATCATTTTCTATGGCCCAGCTTTAAACTGTCAAATGATGATAAGTTACATATGTCTGAATCTTACATGAACTGTGACTTTAAAAACAACTTTAACAAATTAGATCGAACAATTAGTCAGTTTGGCTTAGTAAAATACTATAAACTGGTAAAACTATTTCTCAATAGTAAGTACTTAGAATGTTTCACTCCGAAAACTGAAAAAAAACGCCCGATACATCAAGTATTTACGATTGCGTAAGCAGAGATAAGATAAATTTGGATTACTAAAGTATGTAAACTTTGGAAAACTCCTTATCTTTCAGTTCAGGAGAGGAAGTCTGAAAAAAATGGCCCCGGTTTGAGGATTGGACAAGAAATACTTTATACTTTCAGCTGTAGTTTTACTTGCCGCACCATAATAAATAGCCAAGAAGTCCGGATCAAGGCCCGTGTAACGTATATATGGAGCGAAGTGGCCCGCGGCGCTGGAATGTCACTCAAAATTCCCGGAGACCTTCATCTGTCTCTGTGTTTGCTGGCTTCCTTTATGTTTGTTTAACTTTGTGGAGACCCCCCAGAGGCTGCGCGCTAGACCATCACGCACCCAAAAGGACTGCGTTCTCCCACTTGGAGCGAGCCGGCTTGCCAGATTCCCTCCCACGCCGTCTCTCCCACTCACTGTCTGCGTTTACTCTCGTGTGAGGCGCTCATGTCAGACCCAAATCCTACTTTCGTCTACTTTTTTTGACCCCTTTTTAGCAGAGAAGACATTTATGCTAGTTTGGGGGGAATTTTAAAGCAAGGTGATATGGGCCTTAAATGAACAAAACTTTCTTTTTAATGATTTCCCTTTTTTTTTTGCAATTTTTGTTGTTGTTCTTCTTGTGGATGCGAACTTTGCAGTACTACTACTACATCTTTTGTGACGTGTGTTATAGTTAGGCTGCATTTCCACCGAGTTTATCATTTTAATGATTTTTTTTTAATCTACTGCAACGTCAACTTGATTTTACGTGGGCAGGACCATTTTAGATAAAATATTTAGATTTTCTTTTATATAAATGGATTAAAAGAACTAGATTAAAAGCCCTGAATATTCAGTTTTTCATCTAAAAAAATATTTTAGCTTCTTTTTATATATTTTAAGATTTTACAAAATGATTTTTGAACTAAAAACACAGAAAAAAATGATTAAAAAATGACAATTATTGATTTAAAAAGGGGAAATCTGTAATTTAATATACATCTATACTCTTCATTTGAATTTGATCCTAAAACAGAAAGTCATGATTGACTTTCCTGGGCCACACAAAATGATGCGGCGGACCAGATTTGCCCCCCGGGCCGCCACTTTGACACCATAATCTACTGCCTCAGTTTTAAAATCATCCAGGCCTAGCATAGCGTGAAAGTACTTAGTCATTTCTCTTCCGTGTAAGGGGAAAGTGAACTCACACTGAGCGGGGTTACTAAGTGTTCACCGGGAGGTCACCAGTGGTGACTCACCTGACTCCCCAGCAAGGCACACTTGACTCTTGGATGTTCTTTGTGAGTCAGAGCAAGGTGGACGGATTGGGCCATACTGCTCTATGTCCCGGTAATTTATGAAACTTGTCCCAGACTCCTCGCTAACGAAGAAAGCCACAAACTTTTAAATTAGAAATGTCCTTTTCCTTCTGGGGCGCCACTCTCATTAGACTGTCCAGCTGAATTTTGGCAGTAAAAAAAGCAACCCTCTCAGCTTAAGGTTGTGTTTTTGGCAAATGATTTATTTTAAGGCGACAGTACGTCATTCGCCATGTATGTGAATTAGACATGGAAAAATTGGGGATATTGGCCTTTCTGCTGGAATGTGATATTCCCTATAACCTCTATATGAGAAGATTGAATTTAAGTCTAAAATTTTGAATGAAGTACATTTTTATATAAATTTGCTGTTCTCTAAATATGTAGAAAACAGGTATAGACCGATACAAAAACTGACAGTTAGGAAAAAAACTTAAAAGTTCATAAGTACCATATTTTTCAGACTATAATTCGCACTGGCCCCCAAAAAAAATTAAAAATGAAAGGGTAGAAAAATACATAAGTGCCACTGGAGTATGAATTGCATTTTAATATATAGATATAAATAATTTATTAATATTTATAATAAGTTAAAAAAAATAAATTGTGCATTAATATTACAATTATTTAATTATATTTTAATATATTGATATATATTATTTATCAATATTTGTAATTATTTAATTATATTTTAATATATTGATATATATTATTTATCAATATTTGTAATTATTTAATTATATTTTAATATATTAATATATATTGTATATATATTTTTTTTTATCCAAAACCAAAAGTAAACATTATACCAAGGCAATAGTAAAATATGGAACCACAGATTAAAATAGGCACCTGCAAAAAAATAACGTAAGTTGTTTCCTATCAGGATTCCAAAACTAAACAGCATATACAAGTCATATTTAAGTATAAGTGGCAGGCTCAGTCTAACTATGAAAAAAATGACTTATAGTCCAGAAAATACAGTATATTTGGATGTAATGTGTATTCAGGTTGGTCCTGTCATTTCACCTAAAAATCAAATATGGCTGCATAACTTTTTTTAAAGACCACATGTGCATGCATTTGTGAGGATGAGCACCTGCGTTTTGTTTGTCCTCTTTAAATCTGACATCTGTGGAGGCCGGCAGCCACCCGCTGTGCTCAGATGGCAGGAAATTTCCACAGCAACATCCTCACGCCTGAAGGCACCTGGAAGAAGACCAAAAGAAATATATGTGTGAAGATGTACTCTTTTTTTGTTTTTGTTTGCAAGCTTGTTCATGTACACTAATGTTATGGTTAAAAGGAATATTTTACCATGATGTTGACTATAAGTATGATTCACATACTCTTCTATTGCATTACTTGCACAATATTTTGGGGGGGGAAAGCCTGGATTTACCACTTATTTATATTAGTACTGTCTATGATATTCTGTTTGATGGTGTGGCATAATAAATATATAACATAAAATGTGTTGGAAATGTTATAATTGGATACTGTACTTGCAAACAATATAACATTCTGGAAATAGGCCTGCAAATGAACAAGTGGTTAAAAAGATCACGTGTTTTGGCGTTTCTCCATGGAACCGAATTGCCTCACAATAGTTGCAAATTACATTTTTTATGGACATTAACAGCCTGTCCTGATATTTAATAAATACTAACACCAGAGTGAGTTAATGGTAGAATTCCATGTCATCAGTGCTCTCTACTGGTTGATGACAAGCAATACATTAGTACAAGTTACAAATGTTAGTTTAAACTCAGATCCGCCTCGTCCATCGCGATTAATACAGTTTATTCTTAAATTAATTGGACATTTCAATAGTAAATACATACCAAAAGCCATCTTTAAGCGTTAAGTATTGTGAGCGTGTTAATGCTGACCCGCAAGGACGCGCAAACCACGCGCAACAACTTTGCGACCTTTACGACAGTCCGTCAATGGCGCACGTGTCGGATTACGGCATCGCGAAGAAGATGGCGGAGGGAGTAAACGATGCCGAGCTACTCAAGGAGAAGGCCAATAAATACTTTAAAGGTGAGCTGGCAATGCTGTCAAGTCGGCGGTGCGCGTCGGTAGTAGAGAGCAGACGACGGCGTTACCGGTTTTCGCACAACAGGCCAAAAGATCCACTTTAAAGGGGCCCCGATCACAGTCACACGTCAATGTGAAGCAAAGCTAAGCAGGCATGCTAACGCGTGAAGCCCATTCATTGGACTCTTGTAAGCGACTAGCTAAAGCTAACGTTATCTTATACCGCGTGAGTTATTGTTGCACAAAAATCAAATTTGCGTCGGAGTAAATTCGATCAATATGGTGCCTGGTCCTATGTTTTTATTTTAATAAAATCGTAAATGAAGGATCTTACTTGACGTACTTCGAAGTTGATAGAATATTCTATGATTTAATGGAACCATCATCATGTGAATAGTTGCGCTCATCGACACACAATCGACAATCAAATTAATTTTATCACCTGGTCGTGAATCTGATGTTAACATCAGCTGTTATCTTTGATAAGGCCTTATTACAATATTTTTAAAAATCCCCACCATAATCCAAATAAAACAAAAGTTATCTCGTTTTGACTCGTCATGTTATGTAAATAAGTGCTTGGGCTTTCATGATAAATGTGTTATATAAAATGAATAATTTAGTAATTGGTTTTCATTTAAAGATGGAGAATAATAATAAACTAATACTTGTTTTATTACATTTATATCGTGTCAAGAATGCTATCTTTTATTTTTACTATCAATATGGAGTTTTATTTTGGTAGTAGTAAACTGTAGGAACACAGCCATATTACCAAAACTCAAAAAATCTAAAATTTTCTGACATAGAACTTTAGACACTTTCTCTTATCACTAAATTTGACTTCTATGCAACAAAAGCCAACATAATGGTGGTTTCTTTCACTGTAAAGGTCATTAGCAAATTATTAAGGTAGTTCATCAATGAGAGAAATGCTAGATATTGGCTACATCATTGTAAAAATGTCTTCTTCTGTTTTTCTTTTTCAGATAAAGACTATGAAAATGCCATCAAGTATTACTCTGAGGCCCTGGAACTCAACCCAACCAATGCAATCTACTACAGCAACCGCAGCCTGGCGTACCTGCGCACCGAGTGCTACGGGTACGCCTTGGCAGATGCCACCAAGGCCCTGGATATTGACAAAAACTATATCAAAGGGTATTACCGCCGGGCCACTTCAAACATGGCGCTGGGCAAGTTCAAGGCCGCGCTTAAGGACTACGAGACGGTAAAGCAACCTGGCAAAATCTAGTCCACGTACAGCTAATCCCAACACTTTGCAAAAGGGATTATGTGCTAATCATGTGGTGTTGTGTCTACCATACGCTTTGCACAAATCACCCTGTACATTTTTTTGTTTTAGGATGATGTTTTTTAATGATTTTGTTGTGTGTTAACAGGTGGTACGCGTTCGACCGAATGACAAAGACGCCAAGATGAAGTACCAGGAATGTAACAAGATCGTTAAACAGAAGGCCTTCGAAAGAGCCATTGCTAGCGATGAGATCAAAAAGTCGGTGGTTGATTCGCTTGATATTGAAAGCATGAGTAAGTGTTTAAATAAAAAAATAATAATAGAGTCATATAGAAGTTTTTGGTGCCATTTTGAAACCATGCCACTGTTTTGTTGCAGCAATCGAAGACGACTACACTGGCCCCAAACTGGAGGACGGAAAAGTCACTTTAAATTTCATGAAGGAAATGATGGACTGGTTCAAAGAACAGAAGAAATTGCACAGAAAGTGCGCATATCAAGTAAGACGCTTAGTGGTCAAAAGCGAACAGACTGGTGGAGTAAACATGGAATAAAACGTTCTGTTTTTTTTTGCAGATTTTGGTGCAAGTCAAAGACCTTTTATCCAAACTACCGAGTCTTGTAGAAGTCACAATACAAGAGGTAGAGATGTCTTTATTTTTCTACTATTACATTTGTTTCCAATGGTCTTTGTTTATGGAATCTTTGATCCAAGTCAACTGCAAAAACATTTTTTCAACAGGCTGAAAAAATAACAATTTGTGGCGATACACACGGGCAGTACTACGATCTTCTCAATATCTTCGAGTTGAACGGCCTCCCGGCAGAGGGCAATCCTTACGTATCCTTTTCCACTTTTGGTCTTAGAATTTCTCGCATTTGCCAAAAAAATCTTCTTAACCAAGTTAAATTCAGCTTTTCAATGGTGACTTTGTGGACCGTGGATCTTTTTCAGTGGAGGTCATCCTCACGTTGTTTGGATTCAAGCTTCTCTTCCCTGACAACTTCCATTTGTTGCGAGGTAAGCCGTTAGCATAAAAACGCTATTTCTCAAGAATCTAGCGTTAACTAAAGATGGCTTAATGGCAGGTAACCACGAGACGGACAACATGAATCAAATGTACGGCTTTGAGGGGGAAGTGAAGGCCAAGTACACGGCACAAATGTTCCAGCTATTCAGTGAAGTCTTCCAGTGGCTGCCACTAGCGCAGTGCATCAACAGCAAAATACTGGTGTGTAAACCAAGACTCTCGTCTCAATTCAGTTTTTTGTCAGTGCCGGGTTTCAAACATTTTTTTTTACTCAGGTGATGCACGGTGGTCTATTCAGCGAAGATGGCGTCACGTTGGAGGACCTCAGGAAGATCGAGAGGAACAGACAGCCTCCAGATTCGGGTATTTTGAAGGGCAGAGGGGTATTTAGGCTTGTGGTTGTGTTTTTGTGGGTAGTAGGGTGTATGTATTTGTTCTACAATCTCCCTTTTGCGACTTGTTTGCAGGTCCTATGTGCGATCTCCTCTGGTCAGACCCCCAGCCTCAGGTTAAGCTCCGCCCTACACTCATCCCGCCTCTTAAAAATGCTCCTCAGTTAAACAAAGTTTTGTGTTTTCTTTCTTTTTTTACAGAATGGGCGATCCATCAGCAAGCGGGGCGTCAGCTGCCAGTTCGGTCCTGATGTGACCGAGCGCTTCCTGGATCAGAACAAGCTGGATTTCATCATTCGAAGTCACGAAGTTAAAGCAGAGGGTTACGAGGTCACTCACTCAGGGAAGTGTATCACAGTCTTCTCGGCGCCCAACTACTGGTTAGTAACTTTTATCCGTTCTGGGTGTGGTATCCTGGCATTTCTTGACATTTCCCCGTACTTCTTCTCCAGTGACCAGATGGGAAACAAAGGAGCTTTTATCCATCTCAGGGGATCTGATCTCAAGCCAGAGTTCCACCAGTTCACTGCCGTGGTAAGTGTACTGCATTTATGTACTCCCAAAGGCTTGGACTTTGAGTTTGTCTCATTTTCTTCCTTCCTTTTGCTTTCCAGCCTCATCCGAATGTCAAGCCCATGGCGTACGCCAACACGTTAATGCAGATGGGGATGATGTAGGCAATCGAGGAAACATGGAAGCGTCGGACATCATTTCCCTCAGTGCTCCCCGACTCCTTCTTAGGCCTAAGGGAACTCGTTCCTTCTCACTTTTTGAGTGAGATTTCTTAGACCCCACCCACCCCTCACCTGGTCCCCTAAGGTTACCACTTCCAAACTGGAAAACATTTGCTCGCCTCCTACACGACAGTCAGAATCTTGTTTTTTTCCTCTTTTTTTTAAACGATTGACATGGATCACCTTTCTGGTCCGTACCAAAGATGTATAACTGAAATTGTCACTCGGCAACAACGCTCAGCGTTGGAATCACGCGTAAAGATGGAATGGTTTCAAGAACGCCATGTCCATCAGTGTCTCCTAACAAACGGTATATTTGTTTCCGTGTTTTATTACTTTTTCAGGTATATGTTCGATCCCAGCTCGAAAAAAAAAAAAAAGACTGTCTCTGGGTTCTCACCGAGGTGCTGTTAGCCATTTTTTGACGTGTTAGCTAGACCAGACGTACTGAACGTTTAATTTGCACTGCTTCTTCCAGAGGAAGATACTGCTGCTCCTCCCTCGCTATCATATTTTCACCCCGGCAGCTCATACACCGTCCCCAAACTCTGAACCCAAACACCCAAAAATGTCACCCGGAATTGTGGATAAAGTCCGGTAGCACAGGCAACATAACAAACAAACAAAAAAAAGACGTCCATCATGTAACCCTGTCTTGAAAACGCACAGCTTCATTGTAACATGACCCTTGACTTTTTAGGTAAAGAAATACACTGATGTGTATGTATATATACTGTATCATTTATTGAAATTCCATGTAAGGTTTGGAGAAAAAAATGAATAAAACAAAAAAAGTCCAGAGATTTTAGAAATGTGTTTTGCATCCTTATTTGTGGGGACAAAAACTTTTATGTTTGTTTAAAATGAAATTAGTTTGTTTCTTTCAAAAACGTGGGGGAAATGTCATAAACGCATCTATAGTTGTATCACGCGCAAAGTCGCCTATATATGACGTCAAGACGCGCAGAAGCAGCTGATCTGGTCGCATCAATATGTCGTCAGTAAATGCGCACCGCGTTGTCAACACTGCACGAGTTTCACCTTGTTGCCAACCTGCTCAGACGCGTATTTACGCACATCAGCGATACGACAAACGACGCTGATTAGACCCAACATGCCGAAATATTGTTCGGTACCAAACTGTAAAAACGATTCGACGAGCGGCACCGATCCAAAAAGCTTTTACAAGTAAGACACCTTGACTTCATGTTTCGTTTTAACATGTGTCCGCTTACGGTCGTCTGAGTGACGGCGTGTTTTTCTATTTGTTGTTTCAATAGATACTTTGATTTTTTTTTAAAATCGGACATTTATCATAAGACAAAGAACGGACATTCTTATTTGTAACGCTGCGTTTATCACACGTCCTGCTTTTTGACCTTTGAGCTTAGATTTTAAAATCCTGACGCGTCATTTTCTTCTATTTTTTTTAGATGACGTGTTGATACCCGAGTTAAACAATATTCTTAACATGACTAGTCAAGATGGATAACACTGAGTTCCATTCCATATAATAAAGTTTTTGTCGCATTTAGATTCACGTAGGCTACAACGAATAAAATTACCAATCTAATCCTTTTCTACATCTATCAACTCTATATTCAATTATTTAGAGCACATGTGTCAAAGTGGTGGCCCGGGGGCCAAATGTGGCCCACTGCATCACTTTGTGTGGCCCGGGAAAGTCAATCATGAGTGCTGTCTTTCTGTTTTAGGATCAAATTAAAATAAAGATTATAGATATATATTAAATTTCCCGATTTTGCCCCTTTTAAATCATTAATTGTCATTTTTTAATCGTTTTTTCAGTTGTCAGTTCAAAATTAATTTGAAAAATCCCTGATTTAGGGCCAATCCAAAAATCTGACAATATCTACTGCCAAAAATATGAAATTACATCTGTTTTTGGCCCCCCTTAGATTCCCCCTGCACGATCCGGAGCAGCTGCAACTATGGCTGAGAAACATCGGCCGCGACAACTGGACTCCATCTCGACATCAATACATCTGCCACGAGCATTTTGTCTCGTCATGCTTCAAGGTCCGATGGGGGATTCGAAACCTCGAGAGCGACGCCGTGCCCACCGTCTTCCACAGAGCGGAGGTAACGCAAATTTTCCGTCTGAGTGGGCAAACTTTGGGGCCCGGGGGCCACATTAACTTTAAAAATTTGACAGATGGGCCGGGGTCACCACAAGATACGATACACATAAAAAAGTGCATCCGTTAACAGTACATATGAAACATAAACAGAAAAAGGACTAAAGTATTGACATACATCACTCATCATTAAAGTAAAAAGTATAAAGTACAAAGTCAAGTAAAAAGGAGTTTAAGAAATATTAAAATGTCATTTAAAAAAGGCCTATGTCTGACCTACATAAACGTTTGAACCAACTAATTCAATTTTTATAGAAACGCAAAGCGACGGACGACAACGAGAAGAACGTCAAAGTGCTTCGTAGGGAAGCCGACTCCGTCTATGCCGACGGTGAGCTCCCTTACCTGAGTGTGCTTCCTTTACTGGATGGGCGAGACGTCGGGCGGCTGGTCCTGCTTCCCGAAAGCGGTGTCGTGGACATGGAGGGCGCTGGGGAAACGCAGCTTATAGCCTACTTCGAGACTGTTCCCGATGGTGTCTCGGGCCAAGCGCTGGTTTCCTCGGAAACGGTGCTGTCGTCGGCTTTGAGCCCGGAGCCCATCGCCTCCACGCTGCCCATCGTGTCCAAGCACGCCCCGCCGCGGCCGCCGTCCGAGGCCCTCCTGCTGGAGAGAGAAGAACAGCAAGATGAGGAAGATGAAGATTCGGAGAGCTGGGACCATCAATTGGAGGAACATTGGTGAGCATTTTCTTTAAAAAGGGACATCAATTCAAAGTATGTGAGAAAACCAACTAAAATGTGTCATTTTTAAAGGCAAAAAAGTAATAATAATTCAAGTGTACTGACTGTTAAAACCCAAAATAAACATTGTTTTAGATCTATAAAAAAAACCTGAATATTCAGGGCTTTTAATCCAGTTCCAAAATGAAATGTAGAAAGATTTCATCCAAAAAAAAAAAAAAAAAAGTCTTATTCAATCATCATTGGAATCAGATGACTCAAAAACTGGAACTCCAGTGTAAAAATATGTGGTAATCTCAACCCCCCAAAAAATAAAGATAAACACAAGAATGATTCATAATAAAAATATACTGTATAAAATTGCCTAGCATTTTGGCTCATTTAGAGCATAATATTAACATTGACTAAATAAACATGCCCAAAATGTGACATTTACATACTTTAAGATTGTTTTTTTTCCATTTCCATAAAACTCTCATACTGTATGCAGATAGAAAATTTCCTCGACCAATAAAAATTGAGTTTGAAGTGGCATATTTAATAAAATCAAAACCTAAATGCAGTTAATTTATGCATGTTTGTCACATGGCAGCTACCACAAACCCCACCCGAACAAGGAGCAACTGGAAACCACAGTGGCCCAATTGCAAAAGAAAGTCAAACTCCTACACCAACGCCATCGGCGCCACCTAGACAAAATGCTCGGCCTTGAAAATACCGTCAGTCAGCTTCGGCAAAAAAATATGATGACGGAAGAGAGACTGCAGCTTCTGGAAAGGGTGAGTACATGCATTTTTTCCTCTTGATACATTTTTATATCTACATTTGTAAGAAATCTTGCCAAGCTGACGTCAAACGGGTCAAAATATGGCAAAAAAGTAGGTTGGGTTGGACTATTAAATCAGATTTTTGGGGGGAAAATGTAGATTTTTTGCCAAGTGGCTAAATAGTGTAAATATTATTACTCCGAAAAATTGCATATTTGTCGTATTTGGCGTCAAAATCAGCTTTTACGGCAAATGATGTTGTGTCAAAATGAGATTCCTTTAGATAAGAGAGCTACAAAGTTACAAAAAATAATCATTCTGGCCTTCAAAAACAACAAAAAATTAAGAGCTTAATATTTTAAGTCAAACAACTTCAATTTGTATACTTTTTAGGAGATTGGAATCACGTAAAAGCAGCAGAATAAAAATAAAAACACAAATATGTTGGTATTAAATACAAATTTACCAGTGTATTTAAAATCTGGAAAATCTGCTATTTACTGACATATTCTTCCAAATGTTGCCTTTTTTAGGCGTACCTCCAAAACAGCGGCGGCGTTTGCGACAGCGGCGAAACCGTGGCTATCATCTACGAGGAAGACGACGCGGCGGCCTTTTTCTACACTCTTGGCCAGGACAAACTTTAAATGTCCCTTCTGGGAGCCATTTTTTTTTTTTTTTTTGCTAAATGATTAAAATGACACACTGATTTTCACCATCAAACATAAGATGTGTGTTTTTAACCATCACACTCCTTATTTTCCTGCTTATACTTTTATGATGATTTTTTTTCTCCATAACAAAAGTCAATTAAAAAGTACTTTCAATCATGCACACAATTGTTTTGTTGATTTTGTTTTTATATATATATAATAAAGCGAATATTCCAAAACTAGAGGAATACATATTTGACATAGTTTTCCAGTTTTGTAGTCTAAATCAAGTACAGTAATCCCTCGAATATTGCGGTTAATGTAGACCAAACATGGCCGTGACTATCTCTAATATTTTCATGAATTCAAAAAAAATAATAGAAGTATTTAAATAATTAATAACAGACAGTATTGAAAATAAATGATTAAAACTATAGCCTAGTCATTTAATTGAACAGTAGATATATACTTGGCCACGAGAGGGCACCAAAGATCTTTCCTATACATTTCTCATGAATCTTAAATTATTGAGGGCTACTGTGCAAGAAGGCCACTGACATTTTCTGCTGGTTATTAATGAATTAATTTTTTTAATGGTCTACCAAGCAGCTTCCGTCCCGAGCGTCGGGGGTGCTGGTTTGCTATCTCGCTTGTGGAATTTAAGGGAGGGAGTATTTCATGCTTTTGGCTTCTGGCTGGGCTTCTTTTTTTATCAGAGGGCATGAACTCCCATCTAATGGGCCTCGTGTTCCTCCACAACACGACCAGACGACATAAAGGTTGTCGGTACAATCTGACCCCACAAAATCAACACACTGTGTTCCTTCCTCCCTTCTTTAGCTTCCGATTTGGATTCTTTTAAGCAGTCCATACTTGCCACTTGAGTCTTTTAATTCTGAATTTTACTCTTTCTTTGCTGACAACAACTTCTAACTAAGGTTAACTTGCGTGGTGGCATAAACGAGCACTGCAGAATTGCTCCTAAAGTGATCCTTGGATCTTGGACACTTCAAACGTGTCCAGCAATGTTATGTTTGGACCTTTGGTGTTGATGGGATGGCCTTAGCTTACTGGAAATAGACTTTTATTGACGTCTTATGTTTTTACTAATCTGAAATGTGAAATTCGGAGTTGACTACAAGTGTTGCAATTGGCAGGTTGCCTTGGAGAATTTGGAAAATGAAAGAGTGGCCGTGCGTATCAGGTCATACTGATAAAAGTTGGCATCCTAGCTTCTGATATGAAACTCGGCGACGGGTGGAGTCTGCATGAGTCTGGCGGAGATGGAGACAGAGTCGGGTATTAAACCCGAGGGCTGAGGGCCAAACACGGCCCGACGATTGACTTGAGGAAAATCCAAATGGCATTTCTGCACTTCTTAATGAAAGACTTCCAAGATCCAGATTTTAAAAAAAAACAAAACAGAGATTATGAGCAGGATTTTCCAAATTTGACTGGAAAACAATTTTTTAGATATAATATTTAGATATTTTTTCTGGATTAAAAGACGTGAATATTCAGTAATCTATAGATCTAAAACAATGTTTATTTGAGCTTTTTTTAAATATACTTTTAGATTTTACAAAATTATTTTTGAACTAAAAACAGAAAAAATGATAAAAAATGACAATTATTTATTTAAATGGGGGGAAATCTTGAAATTTAATATACATCTATACTCTTCAATTGAATTTGATCCTAAACCAGAAAGTCAACACTCATGATTGACTTTCCCGGGCCACACAAAATTATGGGTCGAGCCACATTTAGCCCCCGGGCCGCCACTTTGACACCTGTGTCCTAGCTGCAGTAAAATTCTCCACAATTTTGAATGCAAGGGCACTACTTCACTACCCCATTCAAAGATATTTGACATCTCTAGCTGTATTTGATCCTGAAATGTCTTCACGGGCCAAAACACAGCAGGAATTTGGCCTTCAGTAGCAAAAAAAGACCGTTTTTTTTGTTACAGCATTGACTGAGTTTGTTTGAACAGACATGGGGAGAGATGGAGTATTTCTTACTGGCAGTTGGAGTGGGGGGCCACGGGGAAGGGGGGAGTGGGGGCATCATTTTCATTCCAGCTTCAGGTGCTAAGCAACCTCTCGGCCCAGTGCATTCCCCAGTTTCGGTCACGTGACCAATGGCTCTGGCCGGACACGGATTGGATCAAACCGCCATGGTCAGATAGGAAAAAGTGCCTTTGGGATTTGTTTCATTTTTTTTCCGTTCAAAGTCAATCATTAGCTCGCTCAAATATAGTCCAACTGGTCAAACATGCCTGGAGGGTCCTATTTTAGACAACAATAAGAAAATAAAAGTCAGGTAGAGGTAAAAGAACAGAAAAAGTATATAAATGTTTGTACACGGAATGGGCTTTTGTTTCACTGTGCAATATTTTAGAACTTACCTTGCCAGCCTGTGACTTTTTATATTTTTATGAATGACATATTTATGTTTTTATTTACTGGGAAAACACACTTTGTGGAGTAGGACCATCAATTTCATTATAAGCAGCTATGTATGATGACAATAAAGGCTTTTGATTGATTTATTTTATTTATAGACTCAAAAATACCTATTGGGAAAAACATATGTATATATTTTAAATAGATTTTTTTATTTTTGGTAAAATATTTTCTACTTTATTAGAATTTTTGCCCTGAAACAAAGTCAACACACATGATTTCCTCCAATGGGCAAAATGACGCCATTTCGAACCTGTGCTATACAATATTAAACCCTAAAAATTCCCATAAAATATTAACTATTTAAAAAAAAACATGACATATACATATATTAAGCAACCCACAAAAACACACATGATTTCAAAGGACACATTTTAAAGTATGACCTAATTGCATTGCTGTCAATGGAGATATTTTCTAAGCCAATCGAGTGGCTTTAATTACCGAGTCGCGTCATTACCGGCGGCGATGCGACACCGATACGCCACCGTAAGATGACACGCTTGTTTGCCAATCGCCAATCAATATTTTAGCACGCCGTCACTTACTGGGTGTGACACATTGGCTCCAACAACATCTTCACCTTTAAAGCTCCCATTCATTATTAGCTATAACCATATTTTATTAATTGTTTTATAAATGAAAAACGTACTGTTTTTAGCATCTCAAAACAACACTGGAAATGTGAGTCAGTAATGACATTTTTATTCCTTTTATGTGACACTTTTGACTCTTTTTGATGAATAAAATGTACTTTTTTTTCTTCTTTTTTGTAACTTATCTTTCTTCCAAAGAATTCTTTTCTCACGGACAAAAAGCCCTTTTATTTGAGTAGCTGTCACTTGATTTATGGCTCCATAAAAATAAAAATAAGCCTCTGTTCTCCCTTTTTTCCTGTTAAATTTCAAACAGAAGTGAAAATTCAAGAAGCACGAAGATGTTTATTGTGCAAAAAACGACAAACAGTGCAAAAATGCCGTCGACTTCGCAATCAACGTGTCAAAGGGTGGGATTAACGAGGCTTTTAGTTGGGTGTTTATCACCCGCATATTTTTGATAACCCTACTGGATTATTTCAAATGAACTTGGAAGACTTTCCTAATGTGAGACATCTGTTGATATCATTTTTTTTTTTGATGAAAAAATGCAAAAACGTGCGTTTCGAGAGGCCAAGACAGAAAATTGACGATTAAATCACAACCATTTCAAGTTAAAATCATAAAAACCTGCTTTTAATTTGTGTTAAAAGTAGATTTTGTGGAAGAACAATGTTTTAAATTGCTTTTAATATCCTTTTTTCCAAATAAAATTCATATTTTGCATGTTTTTTCAAGTAAAAAAGCAACAAAAAATCCAAAGGATGACAAAGATCTTTACTATGGGTTTAAAAATATCAAAAAAGGATGAATACATTTTTTTTACGTAGAAATGAAAAGAAAAAGATAAATCATTAAAAAATTAAAATATAGACAGTATAAAGTATGTTAGGCAGTACGGTGTAGAAGTGGTTAGCATTTTCGCCTCGCAGTTCTGAGATCGAGGGTTCAAACCCCTTGTGGGTTTTTGCATATTTATTTTCATAAAAGGGCAACATCCTGTCATAAGTTAAATGCTACAAAATAAAATTCATAAAAAGTGATTGTTACTTGGGGGTCAAAACCTGAGAGAATGTTTTATTTCATTCAGATTTAATTCATATTGAACATTTTCTCAATGTAGAAATGTTATTTATTAAAAAAAAAGATTCAAGAAATGACAAAATGCAGTCATGAGAGAGCCATTAGATATATATTCACACATTGATATCAAATTCATTGACAGGTAATCATGAAAAAAATGCTATTTGAATAAAAGAAAAATGTTCACACATTTAAAAGGATTAAAAAAAAGTATTTGAAACTTTTTTGCAGAATACTTGATCTAATTTTCTGTTCTAAAAAGTTGTTTCACAGGTCAAAAATGCGGAAATATTTAGCGCGACCTCAAACGGCCTTCCGTCAATGTTTAGCGAACGACATCTTGGAATTTTCCAGAAGGAACCGACCACCCATTTTTTCTACAAAAAGCGGTTAATGAATATCGAAGGAACGGCAGTTAGTTAAAAACTTGAAGAAACCCTTCTCCTCCTTCTTTTTCAAATCTTCTCCCTCACACATAGTCCTTCCTCTCCATCCCTTGCGCCCCCGCCGACCTAGACGCCGAATACGCCATCCTAGAATTCCCATAGCGCTCTTGACTAGGTGGGCAAGAGCAGCAAAGCAACCCACCCCCCAAAACCAACAGGGCGGCGGCGGCCCATCCCACGTAGAGCGCGGCACCCAGCTCTCTCCTCTGTGCATCCGTCACCAACGGGTTGTAGAAATCCCGGATAATGGCGTGGGCCGACCAGGACACTGGAATCAACTGCATGACGCCCGAAACGATGAAGAAAACCCCGGAGACGATCATCACTTTGGCCTTGGAGGCTTCCTCTTCAATGCAGTTGGTGCATTTGGCGCCCGTTATGGCCACCAGGATGGCGACCACAGCCAAGAGGATGGACATGATGGTAAGTGCCCGGGCAGCCTGGAGGTCTTGCGACAAGGCCAGCATTGAGTCGTAGACCTTACACTGCATCTGACCAGTACTCTGGACCACGCAGGTCATCCATAAACCCTCCCAGATGATCTGCGCAGTCACGATGTTGCTCCCGATGAACGCCGTCACCCTCCACATGGGGAGTGCGCACGCCACGATACCGATGATCCATCCCAGGATGCATAGGGAGATGCCCAGGAGCTCCAGGCCCACCGACATCCTGAGGGTGGTGGGGCGTGGGTGGGGGGGTCTTAGGGACTATTCCTGGGGAGGGGGGCTTTGGGATATCTCCGGAGAAGAATGCCGAGATGGGATGCCGTTGGGGGGCTTTGGGGAGTATTCGGAGAAGACGAGTGGGACGTGTGTGAGAGCCCGGGAAGACGGTGTTTGGGCTTTATAGAGTTGGGTTGGGCAGGAGGGGAGGAGTCAGGTGAAAAGGGGGAGGAGTTTTGGCAAATAGGGGGAGGATGAAGTTAAGAGAAGACAAGACTCGGCTCTGACAAAGAAGCCTTTTACGGTTAAGAGGACCAAAAGGAGGCACTTTTTATGGCGTCCAATCGATTCCAATTCGTTCATGAAGAGTGGATGTCCAATCTATTTAAAGTGATGCTCTGTTCAAATGGTTTGTCCAATCATGTATTTGTCAAAAACTCAACCTGGGCCTTCCGCCGGAAAAGAATTAGCCATGTCCATTTGACAAACTGGTCGTCCAATCGTGAAAACGTGGGATAGTTGGCAGCAATGTAGTTTTTAGAAGACGATTGGACGTCAACAAGTGAAAAACCTATTTGGACAGTTTGAAATGATCAATTAAGCACAAGGATTCGACTTCCCACTTCAACTTGATTGGACGTCTTCCAGTGACAAACTTGTTTGAAGGGACATTTCTTCCATTACGGGATTGGGGGACCACTCAACTCTTGGACATCCGAGCTGTTGGAAGCGGGAGGGTTGGTCTACGGTCCAGGTCCAGGTCCAATTGCTGATGATTTTCCTTAGAACTGAAAAGTGCAGTTTTTGGGGGTAAAGATCCTTCCTCTCTTCTTCTCTTTCCCCAACGGGCATTGCTTGGTGGCCTTTAATCACTGTCTGTCTGCAGGACATCCTTGGAATTCTTTGGCGCAATGAGCGTCTCCTTAGATATGTGAACGCCACCCCCTTCCTTCCAATGGTGGCCATCTTTCCTCCCCCAACTCTCTGTGGTGTTCAACACGCCATGAAGCCAGTCCTTTGTTTGATAAGGTGACAAAGTAGACCAACGCTGTGGTTATCTGGGAGCAAACACTGACCAAACTGAAGGGGAAGATAAGGATGGCCAGAGGAAGAAAAACAAGAGTGTGACTTCCGATTCATACTTCAACCCAAATTTGAGTGAATTTTGAGTTTTGACTTTTACATTGGATACACATTCCTCCATTCGTTTTTTTTGTTTAACATCCAAAGTGTGGATTTTTTATTAATATAATTGCATTGAAAATATTTGCTACACAGCAAAAAAAATGTCTAAGCTATTTGGCATTGAGTTTTTTTGATCTGGAAACTTTTTGGTTAAGAGCAAATCTGTGAAATTAGCAAAAAATGGACAAAATGATAGTATTCTGCTAAAAAACTAAAGAAAGTAAAGTAAAATGCAGAAAAAATACACAAACAAAGGCCAAAGATCAAATTCTGCTAAAAAAAAAAAGATATATTAAAATTAAACAGAAAAGAATAGAATTCTTTTTGAGAAAGTTATTATGCAAAACAGTGAAAAAAGCAAAGAAAAAGTAAAAACTGCTTAAATGGTGGTACTTAAATTTAAATTCAAGAAAGTTTTGCAAAGAAAATGCCTCAAAAACGTGAATCCATTTTTTTTTCTAAGTCAAATGCTGCAAAAAAACCTAAAAACAAGTCCAAATGTATTCATCGATTTCAACACCTTCCTAAAACATTTAAGGCAAAAACGCAAGGTTCCCCTCCAATTTGCCACCAAGTCCCAGACCGCCACATTCAGACGTAGTTTTTCCGCTCGTAGGACCCCATAGGGACGGATCTACCAGGCGGGTAGACCAATCCGGACGGGGTCCCGTACCTCTTCTCGGGCTCGGGTGGGCAACTGGAGCATAGGAGTGCCCCACCGAGTAGCAGGAAAGCAGCCGCCGCCCAACCTGCGTACAACGCCGCCCCCATTTCCCGCTTCTGGGCCTCTGGGACCACCGGGTTATAGAAGTCCGACACGATGGCGTTGGCGGACCAGGACACGGGCACCAACTGGGTCAAAGACGCCAGGAGAAAGGCAGCCCCGGCCGCCACGGTGATCCGAGCCTTGGAACGCCGATCCTCCACGCAGTTGGTACACTTAGCCCCCGCGCTGGCCAACAGGAGACCCATCAGACCGGTCGTCACGGAAACCACGCTGAGGGCCCTGGCGGCCTGTAGGTCGCCGCTGAGGGCCAACATGGAGTCGTGGAGTTTACACTGCATCTGTCCCGTGCTCTGTACCACGCAGTTCATCCAGATGCCCTCCCAGACGGTTTGCGCCGTCACGATGTTGACGCCGATGAACGCCGAGACGCGCCACATGGGTAGAGCACACGACGCCAGGGCCAGAATCCAACCCAGGACCCCCAACGCTACCCCTAGAATCTCCAATCCCGCCGAAGGCATGGTTCCCGATTCGTCTTCTCGCTGTGTCGTCGCCCCGTCGTGGCTCATATAGGCCTGAGGGAGGCGGGGCCTCGGCATCCCCACGCCAAGAGCGTCAACCCCGAAAAATGGTCGGCGTGGTTTTGGGAAAATGACCTCGGTTTAATGATTCAACCCATCGGTGGCGCTACCTCTTGGGGAGAGTAAATATGGCTTATCTGGGATGTGGTGGTGGTGGTGGTTAAAGAGTAACGGAGGCGGTCCCGTGATTGGACAGCAGAATGCGGGTGTGCTGACTTTAGCCTTGACAGTTGGGAGCTTTCTCTTGGGGAAATGAGGCAACTAGTTAAGCCAACGTAAAACCTTTTTTTAATGGCTGCGGGTGTCTGGGAATAACACGACCTCGGAATTGGCGGACTATAAATTGTACTTTTTTCATAGTCTGGCTGGGCTTGCCATCAATACTCAAGTGCTACTTTTTGTTGTTTTTGTTGTTTTTACTCTGTTATGGTTAAAGTTAATTTTGTATTCTGATCAAATAGTAAACTGCTCTCCCAAAAGTGATAATATGATTGGATTGGATAACTTAATTCATCCCGTATTTGGGAAATTTAGTTGTCACAGTAGCAAGAAGGTGAGAATACAGACACAGAAAAAGACATTTTAGACGTAAATAAATAGGTATTAAATAAGTTAATAAATACATGAATAAATATATAACTAAATAAGTTTATTGCTGAAATATATATAGACTTAATATATATACTTAATAGACTTCTTAAAATGATACTTAGTAGACTTCTTAAAATGATACTTAGTAGACTTCTAAAAATGATACTTAGTAGACTTATACTCCCCTCTTGATTGTGAAGTGTTTCGCTGTTGTGACTAAAAGTCTATAAATACAGTTTTTCCACACTTAAAAAATGATTGTAACCTAATGCGCTAAATAACAAAAGTCAAGCCTTTCTCCTTCTATTTACACGATGATTAACCTTGTACCGTCCCCAAAAAAACAACAAGCAAGTAGGTCACGTTCATTTGTTTGTAGCGCTTGAAATAGGTCACTCAATCGCACTTTTGGACGGGATAACTTTTAGTTTGACTTTTTACTTTACGGCGTAATGCGACAGGGGGTCCCAAATGACGGAACCAGGTGATCAATGGGGTCTTTGTGTGGATCTCTCTTCCAATTTTGGCCCATTATCCCCTACCGGGTTTCAGGGCAGGTTACAAAGGAAGACGAGGCTAACAAGACCCCCTTTGTGTCCGTGACGTGTTTGCCTCGAAACTAAATATCTCCTGGCTGTCGTTGGAGGGGATGGGGGGGCAGTGGGGGGCCGGTGGGGGGCGCAGCTGCTACATTGTGCATAATAAAGTAGCCAAGGTGAAACGTTAATAACTGACTTTAATATAGAATTGAATATATAAACAGGTTGGTAAATATGTGCCTTGAGGTAACATTAATGTGTACAAAAATGCAAATGATACTTCAAAAATAAGGATTCATATAGTTCTTGTTTGATAAAAAGTACATTTTCACTCTTGTGGTTTTTGACTAGCTCCTATTTGTGATATACTGGCCTCTAGTGGTCAAGCTATGTACCATAAAAGGAGATGCACAATGTCTATTGAATTGCTGCAGAAAGTGTTGTTGTTTTTTAAAAATATTAAGTACAATAGTCCAAACTACACATTTTTCTTTAATGCTAATCTGGTGGTAAAATAATTTTTGCTGCCAACCCTCCCTTTAGCATGGATTGAACGTTTAGCATCGTCAATGGCAGCCGAAGAGTTAAGTACTGCTCAGTTATATTTAACTTTGAGGTACCTTCTTTTCAAGTTGGTTCTTTCCAATATATTCTTAGGCACATTTATTGTAAATGACATTTCCTATAAATTTTGGATCAGTTCCTATTTTTTTGTGGGGAATTCCTGGGTTGTTTCTGATGATTTTTGGGCAGGTGGTATTTAAAAGTTCCTTGTTAACTTTTTGGATGCCATTGAAGGTGCAGTACACGGACTACATCACACACACACACACATGCACAATTCTGGTTTTACTGAAATAAAATAAAAAAGCAATTGTTTCTGTATGAATGAATAAAGTCTGCATGAACTACAACTCCCCAGGGGGCCACTTCTTGCCCACGTGCTGTATGTTTGACACCATGACAAAATATTTATAATGCATATATAGATAGATAGAGAGATAGCAAATAATAAATGTAATTTGAATCCAAATTCCATTAACACTGAACATAAAAGTAAAAAAAAACCAAAAAACCCAAGTCCACCATGTCCAACCACGTCTCAAGACTCCCCCTGCAGGTCAAACAAGTAAAACCCATCACACATAGTCTGATTTTCCACGCCGACTATTAGCCACCACGTCGCCGACCTCCCTGCGCCCGCCACAGGGACACCACAACAGGGCCCCTCCGAGAACAAGCAAAGAAGACGCCGCCCACCCGAAGTAGAGCGCGTTCCCAAAGTCACGTTTTCCCGTTTCCTCCAGCAACGGGTCGTAGAAGCCCGCGGCGATGACGCGTGCCGTCCAGGAAACGGCGGTCAGCGTGGAGAGTCCCGCCAGGGTCAAGAGCAGCCCACCGAGCGTCGCCAAACGCCGTTTACCCTCCCGGTCTCGTCCGCAGTCGGTACACTTGGCGCCGGCCGCGGCTAGAGCCGTCCCCGCCACTCCCAGCGTGACCGAGACCAGTACCAAGGCGCGGGCGGCCTGGAGGTCCGGCGCCAACCCCAACGTCGAGTCGTGAACCTTGCAGTGCATTTGTCCCGTGCTCTGGACCGAGCAGTTCATCCACAAGCCCTCCCAGATGACCTGGGACACCAGGACGTTCTGACCCACGTAGGCGGCCACGCGCCACATGGGGAGGCCGCACGCCACCATCACGCCAAGCCAGCCCGTCACGGCTAGCGTCAGTCCTAGGAGTTCCACGCCGGTGGACGCCATCGAAAGAGAACCAGCGATATCGGATACCCGCCGCTCGGGAGTCCGACTCCGGGGCGAAACTCCATCTGTGCTCTTTATACGGCTGGAAGGTGGAGTCAGGGCCAGCGTTGAAGGATGCCCGCCAACCATGCCGGATGGAGAAAAGGGAATTAACCTCCTAGCTGCCATTGACATGGACAGACGTCAATTCCAATATAGAATGGGGACAAGTGACTCGGTCAAACCAAAGCATGGAGGCCTATCTTCTCCAACACTTTACCAACCAGCATTCCCTTACAGTAAATGGATTATTTTGTCTCCAATACATAAACACAATTTTAAAGCCAATTACTAGTGCTCCAAACATTTCACATGGTTGAGGGTTCGATTTCCCCAAGTCTAAAAATTCCATCTTCCTCCCAAAACTGTCTTTTCAGACCCAAACCTATTCCCAATGAATCTTACTCAGTTAAAAAAAAATCATTCATTTTCTTAACAAGGGGCACGGGGGGTGCTGGAGCCTATCCCAACTAACTCCAGGCACCAGGTGGGGTTGTGGGGACTAAAAATTCCATTTTCCTACCAAAACATGTGTTTTCAGGCCCAATGAATCTTTCCCAGTCCAAAAAAAAAACATTCATTTTCTGAACAAGGGTCATGGGGGGTGCTGGAGCCTATCCCATCTAACTCCAGGAACCATCCACCCTGAATTGGTGGCCAGCCAATTGCAGGGCTCAAGGAAATAGATAACCAATTACAGTCATATCTCAGGACAATTTAGAGTGGTCAACCATGTTGCATGCCACGTTACTGCATTTGATTTTTTATTCCTCCCATACCTCCAAAATAAAGCAATGAAATCAAAGCATAGTCCTATGTCAGCTTGTCCTCGACTTCTACATCCTATACCGACTCCCAACAAGGAGGATTATTAACAAGGGGAATTATTTATGCCTGGAGTAAATACCTGCCTCAGGCTTTTTTTATTGCCTGTGAGTAAACGCATTGTTCCTGCAAGGCCAGGTGAAATAAGAGCGTTCCTATCATTTACAAAGGTCATTCCGGATCACCAGTCACGGTGATGCTTATCTCAAAGTCCCACTATGGCCTCAGACATGAATTGGGTCCTTTTTTTACCTTCACTGGGCCAAAAACCAAGTAAAATGAAGCCAAAAAAAGTATAAAACACACTAAAATGCCATGATCGATGATTGGTTGGTTTCAACTATGCAGAGGCGAACGATGCCATAAATTGTATTTAGTGCATGACTTTAATTGTTATGGATCTTTGGCAGTCATTTCTGCATGAATTCCCCCCAAATAATTTAATTGGGGTGTAGAAACTCTTGAGTGGGCGGGGCTTTAAAGCCGTTATTTTCTATCCGTCCAATGGTTTCCTTAGTAATTAATTCTCAAAGTCTGCCCGCCATCAAAATGTCGATGGGTCGATGCTAAACAGGACCGGCGGCGCTATCTCGCAAACTTGGAAACCACTTAACCGTGAGGTGTAAATTTAAGAGCGCCGTTCCATTAAAATTCTTGGCATCCGTTTTTTCGTCGAATGGAACTCCCAGCTAACCTAAAAAAAATAACAAATTGCAAACCTGGGCAGTTTTATTTGGGCCTGGTTGTGAAGCAACGCAAATATTTCTTGGAAGAATTATTTTTATTTTCACTTCTTGGATTATTAAGAGTGTCTGCAGAGGATCAAAATATAAATAAAGCTTGAATCATAAGACTATTGGCTCATGTTTGTTAAAGTAAAATGCTTGGATGTGCCGCTAGGAGGAGAAAAAGACAAGGTGGAGGTTCCAAAAATATGTTGTTTTAAATTAAAATGTATGGGCTTGCATTATTAAAATGTGACTGTTTGTAAAATAATAATAATAATGGACTATAAGTCGCACTAACCAAAGACTACATGATTAAAATGAAAAAAAATATAATCAAAATGGAGTTTAAGTCACATTTTGGGGGGGGGGGGAGTCATTTTTTTTGTTTGAAACTAAGAAAAAAACTATAAATATGTTTACATAATGCTTTTATAGATAACTACAACCTAAAAAAATACAAAAAAACCCATATCATTTCCACTTGAGTTTTAGTCACAGGCCCAGCCAAACTATGGAACAAAAATACAGCTTATAGTCCGCAAAATACGGTACGCACATTTGACTTTTTGGAAAAAAATGTTAAGAAATCAAACGCTCTACACATCAGCCTTGTAATATTTTATTTTTGTCACCCCTTGACTAGCACACATTGTCACTACATAATAAAAACGGAGACATTCTTTCCTTGAACTTTTGTAGGCTTCCACATCTCGACAGATGAAACGCAAAAGAGTCGTGTGTCCCAATTTCAAAGCGTCTCTCATCACAGACTTCATTTTAAACATTCCTCCTGCTTTGGTGCAATTCAATCTGATCCCAGAGAAGGATGAAAGCTCACTTTTTTGAACCAGGACGGAGATGGGGGGCACACTGGCTCCATTCATTGGCTTCTCGTCGGCCACACGCCGCTCGCCGAGGCCACTCGCTCGTATACCGCCGGCGTTTTTTGGCGTGGATGAACAGGAACGGCGCGGACATCCACTTTCAGACGCGGAGAGAGGTCAGATTGATTTTTTTTAGGGGGGATCTGGGTTTGATTGGGCGGGAGGGTCGTTTTCAGCCATCGAATGGTCGCTCTGGATGGGCCGCTAATGCCAGGGAAAACTGATCATTTGAAAATAGCCAATCAAATAATGAGGTTTTATTCTGTTGATTTTGACTAATTTTCTGGTTGTATTATTTTTATAAATGTGGCTTATTTTTTTTTTGCTATTATATTAATAATATTTTAGTAATGTATTAGTTTCAAGATTCAATTGTTGTTTATTAGATGTGTTAGTTCAATCAAAAGAACTTTTTATGTAATACTATATATATAGAAATGCATATATATGTATTTCTAAATACAATAATCCAGTAAACCAGTTAATTTAGATCATACATAATAATTTTCAAAATCGCAAAGTTGGGTCACTCCAATTTTAACTACTTTTTTTTCTTTACCATGGATTTTCACATTTTTATGAACTTAGCAAGAAAAAATAGCAAAGAAGTGAATTCCTGATAATCAAGGAAATACTTTTAAGAATAATATGAATCACTTCCCTGATAAAGGTCTTACGTGTCAAAAAAAAAGGTTTGTTATGTGACCAAATATGGTCATTTCCTCTATTGAGGTCAACTTTTAAAAAACTTGAAAGATTAGGAACTTTGTCAAAATGGATTGTACACCTTAGTGGCAACAATGGCACTATCTTCTATCGTTAGTCTTCTTTAGTTATTCTTCTTTAGTTAGTCCTGACGTCTATCCAAGTCAATGACTAACAAAATACAGGGGGGAAAAAAAAACATAACAGTTTCGCCTGACATTAAACTTTTGTTGACATGATATCATCATCCGTATTTGCAATATCACGAGGTGACGCTACCATGTAAAAAACGCCGAGTCTTGTCATCACCACGCCTCCCTCGACTAAAAAAAGAGGCGTGGAAAGAATCCGGTCCTTCCAGAAAAACCAAACCGACAAGTGTCAGGTAGGCGGAGCCTCCCCGTCCCAAGAGAAGCGTCCGGAGTCCCTAAGTCTCGCAAAAAGTGAAAACAGCCTCTCAGCCATGGGGAGAATCGGCAAGGAGACGGCGGGTCAAATCATCAGCTTCATCGGCCTAGTCGGCGTAGCGGTCACCACCGGCATCCCCATGTGGCGAGTCACCTCCTTCATCGGCGCCAACATCGTGACGGGCCAGATCATTTGGGACGGCCTTTGGATGAACTGCGTCATGCAAAGCACGGGCCAGATGCAATGTCGCCTCAACGAGTCAGTCATGCGGTTGACCCCTGACCTCCAGGCGGCACGAGCTCTTGTCATCATCTCGCTAGTCTTCGGCTTCATCGGCTTCGCCATCACCTTCATCGGCGCCAAATGCACGGGATGCCTGAAACGTGACGGCCCTAAAGCCCAGGTAGTGATCGCGGGGGGATGCTTACTCATCCTAGCCGCCGTCCTGGTTCTCATTCCCGTCACTTGGTCGGCCACCATCACCATCACCGACTTCCAGAACCCGTTGACCGTGGAGACGCAGCGGCGAGAGATTGGAGCGTCCATTTACATCGGCTGGGCGTCCGCCGCCATTCTCATAGTCGGAGGGATCATCCTAACCACTTCTTGTCCACCTCAGAAGAACGTCTACCCTTATGCTACCTACCCTTACCCCAACGGGTCCACGTACGCCCCCGTTTACGCGCCAGCGTCCAGCCAGGCGTACACGGCCAGTGCGTCGTACTACCCCCCTAAACCGTACGTGGCGCCGTCTGGTTACTCGCCAAGGCAGTACATTTAAAAAAGGACTGAAGCGGTATGTACGTATGGTCGTATCTGGAGCCAAAGCGGCTATTTTTAGGGTATTGGATTTTAGTAGTAGTTTTCAGTACTCTACTGTAAATCAAACTAATAGGCAAAAATGACAAGGAATGATAGGAAAGACATTTTTTTGTGTTATATTGTAGTATTTCTTGAGGAGGTCACTCTGTATGGAAATAAGATTGGTCATTTATGGGTTGTATTATTTTGCCGTTGTTTGTATTGTTCCTAAAATATAGGCAGATAAGCATATATTGGGGGAAAGAATCAGAGCGACTGGAAGTGAAAAAGACCGTTGATTGGACGGCCGACATGCGTGTTTGCACGGAAGTTAAATGTTGGACTTTTATTTTTTATTGGTTTATTGTTGAATTTGTGTAAATAAGTTACGATGTATGAATAAAAAACTGAAAAATGAGAAAACTATGCTAGTGTGGTGTCAAATTGTACAACAGTTAACTCCTTGATTGCCATTGAATTCAATTGGACAGACTGCCGGCCTTCCAAGACCTTCTTAAATAGATTGGACATCAAGCCAATGCCATTGTATTAAATCACATGGCAGCAATCCCTCCTAGTTGGGATGAACTAGATGTTTCTATTGGTAAATGGCAAGCAATGAGTTAGGAGCAAACAGTCCTTGAAAAAGCCTTGAAATGTCTTCCAAAGCAGCTAAAATTCAAATTTGGATGAAGAAATGTGGAAAAGGCAAAGCACAAATCGAAAAACTTTAAGATTTGAAGCAGTTATGGAGTTTTAAGGCTTCTTGTTTAAAATAAGAGTCAAAATGTTGAATCTGAAAAGCAATGTAGTATTTCTTAAGGAAGTGACTCTGTACAAAAAGTCAAATGAAACCAATGTGTACTGAGAACCCCAAAAATAGTACAACCCTAGTAGCCACTTCACACTCAAATAAACCCCCACCCCCAATACTACTAACCAACTTCCAGTTTGAAAAACACAACCTTTGAACAACCAACCAATGGGAATCCAGCTTCTCGCTCGTTTCACGATGTCACGGAAGAAATGATGTCCATCTCGTCGAAACCACCACCTGCGCTCGGCTAGGAATCCCGCCGATCGGGTTTGACACCGGTTTCAGTTAAAACTCCGCCCCTCTGCCAGTTAAAACAAAGCCCAACGGGGCGACCGTCTCATTTGACGTCTCTTACCCTGTTCACACTCCACTCGAAAACTACAACTAATCCAAAATGGTGTCACTAGGCCGCCAAATGCTGGGCTTCATCCTAGCCGTCATCGGATTCTTGGGAACAATCATCGTATGCGCCCTTCCCATGTGGAAGGTAACCGCCTTCATCGGCGCCAACATCGTGACGGCTCAAGTCATCTGGGAAGGCTTGTGGATGAATTGCGTTACGCAAAGTACGGGTCAGATGCAGTGCAAGATCTACGACTCCCTATTGGCTCTACCTCAAGACCTCCAGGCTGCTCGGGCCCTGGTAGTCGTCGCCATCATCGTAGCCGCCGTGGGGATCATCCTGGGCATCGCTGGAGGCAAATGCACCAACTTTGTCACCGACAAAGTAGCTAAAGCTAAAGTAGCGGTAGCTGCCGGCGTGGTCTTCATCTGTGCTGGGGTTTTGGTCCTCATCCCCGTCTGCTGGTCGGCTAATACCATCGTGAGGGATTTCTACAACCCGATCCTGACCAATCCGCAAAGGCGAGAGCTGGGCGCCGCGCTCTACATCGGTTGGGGGACCGCCGCCTTGCTTCTTCTGGGTGGGGCTCTACTTTGCAGCTCATGCCCGCCTAAAGACGGACCAGAGTACCCGGTTAAGTACTCGGGAGCTAGGTCCACGGCTACTAGCCGGGCTTACGTGTGAGGGGAAACTGGATATGTTGAGGAAAAAGACTGGGACATTTTTTTTTTTTTTTTTTGGTGGACTGATTGGTTTTCTATGGGGAAACCAGACCGTTAACCAACCCCCCCCAAAAAAGGACACGAGTGCAGAATTCTGTCAGAAATGTGTGGTTTTGTATTGTAAACTAACCCGAAAAGAAATACCAATGACTAACTTGGTTCAGGTTCTGGCGGCCATGTTTTTTTTTTTACTTTTCCGGTTTCAGGACGAAGTAAGCTGAATTTTTCTTTGAAAAACTTACTTTTTAAGCAAAATGCGATGAAATTTCGCGCTATCCCACCCCAAAAAAAAATTAATAAGCTTTGTGTATAGACACCTATTGTCTTTTTGTGTATAAAATGTTGTGATCCAAATGTTTTTTTGATTTTACTGATATTTAATAAAGCATTTACTTCCATCGGTATATCAGTTGAGTTGTTTTTCTTTGGGAGTAAGAGTCAAAAGCAGTGCTTTTTTTTTCTAAGTAGGTTATTAGGGCGTTGGTCGAGAAAAGCAAGGAATGAGTATTGTTTTTGACGAAATACCGGTCGGACCACGTTCAAGTCCTACGCGCCAAATTTATGCAATCGGTATAAGCTGAGATTTTTGAAATGTCAATATTCTTCTTCCGCTTACGAATATTAAAAGTTATGTGTAACAAAGTCAGCATGACATGCAGTTTTGTTAAAAATAAATAAAAATATTCAGCGTTTGTCACATTTTGTTGGTTTGAATTTTTTCAATGCTGATTTTATACAGACATTAGTTAAATAAACATAAAATACAAAAGTAATATCTGCAAAAACATAATTACAGGCAAAGCAGTACAATTTAAAATGTAAGAAACTAAAAAAACAGTCTAGATGAGTTAATCTCTGACAGTATTTATGAAATGTGCTTATTTGGGGATAATACATTAAAAAATGGACCGTCTTAAATGATAGTGATGTTGTGTTGTTCATTCATGTTAAAGGTTACAATAGTTTAGCTTTTTTTCTTGATTGACTTTGGTTCCGGGTAAACCAGTTATTCGACATCTTGCAAAACTACACACTGACTCTCAGTTTTGGAGAAAAAAATCCCCCAAAAAATCTTTAAACTAGGGTCTGACAAACAGTAGTCATGTTTCTAATGTGTCATAAAAGATTTTAGGTTTGTGGATGATGCCACAAAATGGTTACGCATGTAAAAAGTGTCTTTTTGTTAAGTTTACACATTAGGAACAGTTTAATAGGGTCTAACAAATCCATTATACACAAATTTAAATACTTTAAGTGTGTTTCACTCAAAGTTCATTTCATTTATTTCCTTTCTAATACATAATGATACAGTTTCTGTGTTGTTAAATGCTACAAATTTGGACAACAACCAAATAAAACAAAGATGATGCCATTGACTGTGTGACTAAAGGAATGAGTGTCATGTTACATACCTTTGAATTGGCCGGCGACCTGTTCGAAGTGTTGTCTGTCCTAATCGTCTATCCCAATCGTTTGTCCCAATCAGTTGAACTTTAAATCCTAAAAAAAAAAAAGAACTTTTTGGTATTCTTGCAAAAATGGCAGAATTTCCTTAACTGTCTATTCCCTCTTTTTCCAAGATAGATATAAGTATAACTATAGTATAGTCTATTAAATACATATTTACAATTTTGTACTATTTGAACCTAATCCCACTGACACATTGAAATCATAATTTTGTTTATACAAAAAATGAGTTATGTAAGCCTCTTACGTTAACTAGCCAGTCATTTATCACATACAATGTACCTGCAGTAAGTAGTAGTAGTAGTAGTACTACATTAAGGTTATGTTAATGACCCACATGTGAATAGTGGTAGGCTTGTGCTTATAATTAATTAGCTTGATATTTACACAATAACGATACTATCACTACTACAATAATATTCAACATTATGAAACCTCAAACAGGACATAGAATAGCATAATAAAATCTAAAAACGCACCTTTGTATACCAGCTTTGTCCATAGTATTCCTTGCCTACACAGTTCATCATGAGTGACCAAAATACCATCATTTTTACACAACAACGATAGTACATCCCCTATAATTATATTCATCACTTTAAGAACTCCCATTGATTTTAATACATTTTTGAAGAACACACTAGATCGCAAAATAACTTTATAGATGGCAATTTAACATTGAGGCATCTCTGTGAAATGTTTGCTTACCGGAATCCAACGTAAGTGATCTTTGCGCATCGCGTCGGGATAAACGCACACTGATTTTATCAAACAATTAACCAACTCGTTAAACTTCGAAATAAGTTATATTACACTTTTGTTTGCATTGTTTTTTGGTAGCGGAGTGCAGCAAACTCATTAACGACGCCCGCAGGTGACATCCCAAGCTGTGGTTGACGAGGAATGTCATATTCACTGTAGCCACTGGATGGCAGTGTATCCTCCCAAATCAATCCAACTGTAAATACTATAGTACTATACTAGTAGACACACAACATTTTGACAACAAACAATTGAACATTACTCTGATTAAACGATTAAATGAAGCAACAATGTTTATTTAGAAGCCTTTTCTCATTGATTTAATCATTTTATCATTGCAGAATTCCTCCAAAATCACTTTAAATCCTCAAGACAGTGCAAAAAGTCATACATAATGATAATCAAGTCCTTTTATTAAGACCCAAACAATGACTTACTTTGCTGGTTTTAGGTCCAACATGGCTTTGCAGGAGCTGGGCATCATCCTCGCCATGTTGGGTGTGGCAGGAACCGTGCTGATCTGCGCCCTGCCCATGTGGAAAGTGACAGCCTTCATCGGAACTCGCCTGGTGGTCATGCAGGTGTTCTGGGAAGGCCTGTGGATGACATGCGTTAGCGAGTACACGGGACAGATGCAATGCAAACTCTACGACGCCTTACTGGACTTGTCCGCCCCACTGCAAGCAGCTCGCGGGTTAGTCTGTGTCGGAGTCCTTCTGGGGTGCTTAGGCTTCCTGGTGTTCCTCACGGGGGCGCGGTGCACCAGATGCCTGAACCACCCTCGCATCAAGGCCCGGGTGGTCCTGGTTTCGGGACTCATCTTTGGATTGGCCGGCTTTGTGGACATGGTAGCTGTGTCTTGGACGGCCAGCGATGTGATCAGAGACTTTTATAACCCGCGTGTGCCAGATGTACTGAAAAGGGAGCTGGGGGCGGCCATTTATATCGGCTTTGTGGCGGCAGCGTTGTTACTCGGTGGGGGTGGTTTGCTGTGCGTTGATGTGCCGCCAAAGTCCGGGGGTGCCGTACCTTTGGATGGGTATGTGCCGGCGGGGACACGTGGCGACAGTAGTTATGCTATCAAAAACTATGTTTAGAAAGGTGAGCTAGTTGTAAAATGATATTTGGGGAAGAAAAAGGTCAGGGGTGATGGAGAAAATGTGTACAATGTTGTTTTTCAAGATAAATTGTAATTTACACAATAAAAAAAGACTGTCGACTCATTTTCTGTGTTCTTTGAGTGCATTTTAGATTTAATATTGAGATTTTTTCAAATATATATTTGTCCCGGGCAACATAAAATGATGCGGCGGACCAGATTTGGCCCCCGGGCCACAGCTTTGACACATGCTCTTCCCATATTTTATTGAATTCAAGCAGGGTGGACTGTCCCATGGATTTTTACGTCAACAAGCATCAGTATCGGCTAAGTGATGCCAAAAAATCCTAAATTGTAACAAAACAAAGGCATGCCAGGTCTATCACATAAATGCTCCCTCTAGCGGACAAAAATCTTAACTACCACTAGTGGGACCCCCTGCCCAGTCCACAGATGATCATAAATGTGTCCAAACAAATCCACCATTAAAAGACCCATTAACAAACCACTACATTGCAAACCAGTTAATAAAAGCTCTTCTTTATGATTCTAAACAAACTTTGTCATTGTACACAAAAAACAAAACTTCTCCTTTAAATGAGCTTTTTCGCAGAGAGTCAAAAAGCCAACAGAGAATCTTTTGTCCCGCCTGCCTCGAGCTGCCAAGGTCAGATTGTTTTGATAGAATGTCAGAACAAACAGCAAATTCCTGTCGGGTGGAGTCTTTCTCTGCTTTCTAACCGGTTTGTCGCGGCCGCAAACCCGGGGCGACATGCGCTGGCACCTGGAGCTGGCCGGGCTCGGCTTGGCCCTTTCCGGGTGGCTTTGCGCCATTTTGACCCGCTGCCTGGCTTTATGGACGGTGACCGGCACGGTGGACAACTCCACAGCCAGTTTGCCGGTCTATTGGGACGGGGCTTGGCTGGAATGGGATCACTGGGACTTGTTACGAGACGGTCGGCTACAATGCTCATTCTATGAGTCGTTATTGTCACTTTCTGGGAGCTTCAGGACGTGGCGGGCATTGATCATGGCGGCGGTTGGTGCCGGGGCCTTTGCGACGTTGGTGGGGGCAGCTGGAGCTATGTGGTTCCCCAAACGGGGTCAGGTGGGTCAAACTAAAATTGCCTGATTACAAATACCCTATGATGAAAGTACTGTGTTGCGTCCACATCCCCTAACACAGGATACGTAGTATTTTTATAATATGTTTTTGGTCAACATGCATAACTGGCTCATCAAGTTCTCTTGCCAACAACAACTAACGCAAGTAAACGTTTGTGATACGTTGATCTCGGACACTTCAAACCTTGCCTACTGACCAGTAGGCTGGGATAGGCTGCGCCACACCTAGTGGGCATAAACAGAACTGAAAATAATCAATTGAGTCAAGCTCCAAAAACCATACACTAACAATCTTCCAACATAACTCATTGAACCTCTACCAGTTTCTGATTTTGACGAAATATGAACAAAATGCTATGAACGTAAAACTGTATTTTTCAAGAACTCTAAAGCCAAACTATCCTCCCAATTTCTGGACCACTCAGGTCAAGGTGTTCTCTGGGGCCTCGTACCTTTTATCCGGGGTCCTGATTCTAATCCCAACCGCCTGGACTTGCCACCACAGCAGCCAACCACTAGAGGGAGCAGCACACCTAAGAAGAGACTGGGGACCAGCACTTTACTTGGGATGGGTCGCCTTTGGGCTAATGATGGTTGGAGGGACTGTGCTAACCACGCTATGTCCTACCGCCGAGGCACCAACCGGGGCAACGGAGGTTCCGACAGCCCCCTACCCGGAGGACGGGACCACTCACCCATTAAACAGGATCAACCGGGCTGCCTTCACGCATAGCCAGTACCAACGTGCTACGGCACCCCTCTGACGTACGTGAAATGAATTGAATGTCTGTCCCTTTAAATGGCAGACAATGAGGTAAATAGCATGAAATGTATTGATTGTGTGGACATGGAAAAACTTGAAATTTTGATTGTTTTATTATTTACTGTATTTTTCCAATTATTGATGCAAATGGGGTATTTTTCTTCTCTTTATCCAATATTGTCTTTTCTTCAACCACTATCTTTTCCTCTTAAAAAATGCTAAATAATGTCTTCAAATTCATTTTTAATAGAATTTCCAGTTCACATTTTCATAGCCAACTTTAACATTACACAATGGTTCTTAATATTTGTAACTTTACTCATAAAATGTTTTCATTTTGTACAACTTTATTCCTTAAAATTTACATGTGCAATTACAATTCTTGGCCTATAGTTTGTTCACTCATAACAGTTTGTTTGTACATTTTTTTTAAATGTCATCAATGTACATCTTAGTTATTAATAGTGTCATTTTTCTTTCTGTGGTACTTGAGCGGCTATTAATAAAGATGATCCTGAGCCATTTTTGTTTTAAAGATCAACTTCCTAACTACTCTGACCTCACAAGACGACCAATCCATTCTGCCTGTCCCAGTCGAAATAGATTGGTCGTCAATGAGGCTGAAAAAATGAGCATTCAGAGGCAGTCCTTCCGCTTTAAATGAATTAAATGTCAATCATCAAGGGCGGAAAATGAGTTAAACAACCATTGACAAGAATCTGTCGTAAAATAGCGTAGCGAGTAAACACAAGAGCACTTTTAAAGAGTGAATTATAGTGACAAAAAGATTTTTTTTTTTAGAATTTCTCTTCACCTTCCTCTACGTCCTTCAAACTGATGACCTCCACCGAGCCTCGACCTTTTGTTTCGCAGCGAATCAGCTCGCCGAGTTCCCTGAAGCAACCGGGATCCACCAGACAGACCTACAAAGATTTGGGATTTTTTGTTTTAATTAGATGGATTCTTTCAAAAAGGCTGTCAGTCCTAACTCACGATTTCCAGGTTGTCCTCAAAGTCTTCGCTTTCGATGACCTGCAGGAGAGACTTGACCTTCTCTTTCAGCCGTTTGGCCTCTTTTCCCGGGAGGAGGAGCCGAAGTCTCATGTGAGCTCGCTGGATCTGCATGGTTTCCTTCAGCTGCTTGATCACCTCCAGAGCCTTCGAAGCAGAAAAATGAGAAAATGTCATCAGCAAAAATCCTATAAATCCCTAAAACTATTCCAACATTTTTACACGACCTAACGTCATCAAAAGAAGCCACCAAACTAACCCAAACTGCGGCCCGCGGGCCACTTTCGGCCCACTAGGCTGTTTAATCCGGCCCGCCGACGTTGTCCAAATTTTGTTATTTTTCCAAGATGGCTCCATCACACAGAAGCCAGTGGCAGTAGCTATGTCCACTCTTATTTGTTTTTCGTGTTTTACAGCCCCTTTATCTTTTTTTCAATGACATTTATATATTTCTTAATACATTCCTTTTGACTTGACTTTGTACTTTATACTTTTTACTTTAATGATGAGTGATGAGTATGTTAATACTTGAGTCCTTTTTTAAGTTTGTCTTTCATATGTACTGTTAACGGATGCACTTTTCTATATGTATCATATATTGTTCTCACCTGCTGCTTGGTGCTCTTGTTTGTATTAACAGAAAAATGGATTTCCTTCATGCCACGTTCAATCAAGCTGACGGTGTACGGCCTCTTGGTGTCGGGGTTGACGCACTTGTCCGCAACGATGGTGGCGATGTCCCTGAACATGGATTCGAGCTGACAACTCCGCTCCTTATCGGACACCTGAAGATCTCCTTTGGCCAGAATCTGCAAAAAGTGACATGATACAAAAAAGGTCAAGGAAACCCCATTCAAAAACAAAGGGGCAACTTGTAACTGTAAGCTTCAATAGGATTGCTACTGAACCATTTTGCAGATCTCAGTCAGGTTGTCTGTCCCGAAAGCTTTGACCAAATCGTCCCTTTTAGCCACTTGTCCTTTAGAGACGTTGGTGAAAACTGAGTTTGTCTGCAAAACCTCATCCAGATCTTTCTCTCTGTCAACAAAAACACGTGACCTTTACCATTAACACATGGCTTTGCCTCGTTTGGTCTTAATACAAGGCTGATATTGAATCATATTTTGAGAAACTAGGGAAAATTTAGGATCAACTTACGCCCCGGAACGCCAGCAGATAACTTTGTTTTTGTAGCAAGCAATTTCGAATCGCTTGCCTCCTTTCTTCATCCGGACCACTGCTACGTTCGTGAGGCGTATTTGGTTGGTTGGTGTGAATATGTTGGCCATGTTGAACGTCTAACTAGTAAATAATTTGCATGAAAATTAAAATTGTTATCAAAACAACTGCGCGTGTTGACGTCCTTTCCGTGTGTTGCAACGACAGCAATCTGCCACGAAACACCGATGATAAGCAGAAGGTTCCGCCGAGCGAGCATAAAAACAAGTTATAACAAACGTCGCTAGAGGGCGCTAAAGAGCTTAAGCACCAGTGCAATGCTCGCAAAAAGTACAGAGAAAAAGAATTGAAGCCACTGTTCTGCGCGCTTGGGTTAAATAGGAATTTAGGTGAGGCGCCTGTTGTAAAACTTCTCGCAGCTCTTTTCTTTTACACTTTACATCGAATCTGCAACACGTTGTACTTCTCGAAACGTGTTTGATGAAGTCCTAGTTTTTTTCCCTTCGCCTTTCCTGCCTGCACCGTCTCAAGGGCGATGTTGTCATTCTTTGCCAGGTCTGTTCTCAAAACATGTAAGTCACTGATGCTATATTGCGTTATTAAACGTCACATTCTACAGAGTCATCCTTAAAACATTCCAAATAACCCCTTCTGGACTTAACCACCAAAAGTGACAACTAACAAATGTTGTTCTCCAATGATCTGTCAATAGATGTGTGCCAAAGTTCATAGCTAGTGCTGCACGATTTTAGAAGGGAAGAAATCGAATTGCAATTAAATCAAACTTGACTGCTATTTTGTCAGATCCCACAATTAAAACATGTGGTTTCATAATCTTGAGCCAACTACATCCCAAAATTATATTAGCAACCTACTTTTCCTCTTGCTAAATGCTTTCACTACATTTCATTTTCCCAGTACTGCCGTCTAGTGGAACAACATGGAACTACATCATGTGACAATTTAAGAATTGACCCTGGCCCCCCATATTATTATTTTTTTAAACAGACGGGGGGTTTGGACCCTGCGGCCACACAATCATCCGAGCCATGTCATCATCCGGGGGTCCCACAGCCCCTTATACCACCTTGGCCATCAGCCACCCAACGCCAACCATCACACAGGTGGAACTACACCGGCCTGACAAGCGCAACGCTATGAACAAAGCCTTCTGGAGGCAAGCAATGATGCCCACGTCCGACAATCTTACCTGTCCAAGTTGGTGACCATGTTTGTGCCCCCACCAGGGAGATGGTGGAATGTTTTAACCAGATTTCAGACGACCAGGAATGCAGAGTGGTGGTCTTCTCAGCCGCGGGGAAAGTCTTCACGGCAGGTAGCATCACCTATTTAAAGTTTTGTCTTATTTATTGTTGCAAAAATGTAGTAGTACTTCAAAAATAATGTTCAAGTAATAGTAATTATTTAACTGTTATTCTGTATGTTAACTTATTAAGGCATGACGACTTACCTATGTCATTGAAAATGTTGCATTTGTGCAGGAATCGATCTGATGGACATGGCCAGCGATATTCTGCAGCCTGAGGGCGACGACACGGCCCGGATTTCTTGGAACCTCAGGAAGTTCATCCAAAAGTACCAGGACACATTTTCAGTCATAGAGAAGGTCAGTCTTGCCGGATAGGATGTTGTCTTGGTATTATTTTTGACTTATTGGTTGAATTCTTTTGATTTAGTGTCCAAAGCCAGTTGTCGTTGCGGTACACGGAGCCTGCGTGGGAGGAGGTAGGATCATGTCACTATGTTGGAATTTGAGAGAAATGATTCCATGTTGGGGTATTTTTTTACCTTCTAAAATGTCTTCATCAGGTGTAGACTTGATCACCGCTTGTGATATCCGCCTGTGCTCTCAGGATGCTTGGTTCCAAGTCAAGGTATCTTCAGTGAAGATGGAAATATGACAGCACCTCACTCATATTTGACACAATTAAAAAAAATAGGATATACAGCAAGGTTTTCTGCTGAAAATGAACACCAGCCCACCAGGCTTATAAAAGCACTGGCCAATCCCATTTTGCATTTAATCCAAAATCATCGACTATCTGATGAACATTTTTTTTATCCAGAGATGGAAAAACTTATCTTTTTCAAAGCTTGAGCTGTAACTGATGGGATGAGTTAAAATTTGAAAAATATACCATAATGCAGGAAGTAGACGTCGGTCTGGCGGCGGATGTTGGAACGCTACAGAGGCTTCCGAAGGTCATTGGCAGCCGCAGGTATGCAAAAAATAATTATTTTGGGGGCAGAATCCATATGATACATTTTAATACAAATACAAACCACATTTTTTTAACCTGCTTTCCATCCCTCTAAATAACCTTTTTACTTTTCACTCCCCTACAGTCTCGTAAACGAGTTGGCTCTCACCGCCAGGAAAATGTATGCCGATGAAGCCTTGAACTGCGGACTGGTCAGGTAAATGCCATTTTTCATTCTATTTCTCGAATAAGTCCAAAAGCAAATTACCTTTGTGCGTCCAGCCGAATTTTCTCCGACAAGGAGGCCATGATGGCGGGGGCGCTGGAGGTGGCCGAGGAGATCGCTGCCCGCAGCCCGGTGGCTGTGCAAGGCACTAAAGTCAACCTGATCTACTCCAGAGACCACAGCGTCGCCGAGGGACTTGACTACATGGTAAGGAGGGCCTTCCATTGTCCCACATCGAAATGAATGGCGTCCTGTCTTGTCCACTGCAGGCGGCGTGGAACATGAGCATGCTGCAGACCCAAGATTTGATGAAATCGGCACAAGCTTCCATGGAGAAGAAGGACGTGAAGAGCATCAAATTCTCCAAACTGTGAAACAAGCTCATGAGCTTCAAATGTCCAAAAGAACACGATCATGTGCAGTTGGTCGGTGTCCTCATTTTGGTGCCATTTATGTGGCCAAAGACGCTGAAAAGTGCAATTCTGACAAGTAGTGAATTGTGAAAATAACATTTGTACATGATTTTGAATGTTTAATCTATTAAATGCTTGGAAAAAAAATGGAAGGCTGCTTTTTTGGAACGTTTGGGGTCGTGCTCATTGATTTTCTACATTGCAAATTTATTCCCCCTTTTGCTATACGTATTTTCAAATTTTGCTTAAGTTTAATATTTTGCTGGATTTCACTCTAGAATTTGTTTCAGGCATATTCACATTTAATCAGAATTAGCTTTTTAAATATTTTAAGAGTGATTCTTATTTAAGAAACAGATTGTCAACGGTCAGTACTTAAGAATAAATTAAAAGCTTTATTGAAACAATAACTTACAGGTATTTAAAAACACATTGGGTGGCTCAATGTTGGGCCTGCTTGGTTCGGAGCTTCTGGAGAGTTTTCTGCAAGTGAGCAAATACAAATTGATGTAATTTGAGCACTGTGTCAAACATCAATAGTGATAAGTTTTACCATGTGGAAGGCTTTGGCCTTTTGTCTGTTATTGGCATAAGCCTCCTGTCTGCTCCGGACCTCCTTTTGCTGCTTCACTTCCTCCAGCTGATCATACAGCCTTAAAAAATTTAAAAAAAACATTAATACCTAAAATAATTCTGTTCTTTAAAGCATGATGTATTGCTAATATATAGTATTTTTAAGTGCTTTTATATATGCACTGCAGTAATTAATTAAACAAAGTATTTAGGATGTGCAAACCTAAATAAACAAAAAAATCCTAAATAATATTATAAAAACAACAAAAAATGTTAAAATGTGACTATACCTCTGAGTCCGTTTGTGCATCTCTTGTTTGCTCTTCTTCTCTTGATTTTGATCGTTCATCCTTATTATAGCTAAAAAACATCAAAAAATTGGCGTGACTGATCAATCAAGCCAGCCAGCATCAATCTACTTATTACTACATGTAATGCTGCTCTCCACCTGGAGGTGGCTTCTGTGCTTTGCTCAAAGTGGACTTGGGCAATTTGGGCTCGTCAGGTTGAGCATCTCGTTGAGTCGTCGGAGCAGGGCGTTCCTGGCACTTGGTGCCGACTTTTACCGTCCTGGCTTTCACACCCTTGGCTTTGACTTCTTCTGCCCTCCGTGTTGACCTTTCAAGCAGAGCTTGGCGTTTCTGCTCAAAGACCCCATGAGGCTGAGACCCCCAGGTCAACTCCAGGAGCGTGCCTGTCAAGTAAAAAAAAATTAGAAAAATCACTGCAAAATGTAAAGTTAGTCCAAATGTGTCATTACCTCCTTGTGATGGGCTCTTGTTCTGTTTTAAGACCATTGAGTGTTTCTCCGTTGTGGTTATTTGGGGCTCCTATGAAAGAAATAACAATTAAAAAATAAAATCCTGAGGTTCACATATATAGACAACAAGTCTATAAATTAATATTTTTAAAATTAAATTAAGTTACTAGCAAAATCTAAATAAAAACAAAAAAGTATCAATTACTTCTAATAAAGAAATGAATTGCAGTTTTATTAAATTTTGGTAACAGGGAAAAATAAAACATGCAAAACATGCCTTCAGAGGTTTAATATTAACTCAGTATCTGCCATTGACAAAGATAGAGGTCCAATTCATCGAGCACCTCTTTCCGCTCTTCGTCCTCGTCCCAGAAGGCTTCAGAGACCATGCTGTCCTGTGGTGTGTTATCCGACAGGCTCACCAATGTTATCTGGGACTGTTGGAGAATTCCTTTAGTACTGCCCGCTTCCTGAAAAACCAAGCAAAAGCATAAACAGAACCAATTTAATAAAAAAAAAAACAATAAAAAAAAACAAGGAGGGACCAAACCAATAATAATAGTAACACCGCCAATAAAGATCAGAATGGTAAACCTAAAATAAAATAAGTGTAAATAACATTTTTTTTATTAGAAAAAGGTTTTAAACCTAAGCTTGAATTTTTTTTTTAAATTACTAAGTCAGAAAATTTCAGGAAAAAAAACCATACCTGAAGAAATCAAATCGCTTTTACAGGTATTTAAAGGACTATAAGGCGGAACGAAAAACAAGCTAAGTAAAAGTGTACCGATAATGCTTCTTCTATGAAGTCCTTCTTCGGGCTTAAGCATTCCACCAGCGTTCTTTCCGCAGAGGGGACTGGAATTGGACCGTCCACTTCATCCTCAGGCAGAAAACTGAATGCAGACCAAGAGTAGTCGCATGTGTCCGATTGCGAGAGATGCAATGCCTGAAATCAGGAAGAAGATTTATGAGGATTTACTCAGGACAAAGACGACATATAAAAATGCAAACAAGCGGTGCACAACCTGAGGAGAAGCAATTTGATCACAAGCGGTGGTCGGGCAGTCGCCGTCTTCGGCCCGGAATTGCTCGACGGATCGCTCGTCAGAAGATGACGTGTCGGTAGACGGTGTGTCGGAATTTGACGACGGGCCTAGCTCGCCGCTAGAGAGGGGTCCGGCGGACGAGTTGAGAGCGGACGTTGCAGCCGACTGGTTGTGAGTGACTTCCGCCGGTAGAGGGTGAAACGAGTGCATCATTGGGCTTGGCGGGTCAGGATTTAGGACGGGAACGGAATTGCTGCCCGGTGCTGATAGTGGACTCGGACGGACGGTGGCCTCTGGTGGGGTGCCGAAACTCGCACAGGTTCTGCCACCTGAAAATTAGACATCCATTGGTTTCCAAAAAATGCCACCAAAAAAAATTGATGTTAATATTGGCTAATGGATGTTCAATTAGTATATTTGTCAATTAGAAAAAATATATCATTTATATGTACTGTTCTCCCTAATGGACATTTCTATTGAAGACACTAAGAAAGGGATTTTTTCTTTTTTATTCTCCATTTTTTGGGGGAAAGTCATGAGTTCAAATTCATCAATAGATCTAATTTCATCATGAACTAGTTGACTATCTCATACCGGAGTTTCCACTATCCTGGAAAGAAGACAGGTCCAACTCTCCCTGGAGTGGTCTCATGGAGGTCTCCCCTGGAGAGCTTTGTTCCGTGGCGCCAACACAAGCCGAGTCCCATTCAGCGGCGAGCTGACCCATCATGGATGCTTGAAGGCAGGACGATTGATCGGCGGTCTGAGCCATGAGGGCCCTGAATGACTCCTGATCCTCACTGATGGAGATCTGAGCAGGTGCTGGACGGATCTGGTAGAGAACAATCAACTGTCAACACCATTGACCATTATCAATGACTAAAAATATAAATTTGGACTTGCCAGGTCGCTTGTAAGGGATGCTTCAGATAGCGGCGTCACACCCTCCCGTCTTCCGGAGATTTGGTGTAAAGACAGTTCGGAAAGCGACGAGCCGAGCGCCTCCGACATGGAGCGGTCGGCGTCTGCAAAACCCAAAATGGGGCAGATTGTGCAAAGGGGACCCAAGAATAAATATGACACTGGGCAACTTGGTGGCAACCTACCTGCGTTTCTACCCACGGCGTTAAGAGAGCCATTGAGCTCTTTGGCGTATCTGTCAATGATGCGTTGGGCGTAGCCGTCGCTAAAACGAGAGGCGAGTGCTTCAGAGTGGGCTGGGCTGGAGCCGGGTCTCGGGGTGTTTCTCGGACAAGCCTCTGGGTCTGTTGAAACGAAGCTGCCAGTGGACAGTGTGGTGGACCTCCATTCTGGGTCACCATATCCATGGGCAGACTGACACAAAATGAACGTATTATGGGTTTGTTAGCAGTGTTCTACTATCTAGTCCTTTTAACTAATAAAATGAAAACGAAAAAGTTGAAAAATCCATTACAATTCAGGTTAAAGTCCACATGGTCACACACTACACAAATATTAACTCACAGAGGAAATACACACACACACAGACACACATTCAAGAATAGTAGAAAACACACAGTCACTGAGCTCAGTTCAAGTGTAGAAACCCTCATGAAATGTATTTCAATTGTAAAATACAGTTCAGGTACTTTTGTTTACATCATTGCTCAGAAGACAGACAAACAAAACATGCATGCACGCACACACACACACACACAAACTCACTCCCACTCACTCACACACACACATACATACATACATACATACATACATACACAGAAGCTCAGTTCAAGTGTAGAAACCCTCATGAAATGTATTTCAATTGTAAAATACAGTTCAGGTACTTTTATTTACATCATCGCTCAGACAAACAAAACTCATGCGCACATGCACTCACTCACACACACACACACACACACACACACACACACACAAACAAACACTCACAAAAACAAACAGAAAGAAACAAATAAACACAAAAATGCTTCTCTTGCATAATCACAGGCCAAGGAAAATCTTTTCCAAGGCTGTCAGATTTGGCTAATTTTCATCATTGATCCACAGATTGTGAACCTCAGAGGGTTAGATTAGTTTACATGAGTACAATGTATAAAAATAAAAAAAATAACCATACCAGTTGACTTGACTCTCCAGATGGGCTGGGATCCCCTGGGAGGGCACGGCTTGCAGATCCCCGGCCAGACCTAGTTGACGGTTGAGATCCGCCTGGAGTGAAGACAACTCTCCCTCAACAAAATGTCCTACTTTTTGTCAGTGAGCAAGAAATGCAGAAACATACTACTATTGCGAGAGGATTCTGGGGATGATCTCCTTCCATTTTCTCGCCCAACGGCCGGACTGGACTTCCTTGAACTTGACACAGTGCTGTTCGGAAAAGTCTGTCCGCTCCAGTCGTACGACGAGTCCGCTGTGTGGTGAGGCAAAGCAAAAACTCCCCCCGGACCTGCCAACAGAAAGAAGGTGATGTACAATTTTCCAACTCTGGCGAAACAATCACCCGATACTCACCATTCAGGCTGGTTTCTAATGGCGTCTCCACTTCTTGAATAGCGCTGAGCTCATGCTGTTCTCTCATCATCGCGCCGAGCCGAACCCGGGTGACCGGGGGCCTGGCTGCTCGAGCATGGAACGAAGCTAAAGGGAATTAAAACGATAACACAATTATGTTTGCACCTCACCAGAATACTTGGAACCAAAGCCATTACCAGTTTGACTGCCAGATGGAAGTTCCAGATTTCCAGACCCTTCTTCGGCCTGCAGACTTCCAGCGTTTGACTTTTCAATGACTTTAAGAAGGGAAGAGAGCAGTTCCGAGCGCATTTGTCCGCCATCTTCTTGTGCCGAGACTTGGTCTGGTGTCTGTGCATGTTGAGACATCATCCCACTGACACTTGGTACTTAAACCCACAAGACGATATAGTGGCAAACACATTGACATTCTGTAGACAGAACTCACCTGAGCATCAACACGAAGTAGTGCCTGCAAGGTTTCCTTTTGCTCCCTGAGGAGCTCTAAGCTCTCTCTTTGTTGTTGTCGCAGGTCTTCAAGGCCTTGAAAGTCTTCTTGAAGCGAAGAATAAAGTGAAACGCTGTCTTCTGTGACTGTTTGGATGGGGCTGATTGGAAGAGAGATGCTGGCAACAGCTTTAGAAGGATGAAACTCTCTACGGCCTGTTCTGGGAGTGAGGGAATCTCTAATGACCGTTTGAGGAGAAAGTATTTCTTTGGTCACTGGTGGAGGAAAACCTGCATCTCTTGGTCTAGAATTAAGGGATTCTCTGGTAACCATGTTAAAGGGGACGGAATTCCCAATGAGCGACCGAGGAGAACTTGGACTGGTCACTACTGGAGATGGAATTGACCGTCTGGAGAGTGACTGAGACGGAATTGGCTTACTGGTGGCCATCTGGGGGGGACTTGGTTCTCTGGAGGCCGATTGAAAAGGAAGTAGTTCTTTGGTGACCATTCCAGGAGGGATTTGCTCACGGGTTACCGAGCGAGGAGGACCTGGCTCTCGGGCTGTTGACCGCGAAAGAGCTGGCTCTCTGGCCACTGACCGAGTAGGACCCGGCTGTCTGGTCGCAGGCCGAGAGGAACCAGACTCTCTGCTCACTGACCGAGAAGGAGTAGGTTCTCTGGTCACAGTCCAAGAAGGGAGTAGTTCTTTGGTGACCACTCCACGGGGAACTGTCTCTTTGGGGACCAACTGAGAATGAACCGACTCTCTGCTGGCTGAGCGAGAAGGAACTGATCCTTTGCTAACCGGGCGAGAAGGAACTGACCCCCTGCTAACTGAGCGAGATGGAACTGACCCCCTGCTGACCGAGCGAGATGGAACTGACCCTCTGCTGACCGAGCGAGAAGGAACTGACTCTATTGTGACCACCACCGGAGCCTTAGGCTCTGTGGTGACTGACTGAGAAGGAACTAACTTTCTGGTGACTCCTCCATGAGCAATTGGCTCTCTGGGGACCATATTGGGTGAAAATGGCTTTCTGGAGACCGCATTGGGCGAAAATGGCTTTCTGGTGGGCGTTTTCAAGGGTGACGCTCTGTCTCCAACACCATTTTGTTGAGAGGGACCCGAAACATCCCGCACCTGGGCTCTGGGACTGTTTAAGCGCTCCCGACTGGAAGACACGAGGCTGACACTGGAAATGGGACGGCTGGGAGGGATAGGTGTACCAGCAGATGCCGAAGGAAACTGTGGCAGAGGAGGCCTAGCGACATTGTGACGAGTCTGTATAGTGCGCTGGTAGTCTTCAAGGCGCCGTCGAGCCTCGTCTATGGACAGCTGATGAATTCTAAGAGTTAAATTGGGAAAATCACCACCACTGACTATTATTATAGGCCATTACTTACATTTTAAAGTGAGGGATACATTCATTACTGGATATTTTGGGTCGTTTTTGATACATTTAGTAGGAAAACACACCTGTTTTGCTCCAAAAGGCGTTCCTGACATTCTCGGATTTTTCTATTGTGCTCAGGGGTCAAACGCTGCAATGTCAATCAAGAAAAAAAATGAGCTAGCCAGAAGAAAACGATTGAGAACAAAGAGGTGAACTTACCTCTTGACCTTGTGCAAAATCTGCCATAGAGGGCTGTGGTAGCCCTGCTTGGTTTAGCGAGATTTCAGAGATTGTTGAAACATTGGGGTGCTCTTCTGCCTGCTGACTCTCAAGCAGAAGCTGCTCTAATTGGGCTTTCTGTTCTTCCAGTTCTTGCAGCAAAGCCATCTGCTGTCGCGTCTCTCTTTCCAGCTGCAGCTCCTGCAAAATAAATGCCTGACTTAAGAAAGGTGCTGGTCAAAGTGCCTTGAAAATACATCAGCCATCGCTTACCCGATTTTTCTGCTCAGCTTCCAGAATTTTGGAGGAAAGGGCCTCCTGGGGTTGATTTCCTTCTGGGATTGGCTTATCATGCTGTCCTGCGACTTCAACCTTCTCCGTGATGAGTTGTGGGTCTCGTTCCGAGACCCGACTGGCGACGGTGACGAGGGACCGGGCCGCTGGGACCACGTCGTCTTGGTTTTGGTCGCTCCTCTGGGTCCTGATGCGATTTAGGAGGTTCTTCAAGGCCTGTCTAGATGTTGGTCTGACAGTTTCACCTAGAAGAGTTTTGAGGAGAACACTGGAATGCCTTTGAGTGCTTTGGAATATCTTGGAAAATCCAGCTAAAATGTATTTTTGGTACCATTGACAGCAGACTGCGATCCAGGTTGCACTTGTGGCTCTTCTTGCTCGGGTGCCACGTTTTCCTCCAGGCTGACGTCCAACTCTGGATCCTGGGTGGTCGTTGTGGAGGTCACGGGAATGGGTTCAGGTACCAGCTGACCCATTCGGTCACCTTTGATTTCTGGAATACACAGTATTGAATTACATTGATAGCAAATTTCAGGTTAAGACTATTTTCCTGATGGCTCTTACTCTTTTCTTTTATATACATGTTCTCAAAGGCAAACTCCATGTCCCTTTGGAACTCCTCCTTTATCTCCTGTCTCCTTTGAGGCGGCTGGAAAATTTGTGGCGGCATCTGGAAGGCCTGTTGCCGCCTCCTTAGCATGTCAGCCTGCTGCATGTGTTCCAGTTCTACAAGGAGACGATCGCGATCCTTCAGGGAAGGAAGAAAATAATAAAAATGGAGTCGGAAAATCCCAAAAATGGAGGACAGGTGGCTTCAAATTTCTTAAAAAATAAGTTTTTTAATTTTTTCTATTAGCAAGTAAGTGTAAATTCCTACCAGCGCGAGGTGCTCTTTCTTCAGAGCCTTTATCCCTCGAAGGCGAGCCGCCTCCATCTGCTCGGCTCTTTTCCTTTCGCCATCCCTCTGGAAGATCTCCTGCCTCTTCATCGCCTGCTCCGCCCCATCATGTGCGTCCGTCTATTTGTAGAACAACACTTAGCATAAGGTTTCAAAAAATATTTAGTCAACAATGAGCCTTTTACCTGCTTAGCATCCATCCCTCGGTCCACCTTGGTCGGGGGCACGTGGTAACGCGAGGAGGCAAAGGCACTGATGTCTGATTTCTTTACCATGGGTGATTTCTCATTAGTAAGAGCCTGTTTGAGTGGAAAAGAAAATCCTGAATAGAGTGAAAGTCTGCTGTATCCCGGTCTGCTTAAAAGATTATACTGGGAGGGAAAAATATATCTTACTCCCCAAAAAAGTAACTCACCAAAATGGGAGGGGGAGCTGGTGGTGGGAGGTGAGCTACTTTGGTTGCTCTCTCCCTTTCTAGCTGTAGCGCCTTCTTTCTGGCGTTGATGGTTCTAGAAAGAGAAAAAATGTGTGAGATGGTACTTGTGTTTAGGAGTTGGGAAAATGCTCACCGTTTTTGCGTCTCGTGGTCTTTAAGCTTTTGTGATTTCAGTTCCTTGAGAGCTTCTCGGAAGCGTTCCTCTGCTTTGGCGTGATTCTGTGCTTCCTTCTGGGCAATGGCAGCCACGTCGGGTTCCTTTTTCAGGTCAAAATTGAACACAAATGTAAGACAGTTTTATATAGAAGTCAGTGGAAATGGCCACAATTAAACTAAAAGCGTGCAGTATTTGACATCTGTACACAACGGGTAAATATTACTATTTTGAATCAATATGGTCTTACATTTTCTTTAGCCATCTTGTGTCCTTGGCCAACCATCTGGAGGCTCTTTTCGAAGAGCATCTCCAATGTACGAAGTTTCTCAGTCCGTTGGTGCTCCCATTGCTGCCGCAGTTCCTCTCCCAGCAATTCCACCTCCCGTCGACGCCTCTGTTCCACATTCTGCCGCGTTTGCAGTGCAAAACTTTTATGTTGCTCACGAACCTAAAAAAGTGAAATTTTTCAGACTATACACAAACCTCAATGGCACCTAAATAGTTCGTCATTGCATTTTGGAATAGTTCATTAAGTCCACCACCGAATTAGAGTTTGGGGCAATCACGTAAATGTAGAGATTTAGCGTTTTTTTTACCATTCGCTAGACTATTTTCAATGGTATTGATTGAGTGACTCAAAATAGATGCAAAATGTTAACTAGGGAAACCCCATAGAAACACGTGACGTCATACAAAGGGTAAAATTTAAACGTCCCAAAATACATTTGATTTGCTTTTTACCTGTTGTATTCGCAGTTTTCGCCTCCTTTCTCTTTCTTCTCGGAGTAACTGTGCTTCTTCGTTGGGGCTTAGTCGCAATTTTCCCAACCGCCTCGCCATGATTCTTCACCGTAAACATTTCCCTGCAACAACGTCTGAATTAGCTGCAGCTCTGCTAATTTAGCGGAGCTTGTTGACTTTGTTTTTACCGGTAGTGCTTAGTCACTATGACTCAAATTCTGCAGAAGAATAAAACATTATTTTGCATATAAAGCCACTTCTAAAATACGACAGGAAAATGGACATTTTCAGAGACTTAAATCTGCGCAATCTCACTAAGAATCTACTTCGAAAATTGTTAAATCGTAATATCCGGTGATTTAAATTTCCCGCCACAGCCCGCGCTTTGTGGAATTGCTAAATTTCAATTTAAAATATTTATTTTAATTTTTACGATAACAGTTACTTTTTCGTAAAGTTTATGTCTTACCAAATCATTAATATATATATTCATTTCAAATTAAAAGAATATCTGGTATTTTTGCATCTTTGGTATTCAGTTGCACCTTTTCACCAAACGTAGCGCTATTTCCCCACGTGGTGGTTCTCATCCCTAATTCGACGTCAAGGAAGAGTAGCCAAGACGCAACACATCTCGGCGGAAACAATACTACAACCCTAAGAATTAATATTTACATTTGAAACATTTCTCTAATAACAAAGGTAAGAGATGCTCCAGCAAAAGTGCTCTTAGCATCAAATATTTTCTCTCGCCGATTGCACTTTAAGTTTTCCTCTTGTTAGCATGCTCACGCTATCAACCAAAAATACCTAATAATGTGATCTTATCGAGTCACAGTTTGTTTACAACTAAATATAATTCAACTTAGCTATTTAGAGATCCTCCTTCACCTAATCCCATTTTATTATTTGCAGATTTTAAGCAGATCAATAAGTAAATCACTTTCATTCAAATACAGCTGTCAAAGAAGACCATCAATATTAGAGAAATGTAATGTTCACCGCAAAATAATGTATTATGGTTCAACCTTAAGGGAAAGAATGGTACTATGACTACTACTGCATATTTTCACCTTGCAGCAATTGTCTAATTTTGCATTTTTTCCTAGATCTCACAATTTATCATGGCTAGTGGTCCGAGCGTGAGGGTCAGCATCGAGTCTTCCTGCGAGAAACAAGTCCAAGAAGTGGCTCTGGATGGAACCGAGACATACGTACCTCCTCTGTCCATGTCCCAGAATTTATCCAAGTTAGCCCAACGGATCGACTTCAGCCAGGGTTCCGATTCGGAAGGCGAGGGAGCTGATGGCGAATCCCGGGATCGTGACTGGTGCAAACAGGATCAAGAAGAAGAAGAAGGTATATCACCAAAAATGTCAATGTTATTGTATTTGTGTAGAATTTCTTTCTTTGTTTAAAAAAAACACAGGCACAGTGAAATTCCAACCATCTCTATGGCCTTGGGACTCTGTACGGAACAACTTGCGTAGCGCTCTGACGGAAATGTGCGTCCTCTACGACGTACTTCGCGTGGTGAAGGAAAAAAAATACATGGCACTCGACCCAGTATCCCCAGACCCATCCGCGAGCAAGGTAAAGTTAAAAAAAAAAGGATTTTGGAAATTTCCTAACCTCATTTGAGATCCAACTTCTTCTCCTTTCTTCCATCTAGACTCCTCAAGTTTTCCAGTTAATGAGCAAGAAAAAATCTCTGGCCACGGCTGCTCAGCTCCTCCTGAAAGGCGCCGAGAAGCTCAACAAATCCGTGGCAGAGAACCTTGAAAACCGACGTCAACGGGACTTCAACTCGGAACTGTTGAGGTTGCGCTCGCAGTGGAAGCTGCGTAAAGTCGGTGATAAGATTTTGGGAGATCTTAGCTACCGCAGCGCAGGTGACGTGAACTTTACATTTAAATGATACTGTTAAGGGTGTGCGGCCATTTAAAAGTTGTATGGTTTCACCCACCATGCAGGTTCCTTGTTTCCTCATCATGGCTCCTTCGAGGTCATCAAGAACACAGACATCGATCTGGATAAAAAGATCCCGGAGGATTACTGTCCCCTCGATGTGCAGATTCCAAGTGATTTGGAGGGATCTGCCTATATCAAGGTAAAATAAAAATAACATATTATGACATAAAACTCAAGGCTATACATTTCAAGGTTAAAAGAAGTTGAGCAGAACAGCTTCATAATTGAACTTTCCTAATTACATAGGTTTTTCACAGATAATGTAGACCACTGGTGTCAAAGTGGCGGCCCGGGGGCCAAATCTGGTCCCGGGAAAGTAAATCATGAGTTTCTATTTTAGGATTAAATTTAATTGAAATGAAAGATGATTCAAAGACATTTTCCATTACAAAGAAAAAAAGCTCAAATAAACGTTGCTTTAGATCTATAAAAATTGACTTTAGGGCTTTTAATTAAATTTAGAAAAATCAAAATATTAGATCTAAAATGGTCACAAATTGTAATGTGTATTTTTTTTCCAGGTTTCCATTCAAAAACAAGCTCCAGACATCGGTGATCTTGGAACAGTCAACTTGTTCAGAAGACAAACAAAAACTAAAGGAAGTATGTGATTAGTACTTATTATTATTTTTCTTCCAAAGTACACTTTCAAAGCAATTTGTCACCTTGGACAGGTCTACAGCCATGGCACGCCAAATTGGAGGCGGCACAGAACGTTCTCCTCTGCAAGGAAATCTTCGCGCAGCTGTCTCGGGAAGCCGTTCAGATCAAGTCTCAAATCCCTCACATTGTGGTGAAGAATCAGATCATCTCGCAACCGTTCCCAGGTGACCACCACTCTATGCCATGCTTTTTTTTACCTGTTGGTGGCGCTCACATTTCGAGGCTTTGGCAGGTCTGCAGCTGTCCATCTCGTTGTGTCACTCGACGGCAGAGAAGAAGAACCACAGGGGGTCTCCGGAGAAACCCAAACCGGATGACCATCTTTACGTTCTGGAACATAATCTGCATCAGATGATGAGAGAGGTGAGGAATTCAAGCCATAATGGGGTCAAAATTGTAAATATGGTGATATAATTGGGCAAATCAATGTTATTTTTCACCAGTTTTTTTAATGCAAAGAAATTGGGAATTACTCTTTTTTTTAACCTATTAAAACAATGGAAGGGGAGTATTGAAACTACTTATTTTTATTTAAATAGACTTTTTTTAGCTTAAATTTTGGTCCAACCAAAGAAAAGCAAAGAATGGACAATATTTGTTGGTTTGTATATGTCACCCTTAGTTCCACAAACAGCAGCTGAGTTCCATGGTGATGCCCCATCCCGCTAGCGCCCCCTTCAGTCACAAGCGCCTGCGTCTGGCCGGACCGCTGGCCTACGACAAGGCTGAGATTTCCAACCTGCAGCAACGAGAAGGTCTTCTGGAGAAGATCATTAAACAGGCCAAGCATATCTTTTTACGGAGCAGGTAAGATGACTTCTGATTGTGAGGGTAGGAATATTCATATATCATAATTGATGTCATCAATTTGTCACGGGTAGGACTGCACGCACCATCGACAGCCTAGCCAGCCGCATTGAAGACCCCCAAATCCAAGCACACTGGTCCAACATTAACGATGTTTACGAGTCCAGTGTCAAAGTACTGATCACCTCTCAAAGTTATGAGCAAATTTGCAAGTAAGTCACCCAGGTCTGTTTTTTAATGTCAAAAAAATATTTTTTAAATGATAAAAAAATATAAAAATAAAATCCTAAACTACTTTTTAATATCTTAAAGAATGCTTACTTTTCTCCCTTTAATGTAAATAAATAGAAAATTGACTCTTTTAAAAAATATATATTTCTACATTTAATGTTTCTCTAATTTTAATCAATCAATATTTACATATTTTCTTAATATTTAAATTTGATAGTAAGAGGCTTAAGTACACATTTTATTGTCTAAATAACTACTTTATTTTTTACTTTTCTTTAACTTACGTCCAGGTCAATCCAGCTGCAACTCAACATCGGCGTGGAGCAGATCAGAGTTGTCCACCGAGACGGGCGTGTGGTCACTTTATCGCACCAGGAGCAGGAACTACAAGACTTTCTCCTCTCCCAGGTGGACTTTTCTTTCCCTTCTTCTCTCCTTAAACCATCACTCCTCAATCTCACCTCATATGGTGCCCACAGATGTCCCAGCACCAAGTGCACGCCGTGCAGCAACTGGCCAAAGTGATGGGCTGGCACGTACTGAGCTTCAGCAACCACGCAGGTTTGGGCCCGGTGGAGAGTGTGGGGAATGCATCCGCTGTCACAGTGGCGTCCCCCAATGGAGAGTACGCCATTTCTGGTAAGACAGTAGTTTTAACAACTTTTCGGGAAATGTTTTTTTCCACCTACTGTTACACATTTGTAATTACAACTGACTTTTCCTTACACAGTCCGAAATGGTCCTGAAAGTGGCTGCCGGGTTTTGGTGCAATTCCCACGTAGCCAGAGCAAGGAGTTGCCCAAGAGCGAAGTCATCCAGGACAGCAAGTGGTCTCACCTCAGGGGTCCCTATAAGGAAGTCCACTGGAACAAAATGGAAGGACGCAATTTTGTATACAAGATGGAGCTTCTTATGGCTGCTCTTACGCCTTGTCCTTAAGTAGTGAACCTGCAACTTCCCCATAAAAAAAATAACAAAAAGAGTTGCTTTCCATTTTATTGTTCTGAGAACGACTCTTACAAAATTGCCTGCTCATGTGCGAGAAAATAAAAAGGAGAAAAAAATGTCTGCTGTCTTCTAAATAATGTCTTTTTCAGTAACATTGGAAAATTTAGTCAAATATTTGATATAAAATGTTATTTATAAAAATACAAAATAGCATCTAAAAAAATTTGCACCAAAAATTTGATTTTTTTTCCTTATAATACAACTTTAAGAATTATTTTTTCCTAAAAATTAAGAATAAAGTGCAAAACTTTAATCTCAAATATTAATAAATGTGAGGTATATAAGTGTATGTGTGTGTGTTTAGGATGACAAAATTATAAAGTGAGCAGACAGTAACCAAACAATCAACATTTTGTCAATAAATACAGTTGCTATTTACAGGGTTGTCCAGGTAGAAATTATTATTTTTAAAAATCCACCTCTGTCTTCTCCTTGTAATCCGCGTCGTAGTCCCACCTACTTGGTATATAAAAAATAAAAAAACTGTGCCATCAACTGTGCGTCATAGAGGTTGCAGCTCTGTTTCATCATTTTCTGCCAAAGAAAACAAAGGGTTAACCTTTGTACTCCAAAACACACCTTACTGACAAAATAACCCCCTCATTTGAATCCTGGCCACAAAAATATTGTCCAATCACATTTATTTTGAAATTCCACCATCTACATGAAGTAATTGGAATACTGTATTTCATGTGGGCCGGACTATTTTAGATATATTTATATATATATTTTATATAAATGGGTTAAAATAATTGGATTAAAAACCCTGAATATTCCGTTTTTTATAGCTGTTTATTTTAGATTATTTTTAAATATATTTTTAGATTCTACAAAATGATTTTTGAACTAAAGACACAGAAAAATGATTTTAAAAATGACAATTATTGATTTCTCGGGCCGCACAAAACGACGTGACGGGCCAAATTTGGCCCCCGGGCCGCCACTTTGACACCCATGATTTAAAATGTATAGAAAATAACGGGGGAAATGTACAAGTTGACAGATAAGAAATCCTCTTACATAGTGTGATTTACTGGGCTGAGGTGGGCTAGTTAGCGTTAGCTAGCGCTTACCTGGCATTTTCTTCCTCCGCCTACAAGCCACGATCTTACTGTAGGCCTTGTTCAAGAGCCACATGCTCAGCATGAGGAAGCCCGCCAAGCATCCCAAGGCCAAGGCCGACACCGATAGGTACTGCAGGTCCTCGTACAAAACTTCTGCAAAAGGACGATTTGTTAAGTGGCGGTAGAACCCCCCGGATGATGTTAACGACAGCTAACGTGGGCTCACCATTGACCTTGAGGACAAACCCGGCATCTTTGCTGCCCCCCACATCGTCGGTGATCGTCAGCACGTAATAGCCGGTGTCCTGCAGCGTCAGACGGGCCAAGCCCATGGAGCCGTTGTCGTGCAACTCCACACGGCCATCATAATCTGCTGTCACGTTGGCGAAGACTCCCGGCCGCCAGGCGGCGATAGCGCGGCTCACCGAGGCCGACATGAAGGTCCATTGCACGGTGGGGGTGCCGTTGCAGGACACGTCCGCCGAGAAGAAGACGTCCTCTTGCACCGACCGGATGATGCTTTGCTCGGGGGAGTGGATGGAGATGGCCCCCACTTGAAAGGAGAGCGAAGATAAAGCAATACGTTACAGTATTTACTTGAAATTTGACTATTTCTCGCGTATAAGCCGCCCCCTTAAAATTGTTTTATTTGACTATTTATCACGTTTAAGTGGGAGGGTTGACAGGGGTCGATAAACATGACAGGGGCTCAACATCGACAAACTAGTTCAATGAGAAAGTAGTATAAAACCTGCCCGACAGGCATTTAATGGGTGATTGGGCAACAGTGTTTCAGTAAGTTTTCTGTTTGTGCTGTTTGCACAGTGACGTATGCATGAAAAAATTTAACCCGGGAATGCCAAGCGGCTGTGTGGTTGAAAAAAAAACATTAAAAAAATGACAAATTATTGAAATATGCAAGGTGTGCCATTGATCATCAAAGATTAAGTGTTCCACTTTAAGGACAGCGTGTGACTTATTTTGCTGTATCCCCAGTTAAAAAGTTCTAAATACAAAAAAAAAAAAAAACATTCCCAGTTTTATTTATGCATTCCTTCACTTTGTGCAACATTCACAGGGGTGCTGGAGCGTACCCCAGGCAACTATGGGCAGTATGCAGGGCACAATTGGACAACCACTCATACTTTGGGGGGTGCAATTTAGCATACAATTAGCCTAGCAACCTAGCCTAGGTTTGAACCCAAAGTTTGAGGAGTAGAGTTACATTTTTTGACATATTTACTTTAAGCCTCGTTTAATTTTTAACAATAGGCACTCGACAAACACCCGAAAAAAAGTTTAGAAGGAATAAGAAAGGAGTTTCTTACCCAAGCGACACATGAAGAGAGCAAAGACGAGGATGGCAACAACGTCGTGGGGATCCCAGAGCCGATAGTGCCAAGTCAGCATCTCCGAGCCATTGGTGGGTTCGAACCACAGAAGAAGAAACTCCCTGGTGTCCTTTTTAGTTGCTATCCTCCCCACCTGATTGAAAACAGGGACGTTGTCGCTATGTGAATCAACGGGCTAGCTCGATAGCCCCTCACCCAACTAACTTCCAGGCACACCTGGTCGAACGTGCCAAACAGGAAGTGCTTGCACCTCACACACTCGCAAGTTCTCTTGTTTCGTCTTGAGGGTTTAAATTCACTTTCTTTAATATATTAATGATTGAATACTCTTTTAGTTATGTAAAAAAAACAAATAATGCTTGGTACTTAAAGCTCATATTTTATCTTTGTAAAGAAATCAGTAATAACAAAGAAGTGAGCACCTGTAAATTTGATATTGGACTAAAACTGGGTAACAGCGCCCTCCTGTGTCAACATACGAATTACATTGTCAATTGAACGTCATCACAGTTAGATGGTAACTTATGACAGTACTGTAGACCCATGAATACTACACTGTAGTATCTCATATATTTTGAGAAGTAATAGTATTTTTACAATGAGAGGGGGTGCACCGTTCCTGGAGGTACTGCAATACCAGGTCGATGCGTGGAGTGGACGGAGCAAGCCCCTATTCCATCTCCCAATTCCAAAAATCAATTTAATATATGGTCCCCGGATAGGGGACGTATCAGATATTAAACTGATAAGAACAGATACTACACTTGATCTTAGCCAAAAGGCCGAGAAGCGATGCCTAACGAAAGCTACAAGGAACGACGTGATTCAAAGCAATACGATTTAGAGTTGTGGTGTCAAAATATGAAATGAAAGAAAATCATTAAGCCTCAAGCAAAAACTATAACTTAACACATTTTCGAAAATAAATCTGAAAAATATTGTTGTTTTTATGTCTTTAAATGTAACAAACGCTTCTAGAATGTGGGTCTTTCAGACCACGTGACTCATATTCATTCATCGTCACGGGCTTGTACGTGCTCTCGGCACAGATGCGTGTTTAAACTCTATCCATTGATTGCATATGGGACTATATTTCCATTTATATCAGCTTTATTGGTCATCAACAGCAATACAAAATATAAAATTACAACTGATTCCACATATAATATAGGGAAAAAGGTACACTTTATGTACCGAGTGGAAAGAGTACAGTTAAAGGAGAACACGCACTTCCGTTGAACATTTCAGAATAAGAGAAAGTCATGTTCAGTCATTCAAAATTTGTTTTGGAATATAAATGATATTCACATAGTAGTTCAAATAGGTCTCATTTTTGTTTCATTGTAAAGTTGAAGCTAAAATGTTAATAGGTGAATAGTTCATTAGCAAATAACAATGTGTTCAAGTGGATAACATTATAAAATCATTGGTGGTCATTGTAAAAGTTCAGAAATAATACACACTAATTCCTTATTTAATAGCTCAAATTACTCGAGCATTATTTAGAATGAATATATACATGTAAAGGAAAGTCTGTGTTTTGTCAGCGGTATTTTTCTTGTTTTTTCTTGCATCAATGCACTATTTTTCCAAATTTTTAACACGCGTTAACTTGAAAAACAGAGCTTTCCAGCGCAAGACTTTGTGATTTTCTCCCTAAAAAAGTGCAATATAATGCTTCTAATTTCCTTTGTCTTAATCCCATATACAATAGGATTGAGCCAAGGTGGAAAAATAAGAGTAGACGACCCTATGAAATGACGTAAAGTAGGCGGAAGCTGTTTAATCCTGTACGAAATGATAGTAAAAAGCCCGAGACTTTCCAGGAAAAGAAAAACAAAAAGGTGCGTGGCGCATGTCTGCACCGCCTTGACCTTTGTGTCGACCCTTCGGCTCCGACACGACACCATCAGGATTCGAAAATAAGAGTAAATAATGACCGAGTTGGCCAACAACTGCGTGAGAGCTACGGTAAAAAGCCCATACGCGTGGTTGATGGTCGTGTCCACGCATACCAACGCCAACAAAGACGGGTTATCACAGTAGATGTTGTGGATGATGGAACGGCAGCGAGGAAGGCGCAAAAGCAGGAAAAAGAGCACGCCAATCAACAATAGAGCCATCAACCAAATGCCCGCCACAATCCTCGCCACGTGGGCTTGTGTCATCACCGCGTTGTACTGTAGTGGCAGGCAGATGGCGACGTATCGGTCGTACGCCATGGCGGTGAGGATGAGGACGGTCCCCGCCGCGTAGATGTGGATGAGGAAGGCCTGGGTAACGCAGGCCGGGAACCAAACGCGTCCGTTTTCGCTCAGTAGGGATTTGAACAAGTGCAGGAAGAAGGCAGATGAACCCAAAAGGTCGTTGACGGGCATGTTGAGGAGGAACATGTACATGGGTTGACGTAGTTTTTTGTTTAGGACGATGGTGAGGAGGAGGATGAGGTTGCAGATGAGGATCATGGCGTAGCTGAGGCTGGCTAGGAAGAAGACGGGGACGACGCCTTCGGGGGGGATGTCGTAGCTTTGGGTTAGCATCGTGGATGACGATGTGTTGGGGAGAGTCTCCATTTAGTCGAAAGCTAGAAGACAAGGAAGAAGTAATTACTGCTGCTTAGTCACCCCTGTATGCAGGCTGACATAATTAGTTGACTAATTTGGTATTATGATGGTCAGGATTTTGGGAGCTGATTAAAAAATTATGTTTTTTTTAGTGGTTTGGTTGTTTTTTTGGTAAAAAGAAAAAAACTTATATTTATGCTATTATCTATCCTCATTTTACTGATTTTTGCAGTATTGTTTTGGAACTTAAAAGTTGAGAATCATTTTAGATGAATAAAAAAGTGCTGAAATACTGAAAAGTTGAACGTGGACACTAAAATAAGTCAAATAAATTGCCCACTAAAAAAAGTTCTTCCAGGAATGTCACCCAAACCATGAAATATCCAACTTCATGTAAATATATTATGATTTAAAAAGCTAAAACAAAAGGGCAAGGTAAAAATGACATACTTTTGCATGCACACAATGGCAATACACTCTAAAATACAGTAAAATAAAAAAGTAGAATACTATCATAGTATTTCCCCAACAGTGGCATATGTCGGGAGCGCTGTAAAACCAAGATTACCTGTAAAATCTATTTAAAAAAAGACACAGAAATCAATGCATCAGTCACTATAGTCAAACTTACCAATGTATCGCCCCAATACACAATTCAAGTGGAGTTCCAAAGAACAACAATGCATTAATAAAATAAATAAAATAAATAAAAATGAAACAATCAGGTGCGTACGCGGGGGTGCTTGCTGAAGAGCAGGATGCCCCATGTGTAACTTGCTACTCTTATAGACGCCATAAAACTGGTGACGTTACCGTCAGTTCTTTGGGGACGGAGACAGTTTGGAGTCGTGAATACATCAACAAAATAACCACACCCAGTCTGTCAATCAGTCTAATATTTTTGTTAAAGAAACAACAACAACAACAAAAAGATTTCAAAGTCAAAAAGCACTTTCTTCTCAAATGAAATCTAAATTGTATATCAAAATAAACATGTATTTTGATAGTTTATTTATTGTTGAAAAGATAAAAATGGTCTGAATCCTCCTTTTTTTAAGCATGATAATGTGTACCCTTATTTATTTATATTAGAAAGTATTTGCTTTTACCTTTTTCAAAATGAAAAGAAAAAACACAGGAAAAACCCTATTTTTCTTTTATGTTTTTTTCATTTAAGATCATTAAAGAATAAAAACACAATAAGGTAAAACAACATAGATATTCCCTAAAAAGCAAGCTCATTATCTTTTTATTAAAACAATCCTTTTTTCCACTAAGTACGCATTTTTTATCGACATTTTGATCTGTTTCATAATTTGAAATATAAAAAAAACATTAGACATGTTTCTCATCCTGTAATATTTCATTTATAGTCATGTTCATATACTTACAGTCTCTTACAGCCATTTTCTTGGTGAAACAATAATATTCACATAGTATGCATAAACTAAAATTGTTCTCAAACAAGGAGTTGAATTTCAAAATTTGATTTATTCAATAAGGCACAGTACATATTAAAAAATCATTTTAGTTAACATATATATGTAAATATGTAAGATTGTAGCCCATGGCTAATTTCCATCTTTAGTCCCTCATGTAAATTGATAAACCATTTTTTAAATCTGTTTTTGTACATTACTTATTTTCTGGGGTTGTTTCTTTCAATAATTTTTTTACAAACTGTGTTTTTTTTCAATCCTTTATTTTCTGGGGTTTTGTTTGTAATAAAATCCTTTGAATTTGACTTTGGTCTTGCCCTTTACCACACACCACTATCACCACCTTCTTCCAAATATCTCAACTTCAAACAAAGATACGCTGTCTCAAAGCCCTGAGAAGAGTATTTCGTATTTCACTAGTATACAATCCATAAACCAACGGGTTCAGTAGTGGCGATATGAGAAAAATGAGCACACCCATCACCTTCTGCAAGTCAGCAGACACATTCTGAAACCTATGCGACAATATAGTGAAAGTCCCCACAATCTCAAAGATAATCAAGATCAGCAACTGAGCCACGCACGTATTAACCGCCTTCCTTTTGGCGTCAGTTCGCCTCATCCCCAAGCAAGTAATCAAGATCTTGACATAAGAGAAAACCTGGACAGACAAACTTGACACCTGTACGACAGCCGTATTAAACAACCCCACCGCGTTATTGACGGACGTATCGCCACACATCAGTTTGAGAAGCGACGGGTTATCGCAGAAGACGTTAGCGATGACTGATCGACAACGCGGTAGCCCCGTCTGTAAGGAAAACAGCAACGCCACTAAGGTGAAGTCTAAGGACCACGCCAAGGCTACTACACAGACCACCACCTTGGGGGTCATGATGAGACCGTAACGTAACGGCATACAGATGGCCACGTAGCGGTCGAAGGACATGGCGGCCAGGATGAAGAGGATTCCGCCGCCGTATAGGTGCAAGGCGAAGGCTTGGAGGACGCAAAGTGGGTAGGAGATACGGTTTTCCTCAGATATAAGGCCGGAGAGGACTTTGGGTAGCATGGCTGTGATGCCCATCAGGTCGTTGAGTGGCAGGCTGAAGAGGATGAAGTACACGGGTTTGTGGAGGTTGCGGTGAAGGACGATTACCGTCAGGAGTGTAGCGTTGCATAGGATGCAGAAGAGGTAGAGGAGGAGACCCAGGAATAAGATGGGGTACTTGGCTCCGGGAGGGATGGTGAAGGTGGTGAGGGTTAGGTAGGGGTTCAAGTTTAAAGATGTGTTTGGCATTGTGGGTTTTTTTTATGTAGGGATTCACCAATGGTGATGTTTGAAGTGGGTCATGGGCGGGGTGATGGAGCGCGAGGAGTGGGTCCTGTGCTGTGTTTTATATATGATTTTTTGATGACATCATCAGGGATTGTTGACTGGGAAATTTGATGTTAAGGGGAGATAGCCAATGGAGATGAAGGGGGAATAATGATGGGCATATACCTGTCAAATTATACGTTTTTTCTGTATTTTATACATATTTGGGTCATTTACTGCAAGGGTGTTGGTTCACAGGCCACTTTAACGTCAAGTTGATTTCACTATTTTAGATGTAATGTTTAGATTTTTTTGATAAAATGGATTAAAAGCCCTGGATATTCAGTTTTTTATAGATCTAAAACAATGTTTATTTTAGCTTGTTTTTAGATATTTTTTGATTTTATAAAATGCTTTTTTAACTAAAAACAGAAAAAATGGATTGAAAAATTACAATTATTGATTTAAAAGGGGGAAAATCAGGAAATTTAATATACATCTATACTCTTCATTTTAATTTAAGCCTAAAACAGAAAGTCGGTACTCATGATTTACTTTCCCTGGCCACACAAAATGATACGTCGGGCCAGATTTGGCCCCCGGGCTGCCACTTTGACACACATGCTCCCATTTTTTTATTTTCATTGATCCTAATGAAAAAAATGTCTCTCCTTAAAAGACGTCAAGCCAGTGCCAATAAAAAGGTCTAAAATGTCCAAAGTGGGTCTCATGGGTGACACAATTAGTCCTTACGGTCCCTTTGTGGCTATTTGCCATATGTTACAGTTCCCAAGGACCATGTGACCACTTGAGTGATTAAATTAGTTCAAAATATTCTGGTAATACCGCCAATACCTTTCATTACTAAAGGTATTTTTTGAAATTTGTCAAGACTGTAAACATTTCAAATAAAATCTCATGAGTTGACTTTGTCCAATGTGTTTTTGAACTGTTCTTTAGTTTTATTTCAAGCAAAAAGAGGAAAAACAAAAGCTAAATGGTTCCATTTTAACATGACAAATTAGCAACATTTAATGTTAATGAGATAAACAAGTGGTCATCGTTAAGTTTTCTCCAGAGTGTCGTTAAAAACAAACCCCTAGCAAATAGCATCGTCATTAGCCACCGGAGATTTGAACGAACTGTCTGTAACAATAACAATATTCATTTAGCTCCCATTGGAACTCATTAATAATAATTTGTTTTGACAATCACACCTGATGTAATCCTGTGTGTTTTTTTTTATTGCAAATATATTTTTGTGTTAAGATTTTAGACACCTAAAATGTATATCCCAGCAAAAAAATTAATAATAATAACAACCTACTCTAGCTTTACTTGACGATTAAAAATATATTTAAAATAACAAAAAGCGAATTGAAAAAAAGTGCCAATTCATTTGAAGTTGAAAATAATAATTTTCATTTCAATGTCTGAAATGTTGCTTTATTTAATGTTTTAACATCTCAAAACTTAAAAAAGTTGATGTCCTACAATTGCAATTCCCTTTATTTGACGATAATAACCCAAAAAAATGCAAAGCGGTCCATATTTGCTCACATAGGGCGCACTTAAAAGCCTAAAATGTTCCCCAAATTGGACATAGTACCTTTTTCTATGCACTAAATTCAACATTCTGCAGATTCCTCTAAAACCAACATACCCAGTCTGGTTTCAGATGGCTTTTCCCATAATGAGAAGACTCATTAAAAAGACCATGATAAAAAATAACCACATAAAGAACCGATCCAGCACCTTAGCCACCTTCTTCCATTCGCCGGTTCTTTTCTGGGTGGCCCTTTGCTCCCTATAGCAGTTGGCGATGTACTCCACATTTGCCAAAAGCTTCTCATGGCAGGAACCCACATTATGTGACCGTTCCCCGTCACTCACGCCGTCTCTTCGAGATCTTCTTGCGCCATTCGAATCGCCATAATCTGTGCCAGTGAACGTTCTGTTCTTCTGAGAATGGTAGCCATCGCCCAAATCTTCTCTTTCTTCTGTAATCAAGGAGCCAAAAGGGTCTGTCCCTACATCACAATCCGGTCTGTGGAGGCCATTCACATTGCGATTGGTCACCATTGGAGCTTCTGGTTTCTCCAAAGGTGGTGACATGCAGTTCTCCCCGACTTCGTAAACGAAGCACATTCTGGCCATGTACTGCAGAATGACTTTCTTGGCCCACTTGGGGACCGGTTTGGCATCAGGGCCGCAGTGGTGAATATTCATGATGAAAATGGTCAAGGCGGTGGAGGCAGTGATCATGGTCATGGTGGCAATGTAGTACTTGCCTGTTGGGAAGAAACAAAGATGTCAGAAGGTTGATTTTGGGTATACTATTGTGATAAAATGCTAATCCTTGAATTGACAATCATTTTAAGAATCTTCACACTAAAATACTTTTAAATTGAAGAGAATGTTGTTCGATTTATGGATAATGGCGACTTTGTCATTAAGAAACATTCTTGGCCTGACCGGACATTTGGTAGACGGACATTTCATCCCTGGATGTGATATCACAACCAAAACACTCGTATATTTATGACCAAAGGCAAATATATAGATACTTTTAGCTCACTGGTAAGTAATCCCGAAAATGTCCTATGGCTTGTGTTCTTTTTTGTATAGGGGTTTTGAAGTGGACCCACATATTTGACATAGAATAAGAAGCTAAGAATTCTGCAATAGCTTGATTTTGTTCCCCTACCGATCAATGGTACATTCTCCGAAGGTGGCATGATCTCCGCTACAAGCAATTGAAAGACAGTCAACGCCAACATAACGGTGACACCCAAAGAAACTTTCTCTCCAGAGTCGGCAGGCAGGTAAAACCCCAATGGCGCCAAAAACGAGATCATCACACACGGTATCAGCAGATTAAAGACATAAAAAGACGCCCTTCTCTTAAGTTTCAGGGTGTACGTAATATCAGGATAAGGATCAGCACAGCAGCCATATAAAATGACACTCCTGGTAGCCGGCATTCCTAGGACTTCCCACTCCACGTTGTCCACCAGGTCTGCTAGGTCTGCACTCTCCATGGCGTTCAGGATGTCCACTTGGTTGCCACTATAGGTCCAAGAACCGTAAGTGAACCTGCACTGTTGAGCGTCAAAGGGAAAGAAGGACACGTCCACCTTGCAGGAACTTTTGGTGATTGCCGGCGAGTCCCACATGATTTGGCCATCATGGCGGATGACTACATTGGTGTCCATGGGGCCTGTGAAGTGATCATCGGCACTAAAAGGGTAGAGACAGACCCCATGAGGGGTGAACTGGATTGGTTTAATTCTGTTTACATAGGATCTGGAGTCATAAAAACAAAGATTGAGGTCAACTTTCAGTCTGAGGCTACCATCTACCCTTAAAATGGAAATCAGCGTTCGGGAGAATCATCTGTGATGGGGACGAATCAGGGTTTAGACTTCCTTGTATTGTTTTATATTTTATTAAAGTAAAATTATTAATCAACCTAACACTGGAGAACCAAGCCTTTGCATAGAAGATGTTTGAGAAGACACAAGTATACCCACTTTTCTATCTGTATTTTATGTCTTTCCAGTAAATCCAAGGCAAATGAAGTCAAGTTTTAAGAACTTTCTTCATTGTAAACTCTGCTCATTTACTGGGTCATAAAAAAATAAGGTCTGAACACTCCTTTGAGGAATGTCCAGCGTGTGTCTTCTCAATAAAAATACTCACAAATTGGTAACTCGACACCAATCCGACCTACTTGTTATATAGGACTATATCAGGTTTCCATACATAACTGCTAGGTATACGGATGGTATCGAGGCCATCATAGTCTTCCTTACGCCATTTCAGGTGAGCATCGAGCCAGACTCGTCGGATCCACAAATAAGCCGTCAGTATTTGGTTTCGCTCATCCTGAAAAACATCCAAACTGTTTGTGATGGATTATAATGTTAAAGATGTTGGATTTTTCATCCATTTTGGGTCAGAGTAGCTAAGAGTGAATGGATGTTTATGTAGTATTTTACCATGTCGATGATTTGCGAGAGTGTGACCTGCAAGGTGACGTTCAAGACGGCATCGGTGTCCTCTACTGGTCGGAGAGCACTGGTGTAGTTGTCAAAAAGATCATTAAGGAGCTTCTGGGCAAACTTGCTGTGTGCACACCAGAAGACTGTGGACATACAGTGAGAATGTGTATGTAGCTTTAATGTGTTTTGGTCTTTTAAATAGAATATTTCACTATACAACTAAACATGTGCCTTGTTTTACCAAATAGATTCAACTCTCTCATATGATGAAGTGAATCCTGATAAGATGATAAGGGTTTACCCCTGGATTTTGAGCCTGACCCAAATCTGGAGGTTTTAGTATATGTTCATCAATTGAATGTGTGGTGTAAAATGTTTGGGGAGAATACACACTTATGATGGGATGATGAAGATATTTTGTGTTGATGAATGGGGTGTTGGTTATTGGGACACAGTGTTGTTAGCAGTTGGTGTTTTTAAACTTGATTTACAAGGTCATCACAGAAAGGATTAGGGATGATGGCAATCCCTGCACAGCTGGATGTTGCGTGGGTAGTTTTCATGTAAGAAAAGCAGCTTGAATCAAAAAAAAAATATAATATATATATATGAATTGTAAAATTGAATTTGGTCTTCATAAAGACCAAATATTTTAAAACATGCCTCCTAAAAGCCTAAGATTAGTTCTAATAATTCTATTATCTAAAAAAACATTTAGATATAAAATAGGTAAACACTAATAATAAACAATTTAAAATTCTTAAAAAACATCATGGTGAGACTCCAGAATTATAAAATAATAATAATACAAAAATGTGAGCAACAAATAAATTTACATAATATTTATATACGAAAAAAGGAAATATTACAATTGAGTGGGGCATGTCAATCTATTTTTTTCTTTTTTTAAATGAAATATAAGATGAAAAAAATCTTACCTGGGAACACTGAGACAAAACATAACAAGTATAATAGACTTTGCATTTCCAATCCTTTTATGCCGTTAAAAGAGATCTTAAAAGTAGACTTTGAACAAATAAAAACTCTGTAATGTGACGAAAAGACAAACTAGATTACTAATTCAAACTGCTTTCACTGCGCTCCATCCTTTGCCCTCTGCGCTAGTGGGAGGTGGCGCGCGTCTCTGACGTCACGGTCAGCACCGATAGCTTTAGCACCATGGCTAGCTCCATCACCTTCTCCCAGACAGACCTAATAAAAACACTTTTTATTCCGGGAAAGATAAACTCGTCCAGTGGGTGACAATCCGTTCCTGTTATTTTGTTTACTTACTGCACGTGTGCATCCTATTCTCATCTTGATGTTTTCCAAGGTAATTATGACTTATTCTGGATATTTTGTCTTCATATGTGTAATCCAATTGGTAAAATTAATAAATATGATAGATATTCTGTTTTTGTGGATTAAAAAAAGTGTTCAATTGCAAAACAAAAACAGTTATTTTCTTTTTTTAAAGGAAATAAGTGTAAAAATTAACACACAATAAGTGATGCATTCCAAAATAGTATGGAATTGTATTTGTAGAGTCAAAAAAATGAATCAGTCATATCAGTCTATCTAATCCTATATTTCAATGATCACAGGTGCAGTGCAAAATATTATCTTCAGAGGTCTATGTTAGTCCGCATCTCCTTCACAGCGTGTGCGGCGGGTACCGTCTGCTTGCCGCTGATTGGCCTCATCATCTGTATTGTCATCTCCGCTCTCTATCATTATAAGGACTCTACAAGAACACATTGCCAGGTAGGAAGAAATTAGCTATTTAAAGCAATTTAAGAAAATAACATGTATTTTCCAGGTTGAAAACTACCTGCCGTCCATCAGCGCTTCTATCGGCTTGTGCCCCGAGTGTCACATTTGGCGAATCTGTATTGGCCTGCATTCTGCACCCAGATTTATTGTGGCATACAGTTACTTCAAATTCTACAAACTCTGCTTTGCCAATCGGGGAACTGAGACCACTTTGGCTTACATCAACTTGGGCTTTGCCATCATTGAGACCCTCGGCCTTCTGATGCTGACTTACGTGTCATCCACTGACATCTATTGTGAGTACCTGGCGGTCTCTGCATTCTTCTGAGTATAAGCTAAGTGTAATATTTGTATGTCCCTTCATTTTAGCTCTCCATGAGGTGGGCTTCATCCTCTTCGCTCTGGGCTCATTTATCCACATGGTGATAACGTGCCATTTATGGAAGGCCATTAAGAGTTATTCGGTTAATCCAGCGGTAAGCGACCGTAGTATTTTGTTGATAGTTTTGTTTTTGTTATACCTATTCCTTTTTTTCTCCTAGGATGCCAAATCCCATCTCTGGAAAGTACGTTTGTTCCTGCTCAATTTGTGCTTCAGTGTTTTTGCTGGGTTCTTTTATATCCAGCACAACTTATATTGTGAAGTAGGGAGTAAGTATGACGTTTCTAAGGATTTAGTAATGCCTTGAAAGCATCCATAATGAAGATTTCATTCTATTCACCCACTTTTATAACAGTATACATCACTTTTTTTCCTTATCCTTAATCTCCAGAGAAGTTGATGACTATGATGATCCATAATTCCATTTTTTTCCAACAGGTTACACATTGTTTGCCCTGTTTGAGTACCTCATTGTCTTCTCCAACATGGGTTTCCACTTTACGGCAGTGTGGGATTTCCGGAGCCATGGCATAATCATTGCTTGCGGTCTGTAAATTGACTTAGAGAGACTCGCTGAAGGACTAAGCGAAGGCACCAAAGACCCGATTGGGGACGAAAAAATTGTGGCAATGTATCAAACTTGACTTACTGTATAGGTGTTCATAGATCTACTTTAGAAGGAGTTAACCTTCCATGAGTCATCTTCTTTTTTACAGGGCACTGACAAAGCTTACAAATTATGTAAAGGATGTATCTATCAAACAAAATAAAAATGTGTGTGCTTTCTTTATTTTACATAAACCTATTTTCTAAAATGTAGTAACTTTACTGCAGGAAAAAATTCTAGAATAGAAAGGAGTTTAGAGGAGCATTCTGACATAAGATGGCTGCATGTTATGTACATTTCTCCCTCTCAATTTTTAGACCTCTCGCTTTTATCTGTTAACTCTTCCAAACATTAGATGGCAACCATCCTCCCTTTGCAAAGACGAGGCAACATTAATGAGCGTAGAAGAAGAGCCACTTTCCTCCACTCCTGTCTTCACAATCTGCGGCTCTTCTCGGTTCGGCCAGTGGGTGGGCACTTATTCGCTGCGCCCGGGGGGAAAGACCCATAGAAATATTTGCCAAGCCTTTTGGTGCATTTTTAAAAATAATATTCGTCGCGATGATCATCTACAAATAAGACCAACTTGAACGCCGCTTCTTTGTTCATGACACGTAAGTTTAGTCCACCGTTGACTGGGCGCTACGTTGTTGATGTGCTGAAATGTAGTAGCTAAAAGACCACCGCAGGACTCGACCCAAATGTCAATCGTACCATCAGACGTCAATCCGATGGCTTATAATAGTTGACGCTAACTCGTAACAATCCAGATCGTGAGATTTCAAGCATTAAAATGTCAATTTTGAGTTGATCTCTACGTTGTAAACGCAAGCTAGCTTCAACTCTGCAACCGCGTTACACAAAGTTAAAACCGGTAGCATTTGTGTGTTAAAATGTCATCCGCAGATCATATTTTTACAAAGAAAATCAAATATGTGCATTAACTTGGTGGACATTTGAATAATGCAAATATAATATTATTTATCATGCTTTTAAGAAAAGGAATCAACGCATTTAAAGGATTTGATCAGTAGTAGATCATTCCAATAGTTTTCCTCCAATTGGTTAAATGACATTAAATTGAATTAACGTTGTTTATCATTCTGATGGTCTCAAAAGTGTCAATTTTTACTTCATCACTGCTGCCTCCTCATCATCTGACACTTGACAGCAATTCTGCAACTAGAGCACATGTCTTTTGCTGTTATCACTATTTTTTTGGTGGATAAGATGAAAGCATTTGGCAGTTTTTGGGGGAAAAACACTCAAAAATAATCATTAACAGCCCTTGCAAAAGGCTCCTTGCAAAATAACCCAGATAAAGCAGGTATAAAAGATAAAGTACTGGGGAAAATGCATATAAAACATCATTTTTTTTACATCATTAATTGTCTAAAATGTGACTATTTCCTTCCAAGGATGATGCCTTCAAATGACCTTTAATTTAATCTTCAGCATCTTAATATGCACTCTGAAGAAGAAATACAGGTTTCTAAGACACATTAATTAAACTAGCGACTTTACGGCTGAGTAAATATTAACTTTTATTTCTTTTCTAGTCCCCAGCTTGAAATAATACTTCTCCGAAAACAATCCAAATAATTAAATCTAACTCAATTCTTCCAATAATATTAATTCCTTTCTCTTCTCTTTGCAGCACTGGAAAAAATGGTAACCCTTTGGATCTTTTTCTTGTGTCTTATTGGCCAAAATCGAGCTGAAAAATCCAGTTCGTCCCCGAATGACTCTACTGATAATGGAATATCAGGTAAGCAGAGTTGCACAGGAATGGAGAATTTTCCCCCAAAAATGTCCAAATAAGGGTGTTAACTGCTGTACGACTTTGAATGGCGCAGCTGGACTCAAACTCTGCGTGAGTCTCTCTATATGTAGCCATGCTAGGAATAGTCCAAGCCGGCTCGCATTCTCCGGCAAGCATCAAAATGCTTAGTCAGACAGGAAGCAAATTGCCTTAATGGCCACTGGGCTGTTTATTATTGCAAAAGTTACACTTACCCATGAATTACTTAACACTCGCCATGTAATGCACACCTGGGGTATGTAATCTAAGCGATATGGGTGTAACTTTTCATCGTCATGCCAACTTCACTATCAGAGAGGCGGAGCTTGTCTTAATCTATTTTTAGATTTTACAAAATGATTTGTTGAACTAAAAACTGGAAAAATTGATCAAAAAATGACAATTATTGATTTAAAAGAGGGAAAATCAGGAAATGTAATATACATATATACTCTTTATTTTAATTTGATCCTAAAACAGAAAGTCAGCACTCATGTTTTACTTTCTTGGGCCGCACAAAATGATGCGGCGGGCCAGATTTGGCCCACGGGCCGCCACTTTGACACCAATGGCATAAATCATCTTTTTCTTCATTTTTTTAATTAATTCAATGCCCAATTACTCCTTAAAGTTTTGTTCATTCATTTTCTGAACTGCTTATTCTCATGAGGTTCGCAGGGGGTGCTGGAGCCAATTTTGGGCACCTTGAATTGGTGGCCAGCCCAATCCTTAAAGCTGATTTGCATATTAAGTAAAAAAGCCAGTATGTTTCTGACTTATTATAGTATTTTTTATTGGTGAAACACAGTTTTTAATTGATTATTTTTTAAAGTGACAGATATATAGTAGCTATCTTCCCAGACTATGGATTTGGAAATGTAAGGCATGTAGTTAACTTGCGTAATAGGAGCTTCTAAAAAAGCAGACTGACTGGTTTGTAAATCTCTTATCCGCACATCAAGAGGTTTGCAAGGCAAATGCCTTTGTGTGGATGAAGTTAGTGTTTAGACAAAGATTAGATGGAAATGCTTATGCGGCCCTGGCACAGTTGGTGGCTCGCGATGTCCTTGGAATGGAAGGTCTGTGGTTCAAAACCAGGCTACGGCATCTGGAAAAATAACAAATCGGCCAGACTATTTTAGATATAACATTTAGTTTTTTTTTATATACAATTGGATTAAAAGAACTGGATTAAAAGCCCTGAATATTCAGGTTTTTTATAGATCTAAAACAATGTTTATTCTAATTAAAAAAAAAATATTTTTAGATTTTACAAAATGATATTTGAACTAAAAACAGAAAAAAATGATTAAAAAATGACAATTATTGATTTAAAAAGGGGAAAATCAGGAACTTTAATATACATCTATACTCTTTATTTTAATTTGATCCTAAAATAGAAAGTTGGCCTAATAATTTGCTTTCCCGGGCCAGATTTGGCCCCCGGGCCGCCACTTTGACACAGAGGTTCTTCTAATGACTTGTAACATCCTCATTGTGCTTTCTTTGTTTTCTTGTGTATCGAACAAATGCCTTAAAATGTAAAGAAAGAGGACAAAAAGCCACAGAATGTTAGGTGAACATGTAGCAATTTGAATTCTTGCTGCACAAGACCGTCACAAACAACGTTTCCTATATTCACTTTATCTGTAAAGAAGGAGGAAGCAGCTGAAAAAGGGGAAGATGGTCGTGACTCGATAAGCTCTTACTGAAAGATTGGCCAATTATGGAGCCAAGTCAGCATCTGTAATGTTAACGAATCAATGCCGAGATTTCAATTTCAAGACAATTTGAGGAACTTTATCCAGTTTTTCTATCCCACTCCCATTGTGACCTTTTCCGCATCCTAAAATGTGGTCTTTTTCAGATTTCTGTCGTATCGACAGACTGCTGTGTCAGGACGAGAACCCTTTTCTCACCTTCGAAGCCATCCGCAGTATCCACAAGCAAATGGATGATGACAAAAACGGCAATGTGGACGTGGCCGAGACAGACGGGGTAGGTGGCGGATTTTTTTTCAACCCTGTGGAATTTGATTCGTCATCAAATAATGAATGAGATCACTTCTCAGTCCGTAAAGGATTTTTCGTTTACAGTTTCTATGGCGTTTCACCTCTATTGGTTCTGTCAATCATTAACATAGTGTACACAAGGATGACCCACATTGCTAATATTACCTAGCGTCATAGAGCAGCTGTTCTATTTCTTCAACCTGCTGCTACATTGTGTCGGATCAGACGGATTTCCCACAGACTTTCTCTGACAGAACACAATTTGAAGTATAGTCTTTTTTCGAGGGTTGTCAATGTTGTTGTTGTTGATTAAATTAGATTACATTAGACAACTTTATTCATCCCATATTTGGGAAATTTCACTGTCTCAGTGGCAAGAGGGTGAGAATACAGACACAGAAAAAGACATTTTAGACATAAATAAATAGGTAATAAATAAGTAAATAAATAAACAACCAAACTAATGATTAAATAAATATATAAAGGAATAAATAAATAACTGTATATATAAATAAATGTATAAAGGAACAAATAAATAAATGTATATATAAATAAATATATAAAGGAATAAATAAATAACTGTATATATAAATAAATGTATAAAGGAACAAATAAATAAATGTATATATAAATAAATATATAAAGGAATAAATAAATATATATAGGAATAAATAAATATGAATAAATATATATAGGAATGAATACATAAAGAAATATGAATAAATATATATAGGAATAAAAAAAATAAATACATATGTAAATAAGCAAATACACAGGTAAATAAACAAATAAATACATTTGTAAATATATCGATAAATAAGCCTGATGATTAAACAATAAGGAAGTCTGGAGTAAAGTATTGATGACGTTGTCATTAGCAATGAGCATTTTTTTTAATCTTAAATATTTTTTTATTATTATAAAGTGCATGTTGATTGACCTTTTTTTTTATATATAGTTGTACTGAACATTTTCTGCAACTCCATCCCATTAAGTACAGGAAATACCCCAGTGTTCCTTTTCATGCATGCCATAATTGTGTAATTGTGGTTGACCGCTCTTTTCTCATGTCAATTTTTCACCCTTCCCCACGTGTCTATCCGTCTCATCCCGTTTCCAAAGCAGCCTTCCGTCAAGTACTAATCTGAACATTTCTCTCTGCAGTTTCTAAGAGAGGATCTAAACTACCATGACCCCAAGGCCAAGCACAATACCTTCCATGGGGATGACCAGTTCATTAGCGTGGAAGATCTTTGGAACGCCTGGAAGGGCTCTGAAGGTACTGCCTTCCTTTTTGGACACATACTATTGCTCTCTAAATGGAAAAAAAACTTCATGGGATTTTACTTAGTCTTTGCTTAATCCCTTGATGTCTTTCATGGCGAAATCTGAACCATCTGGAAATGTGAAATAAGGCTATGCTTCCTTCTAATACAGCACAGAGGGGGGAAAAAAGCCATATTCTGCTTTGAACGCATTTTCCGAATGATATGGGTCAACTTATCCTTTACTTTTTAAAAGTTACAAACCTAATTTGTAGGTTTCAATGGTGTCATTTACACCACTATGAGGCATCTTCTCATTTTGCAACTAATGCCTGAGGACTGAGTTGACAAGTTTCTCTAGTTTATAAAAAAGAATGCTGTCCTATGCGTGTCTAATACGTGCCTCAAACTCTTAAACTGGTTTATTTTTTTTCCATACCTTCTTCTTTATGAAGCACAGTTTCAATACTAAAGTGACTACTACCAATGCAACAATGACGTTGTGGTTAAGGTTGCATGTGGTTTGGTTTTATCATGTTGCAAAATGCATGGTGTTCTTTTTTTAGAACTTGTTATACCTTCTTTTGTTCAAAATTTGTATAGTTTACATGACATTTTAATATTTCTTAATACATTCCTTTTTACTTTACTTTGTACTTTATACTTTTTACTTTAATGATGAGTATGTTAATACTTAAGTACTTTTTTTCTGTTTATGTTTCATATGAACTGTTAACGGATGCACTTTTTTATATGTATCGTATCTTGTGCTGACCCCGCCCATCTGTCAAATTTTTAAAGTCAATGTGACCCCCGCCCGGGCCAAAAAGTTTGCCCACCCCTGATCTAAAAGTATCTTTTAACCAAGTTACCATTACCATATACCAACATGCATCATCTCCCTTATGCAAATATGCATTAAAAGACATACACTCTTATATATCAATAACAAATATGCTCATATTTGTCTTCGGAAAACGATTATGAGTCAACATAAAAACTAAATTCTGGGCATATTTAGTCTTAATTAAAAGAAAAAGTGCTTTACCACCATCTTGTGGCATTACCAAGAAAATAGCAACCCTTTTAAGCGGGTGTAAATTTGCCCTATTTTTGACTGCTCTCAGTTTTCGTCCCATTTGGGAATACATGTCGCTATAGACGCCATTTTGGCTCACACAAGTGACTAATCTACGGCTCTAGCAGGCTGCCACTTGACCTTCTCGCTCACTTGGTACTGGTCAAGGTGCTCTATCTGTAGCCATGTCGAGTTAAGAGCAGCCCACTTGACGACATGCTTTATCAAGCCAGTCAACACAATAGTCTCTTGTGGTTTTTTTTCTCGTGTTATCTCGCCATGGTGTCTTTCACGCCATTTCTGCCGGATGCCTTTTCTCACACACTCGTAGTCTACTCTCACACAATGACTTTGCGCCAGCAGCTGTGGAGCTAGTTAGGTCACCCACTCCCATTTCAATCTCCTTCACTGTTATGACATTGGATAGTTCTTTTGGGACTGCAGCCCGGATGCAAATGTTACGAGTGGTTGTTGGCTGCAATGCAAAGTAAACCTTGACTTCTTATCCAACTAGAAAGTTAGCCAAGTACTAAAGTGTAAAAGCTCTATTTAAAACGCTATATTTATTGTAAGATCAAGTACAGTTTGAGGGCTAAATTTAAGAAAATAACGATTTGCAGTGAATCAAAACAGCATGCACACAAGTAACGTATTTGTCTCCAAATGTTTAAAAACGTTTATATTTTTTTCCACCCGAATTTTGATAAATGAATATTATTTGCAACTATGTCGTTTTTCTGGATTAGTAGTGTTTCTGGTTGTTTCACACAAAATAGGCCAAAAGTTTAATAATTATTTGCAGTATCAATAGGATTTACTGATTTAGGAATCGTTGTCATGTCATGTTATATACATACCATTAAATGAGATGATTTCTGAATTCTTAGCTAAAATATTGCTTTCTTCATCCTTGCTATTCTCAGTGTATAACTGGACAGTGGACGAGGTGGTGGAATGGCTCATCACTTATGTGGAGCTGCCACAGTACATGGAGGCCTTCCGAAAGATGAGCTTTAACGGTAGCTCCATGCCCAGGTGAGGCCCTTGTCGGGTTTCGTTGGAAACTGCGCCATATTTTTTACGTTCAGACGTTGAGAGGGCAGGGAACAGCATACATATTTGTTTCTGTCTCAGGTTGGCTGTGAAGAACACCACTCTGACACACTCCATCCTCAAGATTCTGGACCGCAGCCACATTCAAAAGCTGCAACTCAAATCTCTGGACACTGTGCTGTTTGGCGCACCACTCAGTAAGTGGGATTACCATATTTTCTTGCATATACACTTTGCGACCCTTCATTTCAAAATAGAGGAAAGATAAACAGAGAAAAAAAATGATAAACAAGATTTGTTTTGACATCTATGAATGAAATTCAAGTAAAAAAAACGTATCTAGCATAAAACGTGAAAATACTGCCGCCATTGCTCGCTCACGGCGCCCCCACCTTACTCTAGTTAAACGTGCTCTGACTGGCCAGACATGAGTATATACTTGTTAATCAAAGGTCTCAGATTAGAATTGTATTTCATCCTGTATTTGGGAAATATCCTTGGTTGCGGTAGCTAGACAGACACACAAGACATTGTAGAACTAGTTAAAAAGACTGGAGCCACACATAGGAAATCCACAAGGTAGGGTTGATCATTAAACTATCAGGCCAGATAACTGCCTAATGTGTGCTATTATTGCATCTAGAGACTCTGACATTAATAAGCTTTAAACACAAATTGTAATGCTTGTCAATTTTTCTCAACCAATTACAGCAGAACCTCAAACGTCAGCAGCCCAAATCATGTAGAAAATCCTTTTAATACGCCACTATATTCCTCCATTTAGTAACTCAATTCCCATGGCTTATTTCCTAAAAATATTAAATGTACATGTTCCGGAATTTTACAGAAAACATTCCACACATTTGTAACCCAACTGTAACTAAAATGTTAATCTTACAATTGCACTTTTAACCCTGAAATGAAGGGAAATAAATACCCTTTTATCTCTTCAAAAGTGCTTTTATTCCCTGTTAGAAAAATCACTAGATACAGTATAACAATATGAACACATTTATAAACACGCTTATCCCACCATATAATCTGCCCAAGCATAACCAGCTGGGGACACGCCTTCATGACGCCAGTCGGCCTACTTTGTTGACCCGTTGCTCTGCGTAGCGGGCACGGCATGCGAGCGGAATCTGCGCGTGGCATGTGTCACCGCGGGCGTCCGAACCCGGGAAAGAAGACGCCAGCCAGCCAGTGAGCAAGCGAGGCCTGGTTTTGACAGCCTCTCCAAGCATTGGGAGCCCACCGTGGCTCCCTCGCAAATGGGGCAGGCAGCATTTTAAGACACGCTCACAATGAGGCACATCCTCATTAAAGCAGGCTTACACAATTCAGCATGCCCATTTCAAGTGCATCTGCTGCGTGGCCGTGGTTACACCGTGGTAGATTTTGTACTCGTTGCTAGCGTGGGGTGTCATGTAGACTCGGTTCAGTGGATTTGAATCCTTAGACAAATGTGGCCTATTGTGGGGATTTCCGTGTATTTATTTTTAAAAAGGGACAAGACATGTTAAGGAACATATAGAGGGAAATATGCAAGATTATTGGTAAAAGGCTAATTTACATCTTTAGTTTTGTGTTTTTAGTAACTAGTCCGTCATAAAATTACTTTATAACTATTTGAAAAGTTTAAAGTCTGAACATGGTTCAATTTCTCTTTTTATAAATATCTAGTAAATATCCTATTGTATATTTAATTATTGGATAATTTATTTTATAAGTATCTTTTTTAATTAATAATTGTAGATTTTTTGTGTACATTTTTAGTTTACTTCTTTTATATATAAAAAAGGACAAAAATATGTAAATATTCATAATTTGGTCATATTAAATGAATAATAACGGGAAAACATGTTTTAGCAATTTTTATTAAAATAATAGTAAATAAATACCTACCTAAATCCCAACTTCCCAATTTCAATGCACATTTGCACAAAAAATATCAAACCAAGACAACTATTACAATGTATAACAGGTAATTTACATATAATTTAAGATGAAAGGCAGACTCATTACAATAATAATCAGTAATGAATTCAACTATCCAACTTGCCTTTCATTCTGAGTGACTCATGCGCAAAAAAAAAATCTGCAAAAAACACTGTCAGTCTTTATAGCAAGTTGGAACCTGATCTGAGGTCTCACCCACATTTTTCTATTCTATCAGTACTTTGCACATTGAATCACCACTGCTTATAATCGTCCTTTTATGGTATTTGTTCAGTGTATGAAAAAAAATGGAGTCCATAGCATTTTGGTTTGTGTTTCCCACAGGGAATCGACACAACCACCTGAAGGACTTCATGTTGGTGGTATCCATTGTCATTGGAATGGGTGGTTGCTGGTTCGCTTACATCCAAAACCGCTACTCTAAGGACCACATGAAGAAGATGATGAAGGACTTGGAAGGCCTGCAGAAGGCCGAACAAAGTCTTCATGACATGCAACAAAAGTCAGTCCATGTTTTCTTCTTTGATTCCTCATATTTTTACATTGAAGCCCATCGATTACATATAAAAAAAAAAATCTGAATAAGCCGTTTGGGTCAGCAAAGATTGCCATCACAGTGTAAATGATTGAAGCGCCTATTTTTGAGGTTGTTAATACGAGAAGGAATGCTCACACTGTGCCTTTGAGCTATCTCTTCATGTTCCTTTTAAGGATTTGCTCGCCATTCATCTAACATAGCATTCCATTTAAGATTTGTCCAATGGATGAGATCCACATGATGTGAAATTTGAACATTTATTATTAGATATATTAGCTTTTAGGGCTTTGACGCTGTTAACCAACCCAATGGTCTTTGAAAGTAAGCAAACAAGATGTCCTTGAATTTCGCCTTGAAATGCAGGCATAGTCACAACTTGGTTTCCCTTCCTACTTGGAGTTCTAGCTCTCAGATTATAATCCCTGACCCAATTCATACCACATTATAGTAGACCACAAGATAGAAAGATAGTCTTTTTTGTTGTCCTTGACCTGGAAAGACCAAAATTGGGAAAAACTGACCATTTTTTACTGAGCAAATTTCTAGTCAATGGTCTGTTGTACTCTAAACTTTGACTTGATTTAAACTAGTGCTCCAACCAAGGGAATTTTACAGTTAGCTAAGGAAGCATAGCTTTAATATGTCCTTTACTTTTCCTGATCCCTTCCGTCAGCTGCTTTCTTTCCATAGCCTCAAGCCCAATGGCCACTTGATACCGCCGCCTCCCTGTTGGTAGGGGCTGAGAAGGCTGGATTTCCTGGGAGCCTTTTAGAGCGCCGTTTGACCGCTGGACTCTCTGATTCACTTTAGAGAGACTAGGTGTTAAGCATGATAGTTTAAAAACGGCCAAGGACTGTCCACAAGGACGGCGTCCAATGAGTCGTAAAAACAGAACAGTAGCAAGAAAGTATGGCGAATCAATTTTCTTGGGAAAGGTTCCACCACGTTTAGTTGGAATCGCCATTGTACAGTAGAGGTCAGCCTCCATTTTCCATCTGGATCAACTTTCATTCCCACACAAGCCTTCCTTTGGGGAAATGCTGCTACTCAGTGACTGGGGACAGTATTACATCTGTTTCCCCCCCTAAAAAAACCTGAAGTACATTGTGCACTATTATGGTTTGCCCCCCGGAACGAAATCATCATCTGCGCGTGTCTAAGCACTTGGTAATTAAGTCACGGTTGATAAAGCCCTCCTCTTTTGTAAAGTCATGCTCAGGTCTATAAATAGGAGTGCTCTATACAAACTCACAGACACATGTGCTGGTGATACACAAGAATTGAGTAACACTCTGTGCTGGTCTATAATTGCACGCCAACAGCTGTTCTAGGCTTCTTAACCCGGCAGCTGAATGGAGAGTTCAGTAGTGCTGGTCAATGATGCTTTCTGGTGGTGCACGACAAAAGTCTTGACATATATAGTATTTTCTCGCATATAAGCCGTATTTTTTCACATAAACCGTATTTTCTCGCATCTAAACTCTATTTTCTCGCATCTAAACCATATTTTCTCCGACATAAGCCGTAATTTCTCCCATATAAACTGTATTTTCTTGCATATAAGCCATATTTTCTTGCATATGAGGCATAATTTCTCGCATATAAGCCGTATTTTCTCACATAAGCCGTATTTTCTCAGACATAAGCTGTGTTTTCTCGCATATAAACTATTTTCTTGCATATAAACTGTAAAAATAGAAATGATAGTAATTCCCATTGTACAAGGATGCTGAACCCCATTTTGGATTGACACTGAATACAGTCTTGAGTTCTTCCAACAACACTGCGAATAATAACAGGTTTTTGTTTTGCTTGCAGGCTACAGATCGCCCAAGAGGAGCATCGCTCGGTGGAGGTCGAGAAGGTCAACCTTGAGCAGAAGCTGAGGGACGAGATCAGCACAGCAAAACAGGAAGCCCAGCGGCTAAGGGAGCTGCGCGAGGGCACCGAGAATGAACTCAGTCGACAGAAGTATGCCGAAGAAGAGCTTGAGCAGGTATTAAAAGCTTAATCCAGTATGAAAAATGCGTATTGTAATGTACCTTTAGTTACATCAGACCCTCATTGGCTGTACAGTAGTTGAAAAACATTCAAACTGGCAATAAAGCTCCAGCGCAACAGACATTAAAAGTACAGAGGAATACAAAAATACTCACTGGCATATATTCTTCATCCTCTGCAAATAACAAGTAATATTACTAAGTATTTGAGAGCATCTTCTGGTTCAAGCGATCTGCTTTGGTTTTGTGAGGGCAAACACGATGTACAAAGCCATATAGAAATACTCAAAGGCATAGATTCTTCATCCTCTGCAAAGAACGAGTAATATTACTGATTATTTGAGACTATTTTCAACATTTATTCTCGTCCGTAGGTGCGCATGGCTCTAAAGAAAGCGGAGAAGGAGCTGGAGTCACGAAGTTGCTGGGCCCCTCCAGAATCGCTTCAGAAGTGGCTGCAGCTCACTCACGAGGTGGAGGTTCAGTATTACAACATCAAAAAGCAGAATGCCGAACGACAACTCCTGGTGGCCAAAGAAGGGGTACGATATATCGTTCGATTGCATTTGAAATCAACTGCGAGTTACCTGTGATAGATATCCAATCCTTTTGGCTTGGTTTCCACAGGCTGAGAAAATCAAGAAAAAGAGGACCACTCTTTTTGGGACATTCCATGTAGCGCACAGCTCGTCCCTGGATGACGTGGACCACAAAATTCTAGCAGCAAAGTAAGTAGAAATACAACAGTATATTGTATTATATTAAATTTCCTGATTTTCCCCCTTTTAAATCTATAATTGTCATTTTTCATCCTTTTTTTTCTATTTTTAGTTCAAAAATAATTTTGTAAAATCTAAAAATATATTTCAAACAGCTAAAATAAACATTGTTTTAGATCTATAAAAAAACTGAATATTCAGGGATTTTAATGCAGTTCTTTTAATCCATTTATAAAAAAAAAAATCTAAATATTATATGAAAAATGTGTTGAATGCTAGAATTTGAGTCATGACAGTTTCCTATTTTGTTTAAATGCTCATTTTAAGAGCCAGTAACACATTTTAAAGACTTTTTTACCTGCTAGAATCGAACAAGGAACCTAATATGCCAACTAAATCCCCATTTGTAATCTATCATCCACTTCAGACAAGCACTGGGCGAAGTGACGGCCGCCCTACGCGAGCGCCTCCACCGCTGGTATCAGATCGAACAACTTACCGGCTTCACGGTGGTCAACAACCCCGGCCTACCGTCACTGGCGTCGGCCCTCAACCTGGACCCCACTTTCATGGGGGGCCGAGCCACGCCACAGCACTTTATCGTATCCGACGACATGGACGACCTGGACGAGGACATCTTACCCGCCGTGCTGCAATGTAAGAGTTCGTCCGAGTCGCTTGGCTCGTCGGCGGGAAGTAGCAAACGATACTTTAAGCCCCCCAAGACCCTCCTGGGGAAGTCTAAACATCAGAACTCGTGACCATTTGGTGATGGGGGGGGTGTTTTCCTCATTTCATATATTTCTGTACATTTGTCCTTTTTGTGTAAAATTCACAAATCTGCCATTAATCCCTCCTGCATGAAAGTGTGTGGATTGCGCACATACTTTTTTTGTGAAAAAAAAGATGCTTTCTTACTAAAAAAGTGTTTTGTGATGAGTTTGCAGAAAATGTGTGTTCATTTTGCCATTTTTGATACTTAAAATAGGGCAAATTTGGACACTGGGAGCTTCCCAGTTCATTTTTTTGGTGGATTTTTGGACCATTTGTCTTTGATTCATTGGCTTTTTCTGGGTGTTTTGGTTCCATTCATCATTCTAAAAAACAACATGCATGTTTCTAACATTTTTTGATAGATTTTTAGGTAAGATAGAGACTTTGGGGGCTTTTAGTTTGCGTTTGGTGGACTGAGAATGACATTTAAATGTGTTTTTTTTGGTCCAGGTGGAGTATTTTTTTGCATTTTGGTCTAGAAAGAATAGAGGAACAGGTTTATAGGTTAGATGGGGAAGGAGTTTGGTTGGAAAATTGTGGATTAATGCAAAGGATCGGCTTTAAAATAATATATTTTTAATTTTTTTAAAAGAAAAGAAAGCAGGAAAAACGTTCAGAACAACTTAGCTTTTTTCACCCTATTTATAATTAAGAATTAAGGCTATTTATAATAATTCCTGAAGCTACATCAACAAATTTTGAACAAAATATGGAAAAAAACCCTGTTTGTACTCCCAAAACCGAATTAACACCATTTTTAGTTTTGCATCAAAGTCCCACCGAGGATTTGACTTCAAGCGTAAGTCTTCTCATCAGCATTAATTGCACTTGCTATCTCACTCCCTTTTCTTCACGTTCACATCACACCGGCACCCCCTTCTTCACGTTTCCTCGCCGTCTTGCACCGTCACCACCGCAGACGGCACTCGGCTGTTGGAGCGACGAGCCAGTGACTTGTGGTCCGGATGCTCCGATTGTCAACCCATATGGAAAAATCTCGGTTGGCCATTTCTTAATTAACCCTCGACCTTTAAATAGTATCCCGCCCTCCGTGAAAGCCACCCCACAACCTGACAAATCATCACTTTAGTATTATTATTTTCTTTATTCCTCCCCATTTCTCTAATTTACACCCGAATTATTCTGATTTTAATCTTGTCAGCACCTAGCTCACCCTTTACTTCTTATTGAAACTTCATATCTACTGTCAAAGGCAGCTTTTACCACCTTTTGTTGTTTAATTGATTCAAGCAAATGACTGCATTATACTCCATTTTTGTTCATTATTACAACTTCCAAGATTACTATCAAATTAATCATTAACTATATAGTCATATACTCATTTTATAAAGATGCTTTTTCCAATTAAATACAATTCTTTTAGCCTCTGAACAGGAGCAAATTTCTATTTTCTAGTTATATTTTGAATGGACCAGAATAAGAGATTTGCAAACAGCCATTTTAATATATTGCAAGAATATACCTACTAAATTATAAGTTTAATTCTGCAATAAAATACTCAAGATTTATCAACCCCACAACCAAAATTAATTCACCCCCCAGATTGGTTCCAAATAAATCCCAAGATTATACCCATCAAATTCATGCAAATTTTGGAGAAATACGTTGTTCAAAAGGTGGCAAATGATGTCTTTCACAGAGTAAAATTATTGTTGTTTTCTACCATGAGATGGTTAATCTGCAGTGAACTCCAGTAAAATTGTGGGATTATATTTGCAGATGTTCATAGGTAGAGAAATAGTGATTTCAATGGCTAAGCAATTGGATACTATACTCCCTTTTGTTTTCTAATACTACAAAAACGATTATAACTATTATTAATTATGGACTATTTTTCCTTTTGGTCCTTCCACCAATTTGTTGGAGTTCACTGTGATAGCACCTGACATTTAAATCCCATTTTTTTCCATGTTAAAAGAGGAAAAGATACCACAAATATTGGGATTTTATGTCAAAATATTTCCACATTCTAATACCCATTTTCTCATTTGACATTTTCCAAACCAACAAATAAATCCCAATATATTTCTGGTCTCTTTTCACCCATAACGCGATTAGCGACTGCTTCCAAACTCTGCCATTTTGTGCCCACAGCTCCCAGCATGATGTCCCTGCGTCAACGCCACATGGATCCTCACCTGGGTCTGAGCTCGCAGAGGTTGGTAGAGGGTTCCCCGCTGGAGGGTCAGCAGGGGGAGGGATCCTCGCATCCAGGTTCCCGGTCTAGGAACGCCTTCCGAGAGTCTCGCAGCCAGTCTTTCGGACACCTGGAGACTTTGTGTCCACCCATGCTGTCTTCGGCCGTTTCCCATCCCGCCATCTACTGTAGCTCGAGCTCCAATCCACCACATTCCTCCTCCTCTTCCTCCGGCCCTCATTCCTTCCACGTTTATCACCCTTCCTTTCAGCCTTTGGACCCAATTCCGGACCTCACCTTCTCCGACGTCTCGGAAGGGCAATCGGAGCGTAGGGACAGTTTCGGGTATCTATTTGACAGGGCATGCGTGTGTGACCGCTAACCATGGCCGCGGCTACAAATATTGGATTAAGTGGAACCTAAAAATGCCCTAAAAACAACAACAACCACAACAAAAAATATGATAAAACCTGGATTTCAAATGAAAAATGTTCAAAAATCACCAACTAAGTGGAGAACATAATTTATACGTACAAGTATTGCAAATTGGACACATTTCAAGATTTTCCACAATTTTGCCAAAAAAGGCAGTCTTGTTTTGATTCCATTCTTCCAAATTTTCACATTAACCCCATTTGCATTTTCATCCCCCCTCCAACCTCGTCATCCTGCCTGAAAACTACATTTTTCCCGTATTTTATAAGTTTTTTGATCATTTCAAATTGTGTACGCCATATAACAACCTTGGTATGGGAAAAATTATCTTGTAAAAAGTAAGAGTTTTTGTAAAACTGATCTCATTTTACCCATTTCAGCTTTAATTCATATCATCTCGGCCAATCTAGCGCGTCAGCAAGCAATGTACCCATCAGTCAATCTGTCAGCGTCTCATAATATAATAATAATATATAATATATGGCGACATCTACAGAATCTTGAATTTAGTGCATACTAATTGGGCACCCCATCCACTTTTGGAGGAAATTTTCAACCTAAGTCCGCCCTATGTGAACAAATATTTTTACCTAATAAGTGGAATTGCAATCATTAATAAGGGTAGCAATTGTCCGAGGTTGACCGGTGTGAAACTAACACATTTTGCACGTTTGTACAGAGTGTAGTGTAGTCCTAGTGTGTAACTACATTTGTATATTTCCCCATTTTTTAATGTAATTTTCCATTTCTCACACAGGGACCTGAACCGCTCAGACTCGGACTCGTCACTCTCCTTATCTCAAGCGAGCGACCGTCTCTCGGCGTTTGGCTCCAAAGGCCTTTTGATGAAGCCCACCTCTCTCCTGCACGGTTTACCTAACGGGGGGAACCGGGTTCACGAATACAGCGGAGTCGAGTACACGCCCGAAAGCCCCATCCTCATGAAGAAAGTAACGCCGCCGTCGCATCAGCACGAGGGGCCGGCGGCGGACGCCCACAGCCCCACCGAATCCACCCGCTCCCTCAGCTCCACCGAGCCGGACACCCCCTCGCCCACCTGGGCCGCGGGGCTTAAAGGTAACTCCCGTATCCCGCAGTTGTCGGCCAAGAAGAGCCCCCTGGAGGAGGACAGCGGGTCCACGGGCGAGGACACGGATTCCACGGCCGGACGCAAGAAACACACCTTCAAGATTTTCAAGAAGCAGAAGAAATGAAGGTGACTTGACCTTTTGGGGTTCTTTGTTTGTCCGGATGGCCCTCCATGTTTTTTTGAGAGCGTTTACATCTTTTAGGAGAAAACGGCTGCTTATGATAAAAAAATGGAAATGTGGTTTTTGGGTGAAATTCCAAGACTGAATTGGATTCACTAGGATGCAACTAACACTGAAAAATATTGAGTTATTGAATTAAATAATTGCTTAAACTCTACAGCACATGGTGTCCAAGTGGCGGATGGGGGCCAAATCTGGTCCGCCACATCATTTTGTGTGGCCCGAGTATGTAAATTATGAGTGACGTTCTGTTTTAGGATCAAATTCAAATGAAAATTATAGATGTAAATTATATTTCCTGATTTTCCCCTTTTTAAATCAATAATTGCAATTTTTTATCCATTTTTTGTGTTTTTAGGTCAAAAAGCATTTCATAAAATCTAAAAAATAAATATATACAAATATTTTCGGTTTCTCACCTTAATATTGAATAAAATTAAAAAACAACAAACAAAAGATTAGTAGATGTTTTCCTTTACTATAAAAAATGTTTTTTGGATCACTAATCCAGCCCTTAAATTGCAAAAGTCTATAAAATATTTGATCCAGTCCCAATCGGCTCAACTGTAAACAACAACAGTGCATTCGACGGTTTTGGAATTTCACAACAAAAGCTTCCCATTTCTCATTTTTTGTGGGCAGTACGTATTTGTGGTGGGGGTGCAATGTAAAGATTTATTTATTCTCTGCCAGTCTCTAAGGGAAACACTTATTGTGTTTTTCTGCGCATGCCTTTTGGTTGAATGTTGATATTATTTATTCATCTCAACGACTAGGCCTCACTTGGTCAGGATTTTTTTTCCCTTTGACACAGACTATGTGGCCCGATGTCAAAATGTATTTGGCTGTAGTCTAAAAAAAAAAAAAGTGCACAAACGCTCCTGTTTTTTGAAGAAAATGGATTTGTTGTTGTTGGAGAATAGTGTTACCCAAAAATATCATTGGATTTTGACACCCTTTTTACCCTTTGTTTACTGTCAGTATGAGTTAGCCTGATTGCTACAATATACATGTCACTCCCCTTATTAATGATTGCAATTCCCCTCATTAATTGATAATAAACCATACAAATGCAAATCCACATATTTACTTACATCAGGCGCACTTAATAGTCTAAAATGCTCTCCAAAGTCGACATGGTGCCCAATCAGTATGCACTAAATTCAAGATTCTGTTGATGTCACTGTATGTATGATAAATTGACTTTTTGGGTACATTGCTTGCTGACACGCTATATTTATATAGTGAAAAAAGGGCATAACAATATTAGCAATTGATGATGACATTTTTGTCTGCTACTAGTGATCGATACAACCCAAAATAGAGCCAAAATGGGTTAAAAGAGATCCTTTTTGACCAAAAAACAACATTTTTGGCTCATATAAAAGTTCTTGAACAGCATACACAATTTAAAATGATCAAAAAATTATAAAATATGGGAAAAACGTACAAGTTGATAAGTATGTAAAAAAAAAAACAACAACATATACAATACGATACTTTTTGAATTGTCCCAAATAAATGGTAAGGAGTAGGCTACATTTTTAAGTTATCATTTTAAACCAAAGGCCATCTATTTAAGTTGGATGATTATTATTATTTTTTAAAACCAATGTGGAAAATGAGGTGTTGGGGCTTTATAATATCTGTAAATAGGGTGTCGGTCATAGATGATGATGTCTTGGGTGCTGGAAAAGGGCTAAACGTAAACAATATGGTACCAAACCTTGACCCCCTACATTAAAGTGCCAAATCTCAAAAAAAGGGTTCTAAGCAAAAAAATCTATGGTCCTGTTGTATGTTTACATTTGTCAAGGAGCCTTTCTGACTATGCATCTGTAGTTGCAACTTTTAGTCCAAACACAAAAGACAATCGGCCGAGTTGGCTTTTGAAGATTTTTACATGGCTACTTACTTTTCCTTTTTTTTTATTTGGCAAATAATTGATGTCTTTTGCCCTATATTGTAAAAAAAAATCCTGAATAGTTGGTGATGCATGATTTCTTCTAGAAAAACGTTTGGGCTTTGATTCATGAAACTCAAAGCGCGTATTTGTACAAAGACAACGTTAACTTTTGCATATTCCGTGATGGTCTTTTATGGCACACTTGCATGAAAGCAATAAACTATTTTAAACAAACCATGTTTTTTTGTGTGTTTTTTTTTGTCTTTCCCCCCAATTTTTAATGTATTTTCATGCTTTTTTATGCATTATGTATTAAATTTGGTACTATATATAAGTTTTACTAAATAAGAACCTTGTCTTCGAAAATGGAACCAATCTTTCCTCCAGGCTTTGCTGTTTATTTTGATTTTTACAGTCCTTACGTTGGTCGTTTTACTAGTTGTTGGTCTCACGGGTTTTTGACAAAAATACTTTATAGCTTAATAAAAAAAGGATAGAAAATAGATGTTCGGTTTCTTTAAACTGAACTTAAAGCGATTTTTTAAATTTTTTAATTTTTTTTAAAAACCTGGCTTGACATTTTTGGAAATTACATTAAAAAAACAACCGTATTTTGAGAAAAGTTTGACCTATGCAGCCAAGTTCGAAAGTGGGGCAGAAAGACTAATGAAATAAAAGACGTATCTCTATTTCACTTCCCTGATGAGTGTGCAGTTAGATTAACTGTGCGCTATTTGGGTCTCATGCATTTGTCTCAATGGATCATTTGCTAGCACTGGAGCTCCACAGGAGGCTCTGGAAATATGCCTTGTAATACATTTTCTTATATAACGAGATACGAAAAATGAATCCGCCGCTTCTCTGGAAGTGGAACGCAATCACTTGACCACTGGATAGCAAACTTTTTTATATTTTGTTATCCCGTCGGCCTCACAGTGGGAGATTTGGGTTCAAATCCAGGTCATTCCACCGGTGTGGAGTTTGCATTTTCTCCCTCTGGGCCTTTGTGGGTTTTCTCCGGGTTGAAAACAAACCTGAATCCAGATTTAAAAGCATCCACCCTCTGCCCACATTGAGTATAAAATCCTACATTTTAGTTTGAAATTCATGCCATGGCTCGACACTCTTAATTTGTTTGATCATGCAAGAGAGAGCCTTTGTCCGCCGCCCGGCAAAGACGTCATTCCTCAAAGTGACACGCCGAAGAGCGATGGCGGATGAGGGATGAATCTTTCCGGGAAATGCATCAGTGTCTCATCAAGAGTTTGCGTCGGGCCCTGCAGATGAATGTGGATGTGCAGACCGTGCATCATTGCTGTCTCCTCACAATGGATGACTGACTACTAGTGAATGACTTTACAAATACTGAGTTACCATACCTTAGTCAAATTTGCACCTATTTTTTTTCTTGGACTTGGCTTTAACATTGGTTTTTACCATTGTTGCATTTTGGCCGTCCGTACAGAATTAAGGTTTAATGTATACATATATGACTATTCATTTCATTTTGAGTTGCAATGACAAGTTTTTACCGCTAGAGGGAACACAGGCACAGTGACTGAAGATAGTCATTTCTTATTACAGCTCTTCTTCTACTGCTCAAATCAGAGCCAGTAAGTAAATATGAATGGAGGCCTATATAAAATATATACTTTTTTTTTTTTACTGAAATCCGGTCCCTTACTGTATGTCTTTTTTTTGCAGAGAAATCGTTGATGTTTTAAAGAATTCATTTCAGGGGATCCCAACCAAATCCGATCCTCGACAGCCGCAATCCGGGCTTTTTGACATGTGTTTGGCAGCATCGCACCTGAATTAAACGTGCGATCTGTATCAAACTTCTGGACAACTTCCTGATAAGTACATCATTTCATATAAACATTAAAATGTAAAGTCATTTAAGATGATATTCTATGGCACTGGATGAAAGCAATGATATAAAGGATATGGCTCAGATTTTAAGTTTTATTAGAGCGATGAAGTAGAATTTCGGGAAATGTTTGTATATGGAATCCTGCAAGGAAAAACAGGATTTGTTTTAAAAACATGGTTTCAGATGTCATAAATAGGGACAAGTTACCTTTTTACTCAGATCAATCGCCAAATCTGACATAGGGATGCTTAAAATAGGTCAAATTAAGATTTTTTTGGAGTTACTTGAAAATACTGACACATTTCTTGTACTGAATAACACAGTTTGACTTTTTTTTAGCTTTTGCTATGGACATACTGAGACAAGAAACTGAATTTGAACTGGATCTGTTGTGAGAAATGCCACAACATCATTGCCACTAGACTTCAATACATTTGCAAAAAATGGCTGATCAACAACACCCATATTAAAAGGTATGTTAATATTCCAATGATTTTTTTCTGTTTATGTTTTGCACTGTTAACAAATGCAGTTTTTTGTTATAGATTTATTATATATTGAAAATCAGGAAATTTAATATACACTTTGACATATATGCCATAACTTTAAAAAAACTTTGGTTTGATTCCCAGATTTGGAAAAGAATATACATATTTTTCAATTTCTCTTTTGTCCGCTAGGCGGCACTGTTTCCTCAATATTCTAACATGAATTTATCCCTCCCATCCCATCTTTCTTCACACCCTCTTTTATGCCCGAGCTCTTTCGGTATCCTTTTGTTTCACTGTCCTTCTCAAAAGCTCAATTTCTGTGTGTATATCTGTGTGTGTTTTTGTTGTTATTGTGTGTGTGTGTGTGTGTGTGTGTGTGTGTGTGTGTGTGTGTGTGTGTGATTAGCCCAGCAATTACTCACAGGGACTTTCACACATCTCTGCTTTGTAAAAAGTGTTTTGTTTTCATCCCACAATGCGCTCAGTGACACCTGTTCAACAGATTTGTCCTTTTTTCGTGTCATTCTTCACTCTTTGTCACCACACATGCAAAACTATGGCAATTTCCTCCTCAGAGGTGAAACGCCGTCTTTTGGTAATTACCCGAGTGTCTGTGAAATGAATCACGGCTTGGCTGATTGAGCCGCGTGATGGGAATCATCCATCCCGTCGTATCCGGGTGTCGGCCCACCATTCTGTGGGTTGGGCGGACTTTTTTTGTGCTTTTTCTGCATGTTTGATGCCTCTGCTGATGCAGACTGGGCGTGGTGGGTTTTTTCTTCTTCTGCTGCTGCTGATGCTGCGGCGAGCAGCCTTCAAAAAAGCTACTCTGCTAAATGTGGCTTTTTGTAACCAGTCGTTGACTCTCACTCACAATTCCTGCTGTTATATGAGAGCAGATTTTTTTCTTGTGTTAAACATGCTCTTGTTTTTGGATTGGGATTTGGCATTAGATGCACAGTACTACCCTTTTTACAGTGTGGATTTGTCAAAAGGTAAATATATGGACATTGTTTACCAACCACTGTGCAAAATGTGGTACAATGTCATATTTATAGAGAAAAATGAATATAATGAGATTAAAATGGGACCAGAACAAGGTTAAAATCAAAATATGATGAATGTTAGATTATAGATTACAGGATTCAAACTTTGATGACAATGACTATTGTTAAAAATATTAATAATAGATTTACAGATGGTGGTGTCCCTTAAATGTATTTTTATTAAACTTAGACTATTAATGTACTGTGTAGGAGTAACATCCAATATTTCCAAATATTGCATCTGTATATATCAGAAATCAATCTATTTCCGAACATCTTATCCTCACAAGATTTGCAGGGGGTGCTGGAGCTAACTACAGCCACCAGTCAGGGCTACACCCCAAACGGGTGGCCAGCCAATCACAAAGGACAACCCCTCATAGCTAAGGATGGGTAATATAGAGGGTTCAATCAGCTAGTCTAGCATACATGTTTTGGGTAGGAAACTAGAGTACCCACAGAAAACCCACATAAGCCTTGGTAGATCATGCAAAACCCACATCAGCTTTTCTATATTTTTTCTATTAATGGAGTTACCCATTAGTGATGGATAAAGTCATACTTTAACTACCACAATTGGTGATAGCCACAAAAATCCATTGGATTGGCAGCCATCGTCCAATTGTTGCCAACCCTCCCCGTCCAAATGAATTGGAACAATCCTGGGCAGCCATTGAGACAATAAACAAACATATTTTACCAATGATTATAACTCACTGCTTGCTTTTGATGGCGATAGACATACGAGCCATTTTGATCGGAAGGGTTGGCATCACAATAACAAACTGTGAAATGAGATTATTCACTGCCAGCCTTTTCCAAAAAAAAAAAAAATGGCCTTGTAATTCCACTTTTTTCCTCCTCCCGACTTGAAAATATGACAATGTTGTTATGTCCTTTTAAAAAAAATCTTTTGAAAAGAAGCCCGGCCATGAAAATAGATATTTTTTTTCATGAGCGGCTTTAAAAAGTCGGCAAAAAAAAAGATCTAATCTAAAATTCGTCATTGTTTGAGGACTAAGTCTTGGCTGGGAAACAGTCGGCAATAAACAACACTATCAGCGACCAAGCAGAACCTCCCGAGCCCGTCGCAATCTGTGACAAAGAGTCGTAGCCAAGAATGGCGCGACCATTTGGCTTTGGCATTTCATGAAATAAAAGTCTAATTAAACAATGATGCATTCCTCTTTCCCTGGTCGTCCTATTGACTTTGTCGCCCGCGTTTATCCTCTCGGCACAACAAAGTGGCGTCCGGAGAACAAGGGATGCTGTTTTTGTGGACGCCTATCTCTGAGAGCCAAACCAACAGCTCTGTGTGATGACTTTTACTTTGAAAATTGACTGAAGTTGTAGTGCCTCTGCTCAAAAAAGAAGCTCTTGAAGTCAATGTCTTTTTAGATGGCCTGGAAAAATTCGGCATGGTAGAAAATGTTGAAGTCATATCGCAAAAAATTATTTTATTTTATTTTTTGCATGTGTGAGGGTTGTCAAAGTCTAAAGGGTGTCAAAGTGGTGGCCCGGGGGCCAAATCTGGTCCGCCGCATCATTTTGTGCGGTCCTGGAAAGGAAATCATGAGTGGTGACTTTCTGTTTTAGGATCAAATTGAAATAAAGAGTATAGATGTATATTAAATTTCCTGTTTTTCCCCTTTTAAATTAATAACTCATTTTTTAATCCATTTTTTTCTGTGGTTGTAGTTCAAAAATAATTTTGTAAAATGTAAAAATATATAAAAAAGGCTCAAATAAACATTGTTTTAGATCTATTAAAAACTGAATATTCAGGGCTTTTAATCCAGTTATTTTAATCCATTTATAAAAAAAAAAATCTAAATAATTTTTTTTCAATTTTCAAAATATATTTGCGACTCCGCGTCAAGATTTTGAATTTTAATTCTTTCTTTCTATTTCAGATGATCCCATCTATGAAATTTGTCATAAAAAGAAGAGCCAATCAAATGCTCAAATGACACTTTTTAATCGACGACAAATAATAAACAAAAGGACTCACTGAAAGACATCTTTGGACAAAAAAGGACACAAGCTTCATCCACAAAAAGGTAGGATCAGACTTTTTAATTGACTTTAATAGAGAAAACAAAACTTAAAATTAATATGACATGATATATTTAGTCTTTTAAATGTTTATGGTCATCCTATTTTCCCAAAACAAATCTAACTAAAGCAAAAAAAATAAGCAAAATCAAAGTTCCCATCACAATTAGTCATCATATTTCTTCAATTAAGTCCACAAATTTCCTTAAATATTCTCTGCACAAGATGCTTAAATTCCACCTTCACTTCCATTTCTCAGCTTCAACTCTGTATTTTTTTATGACTTCAAGCTGCTTGTCTTTTAAAAGTCCAAAAAGTTGTCAAGTTTTCATTAATTCATCCTTTACCTTTAAGACACTGCAATATTAATATCCTAGGGAGATACTTGAAATGACATTTTTCATATAGATTCCACCCCGCCACAAACAAAACTTATTACTTGCCCCTGTCCCATGTTTAATGTATTATTTTGTGCACATTAAGTCTATTTGACTGGAGAGTTTAATATCACTATGCATGATGCGCAGTGTCAACTATTCGAACTCGATGAGAGATATTGCTGAGATATATTGAAGTTTCACCAGGAAAAAAACTTGAAATATTAAAGAAGAAAAGCACTATTTTTAGCTGCAGGGTCTTACTATGCCTCCATTTTTATTTTTTTAAGTAAAGCTGTTCTCAAGTACTGTATATTTGTACATAAATGTGATTTTAAATCACGATTCAGCCCTTTATAATGCTTCAAATTAGATTTTATGTTATTTTTAGTACCTCTACATGCCCAATTGGTTTGGACATAATATTCTATCAAGGCCAATCAGAAACTCTTGCCTATCTCGGATGTCCTCTGATGACTAACATTGACATCATAAGCACTTTTCCATAATTTCCGATCATCTTTCTAAAATGTTTAGCTAGAAACTTTTTTTCTTTTTAATCGTTTCACTCAACAAGAACATTGATGGAAAAAGACTTTTCAATTAAGCGTTGTCTGCCTCGTCAACATTCTCTCTTTTTTTTTTAGCGATGACAACCTTAATCAGGGTAAATTGCAATCGGGAAATGTCAAGTTCACCGCGCCATTAAATCACTGTCAATGGCAATCATACGTAGAATAATTTTGTCTATCTGTCAAGTGGGAGCAAAGGGCAAAATTCAAACAAGAAGATCAGAATCTTCTTGGGGAAGGGGCGGGACTAGAGGGCGAGGGTTTGGTTTTTTGCATGGCAACACGCTCGTAACATAACATAAAAAATGTATCAGTATTTTCAGGACTATAAGGCGCACATGAAAGTCTTAAATTTTGTCCAAAATAGACAGGGTGCCTTATTATCCAGTGCACCTTATATATGGAAAAAAATAAAATGTGTCATTCATTGAGGGTGCGCCTTATAATGCAGTGCGTCTTATAGTCGTGAAAATACAGTAAATGAACTTGGACTACGATGCATACAGACTCAAAAATAAATGTAATCAAACCTCACACTAAACTTAATTCTAATTTAGTTTGACATTTTGATTCCTTCTCCCTGGTTGGCTCTTTTAGCCCCGCCTCCAACTGACTTTCAGTCAATATCGAAGGTTGTTTGATTTTTGTATTCTCTTCAAAATATTCCCAAAATGATGGACACAAATGTCCTCACAATACGATAATGCAAGACCACTTGCCAACGAGAAGTAGTTTATATAACTATTATTATTATTTAGTTAGTCAGTATAAAAATCACTGAAAAAAATGCAATGCCCCGCCTAGTGCTCGCAGAGACATTACCATCTACTAAATCCCCTTTAAGTAACACGTTTATATCCGTTTGATGCTTGGGAAACAAGAAAAACAAATTGCAATTAGCAGAGGTTACTCATCCCCACTGATGAGTCTCATTTAGCGTTTGATGACGTACCTGCTGGCACGCATTTCCCCCCCAGATGTTTGGGTAAAAACATTTGCTGAGTCTGACTGCTATCCCGCTGTAAATGCCCGCCACAGAACAGCTGGCACACAGGAAAACGGTGTATTTAATCTCAACATTCTGTAAATTAAGGTGCACTTTGCTATTAAATTGGACGTTTACTTATCACGTTATCTTAACAGATTTGTCCAGATGATTAGTGTAGTTGTTCAATATGTACAGGAATGGATTAGTTGTGAATGAATCTTGGTTTTAATACATTTTTTAAGTGTTTCTATGACTTTATTAGCAGTAAACAAACCTATCGTTAGCATTGACAGCATGTCGTCATTACCAAACCCTCCAGATGGTATTTTCAAGGGACTGATTTCACCATTTTGTCACGCTCTGTTTCACTTATTTAAAGTCTTAAACATCACTACATTATGGAAATGATTGTGTCTATACGAGGAATTGTTCTGGTTTTCCATGATTTTTTTGCATACTGTTAGTAAATATGTTTCTCTTTTAATAATATACATGTTGTTTATCAATGAATCATCAAGGGATGTTCGCCAGTGCATTAGTTTTCATTGTTCATTAGTTTGGTAATTACCGACCAACTGTTTCTTTCAAGGGTGGTCTTCATAACCAAAAGGGGGTGAAGTCCACCAGCTGGCGACTGGAATTAAGCTATTAATTCATATTGACGTCATTGGAGAGGCATTCAGCTCCTTATTACAATGTTTTTTTGTGACAATTTGGAAATTGGGTCAGGTACGTTTTGCAGGAACACAATTTAATTGAGTTTTCTGGGTGGGCATCTTGGCTACTTAAAGTAGGGTAAAAATATTAGTAGAGAGATTTTGTGAAGAGTTTATGGTGCTTCCAAATGGAAGGATTTCCTAGGTAATTATGGGAAATGGTTGATAACTGTAGGAAGGTACCTGGGACTGAGAAATTCCATGAACAAGATGTTCCTCCATCTGATTCAATACAACATTGAAATGATTTTCCGACTTCTACTCAGATTAAAATCAAGTTTACCTGAAACTCCCTTTGGGTAAAAATCCTGCCAATCTGTCCTACCATGGCATTTTATAGCAACAATATACAAACATTTCCACAACAAGCCTCACAGCTGGCCACAACCTAAAAACAACAACAACAACAATAAACCATCAAATATCAAAAAGACATAATATTCAAATACTTTTTATTCCGCTTTTCTTTTAAAACTGCACCCGAGCAATTTATTACCACAAAGCCACTATACTATTTTCAGAACAGACCACAAAAATTTACCCGTCAACAGTCATAATAAACAGTATTATGGTCGTGGCTACCATCAGCATGTACGAAGACATAATCACGAGCGTTTCCTTTCCCGTTTTTTACACGTCGCTCATTAAAGCCGCTTAGCTTTCCTCGTGTAGCCATACGCAGGCGTCCTTCTGTCCACCCGGTGTCGACATCGGCAACACCGGCGCCCTTGTTTGACACATGAGTTCTGGCGGTGCCAGATGAGCTCTCGTTTGACGGCCGGCTGGATGTACTCTGTTCGATTCCTCCCTCGGAGTTCACCTGTCAGCCCGTGTTACTCTTGGCCTCGGAAAGCAACCCTGACACCTCCACTGTCCCTCCTCGCCTGTCACTCTTCTCTCATTGGCCGTCACCTTCCCCCAGCTCTCAGCGGTAAGGACTCGGCCCCTCGCTGCGTTCTCCTTGTGAAATTCCCCAAGGAGATCCTCTAAAAGAGCTGCCTCCACAATGACGTGGCTCACTTTTGATTGACACCGCTAGGGAGGAAATGCAACTATAGTGAGAATAAAAATACACACCCAAACAAAGGCCGGGGAATGAGTTTTGCCCAGCCTAATAATTCAACTTGTGGATATACAGTAATCCTTCGAATATTGAGGTTAATGTAGACCGGACAGAGCCGCGATAAACGAAAAACGTAGGATCACCCCGGTTATTACGACCACAATACATGTTTGCGTGCCTATGCAGAAATACAAGTACACAAGTACAATCAAAAAGTGTATATTAAATATTATGGCAATACATACATATATACACATACATATATATATATATATATATATATATATATATACACATGCATATATACACACATATACACATACATATATACACATATATACACACATATTCACATAAATACACATACATATATACACACATATATTCACATAAATACACATACATATATACACACATATATTCACATAAATACACATACATATATACACACATATATTCACATAAATACACATACATATATACACATAAAAATACATACATATATACACATACAAATACATACATATATACAAATACTTATATACACATGAATATACATACATGTATACACATAAATATACACACACATATATGCACATATATTCACATACATATATACACATGTTCACATACATATACACACATATATACATATATTTATATGTATATATTTATATATGTGTAAATATATTCTGGGTTCGAGGGTTTGATGCCGGGTCGGTCCTGTGTGTAGTCTGGATGTTCACCCTGTTTGCGTGGATTTTCTCCAGGTACTCCGTTTCCTCCCACATTCCCAAAACATGCATCCCTCGCTATGATTGGCTGTCTGTCTCCTTATGACCTACAATTGGCTGGCCACCAGTTCAGGATGACCCTTGCCCGTTGCTTGTAGTTAGCTGAAATAGACTCCAGCACCCCCCCCCCCCCCCGCTTCAGCAAATGAATATACTAGTCCATTCGCATTACACTACCACCATCTATTCAAAAAGTACACGTGTCTATGGACTTGTCAAGCTTTCGTGCATGTCACTTCAAGGCAATGGGTTTTGTTTCAGGCTTTCTTTGACATTTTCATCTTATTGCCTGGCCATTAATTACCTCGGCGCCGCTACATGAACTTTAACATTGGCATTGGATTTTGTTGATGAACGACGCGTCCGTATGTTGTTTGCTCACATACAAACGCAGCAGGAGGGGCCATTCATCAAATTAAGGCTGGAAAAGCTAGGCTGACAAATGATGATGACATTATGTTTGGAGAGCAAGTCCAAATGAAAACAGCTTTGGCAGACAACATGCTCCAGTGGTCAGATCAAACAATGCAATAGCGTGCCCACTTTAAAGATTATGTATTTACAGTCGGCTAGCAAATGTGTGCGCCACCCTCATAAATTAGAGCCTGTTTGCTGTTTAAGCAGCTTGGAGCTCATTTCTTGCACAGCATGTGTTGCCCTTCATTATTTTTTGCTTGTGAGTTCAGTAAAGTTTCAACAGTCATTTTTTTTGGGTGGCGAGTGAGAGTAATGGAATGTAAAACAAACGATGGCAGGCCTCAAAGGTCAAAAAATGGGAAGACGACTTGTGAGAAGTCAGTAACTTGGAAATTGAGTGACAAAATGCGACTTTTTTGCCCAAATTATGGCTTGAAATTAATAAAAATGATTAAATTGACATATTTTGGATGATCATATGATGAAATACTGCCACCCCAAAATATTTAGTTTGATTAAAATTCAATTTATAAGCTAAAATGATCAACAAAAAATTATTTACAGAAAAAACGATAAAATAATCATAAATAAACAAAGGCTATTCAATTAGTTTGTCTTTTTTTTTTAGCAAATAACGCAGACATATTAAACAAAATAATAGAGCACCTAACAAAACTCTGTCTCTTTAGAAACATTAAAGGCATTAGTTACAAAAAAAATGTTTGTTTTTAATTTTAAGAAAGCATAACATCTGTCATTTTATGTGAAAATCCAGCACAAATTGTTTAGACTGCTCCTAACTCCAAAATCTCCAACATTCTTTGTAAAGATTTGACAATTCTCCGACCAAACTTCAAAATCTAAGACCCGAATCACCGTTCCTGTATTGAGTTCCACATTACAGGCCACTAGCACATCTCCCAGAACCGGAAATCCAGAAGCTGATATTACATACTAAGTACTCCAACATGCCCTCATCAAATGCAGAGCGTTCCACCTCCGCTATTACCTTCTCTGTGAGATCATCTTCGATTTCCCAGCTTGTATCCCGGCGTTAATGCTAATGGAGTAGCGTATCTTTCAGGGACCGTAAAGGTGATGGCTAGCCCGAGTGGACTGGCGTCCCCCCCGTCTCCAGATGGGCCGGCGGAGATTTAGTGACAAGTGGCGGGCTCTTTTAAATGACCGAGTGTTAGAAAGGAAGGCGGAGTGGCCCCTCCTGCTGGGCCATTTGGAACGCAACGGTACGGGGGTGAACGCCGGGGTCCCGTCCATTTGGAAGATTGACAGCACAATCAGAGACATCTTAATCACGTCGGTCTGTCTCGTTAATCAGGGCAAGTGGGATTGTTAAATGTAATGTTGCTGTCCATCAATGCGCCCGCCATATTTCCACGTTAATAATTTGGCTAACCTTCAAGGAAAGTTCACTGGTTCGACAAACTGGGGAGAGGACTATCTAAGGGTCATTGGCACATGTTCGAGATCAAAAAATGTGTATTGGGTTAGATTAGGTTATGGCTTTAAAAAACAAAGCTCCTCCCCTTTTTATCAGGATTTCGGGAACCTTTTTGATGGAAAGAGCCATAAACTATTTATATTTTTTTAAATGTTTATCCTTGAGAGCTAGCCTCCAAATTTAAAAGTCAACATACATGAAAATGTCTGCCTTTTTTTAGTCATCTTACCACTTTTATAGTACAGAAAGTCTCGGAATTCTTTTGACAAAATTATTACATTGTTGCTAATTAATGAAAAAATCCTAGCAAAAGAGTGTAAAGAAGAAAAAAAAGATTTATAAAGTGCTTTCTCACAAGCAATTTCCATAGTTTACCTCACAAGTTAGTGGAGAGCTATATACACCCATCGAAAGAGCCATATGTGGCTCCCGAGCCATAGGTTCCCTGCCTTATAACCTTGTTTTTGGCCCCATGATGGCACTAGAAGAATATTCAGTTTTAGACATTTGGAAATAGATACGTTTTTCCTGGAAGGTGGCCATTTTTTAATGACATACGATGAAATTACAGTTCACTTCGTGTATGATTTAAAACAAGCAAAGTGTGAATTAATTGGCAACATAGCAAACATTTTTAATTGTGGTTATTTACAGCTTACAAAGCCACAAATAATACCACTCTGGCCACGTTAGATTTAATGACCACAAATGTTTTAAAAATGATTTGGATGCCCTTTTTTTTACGAGAAAGTCACTGGAAAAAAAAAACTACACATCTGAACTCCCCACTCTACCGCCAAAATGTGACCTTTCTCCTATCCACAAATCTCCGAGCTGGATTTCCTCGGCATATAGGACAAAATACAAAACCCGATGACAAATGTCAAAAATATATTGCTGCCCTTTGCGGGTGGCTTTCATTCAATTTTGAGCAACCTTCCAGTCGTTCGGGCTAACTGTCAGCGCTGTCAGCACAGGGTCTCGAAACATTCAAATGTGTTTTTCTCCAGAACTATTTTTTTCACATTATCGTTGTAATGCAGATAAGGTTGTCTTTACTCTATTCGTTACATGTCAAATAGTAAACTACTGCATTTTTGTCAATGTAGTCCTGCATCTCAATGATTTTATACTATTTGAATGGTCTCAGCTATGGAATTTGTATTCCTTGACCGTTCTCTGTCTGAGGGTTATGTCCTCAATGGTACTTGGCATTATAGGAATTGTCACAATATGATTGAGTAGTAAGATCTGTCTTATACCTGATAAAACTACCTGTTCTCATACTTCCTTCTTACTTCTCATGTTTTCCAGTGGTTAACAATATTGTACGTCTTTTAAATCTTGCAAAATCCAGATCGACCTTGCTGTAATATATACAATTCATAGGCTAGTTCCTAGAAAGGGTAGTTTATAAACTAATGGGGCTCTTACATTGACCCAAAAGCTATTGTGGTATTCCAGTATATCAATCTTTATGTCAGACAAATCAAATAGCAAGCAAGAAAGGACTAACTGACTTTTTGAGGGTAGCATTTAATCTAATTCGCATTATTAGGCAATAAAAAAAACATACAAATGCAACATGGCGCATATTAATTCACTTAAGTCTCAATTTTTCTCCAAAGTGGGCAAGACGCCCAAGCAGTATGCACTAAAATTCAAGATTCTGTAGATGTCGCTGTGTGACGCTTACAGCTTACTGTCTTGGTACATTGCTTGCTGACGCGCTATATTTACATAGTGAAAAGGTGGACAGGTGAAATATTCATATTATGCTTAAAGGATGGAAATATTAGCAGTATAAAATGACGTTTTTGTCTGCTACCAATGACCGAAATGACCCGACTTTCAGCCAAAATGGGTAAAATCATAGTTTTTTTTACAAAAAGCGTACTTATAAAGACTCCCTTACAAATTTTATATATCATGCACAATTTGAAATGATCAAAAAAACTATAAACTACAGGAAAAATATCTAAGTCGACTTCTATGGATGCTATAAAGGTTGGCCTACCAGAGTTTTCTACCTGGTGTATACCCCACTTTGTAGTACTGCATTCAAGTCAGACACAAGTACACCAGAAGGCTGTGCAGCCCCCCCATCCTCCTCCTCCTCGACTCCGATGAAAACGGATCCTTTTTTCTGCAAGAGAGCAAAAGAGTGTCGAGGAAGGAAAATGTGATTATAGAAACACCTGACTTCAGTAAGAGTGCACTTCTCCTGCAGTCTCATTTTCAACTAGAAATGTAGAAAAGGAGCAGGAAAGGGGATGAAGGCGACATATCATCCAAACCACCTTATTATTCCACTCATTCAATTTAGAGTGATCAAACGTGCTTGTGGAATGAGAACTTGGGATGCTTCCAACTAGAGAAGATTGGAGTAAACCAGGAAGTAGCTAGAAATGACTGTATTCCATTGGTCCGCCCAATGAACGCAATCATTTTATGGTCTTTTCTGTACCCGAACCTCGAGCCCACCTTTCCACCGGCGTTATTAATTTTGTGTTGGGTTACAAACAAGCCCGGCGGAGTCACTTTACATTCTCGCGGCAAACGAGGCAGCAGAACGCGTAACACGTCGGCGCCCCGCCGATGATCGATTGGTCGTCTGTCTGGCGCGTGGCGAAGGTACGCCATTCAAATGAATGAGCGCCCGCAGCCGGAGTGAGATCATGATTTATTTGTGGACGCACATTGACTTCAGATAACAGCCTATTCCTCTCCTTTCCATAACATTACCTATTGCTATTTTCTGCTCGACGCACCCGCATAATATCCGATGTGGAATTTGATCACGGGCAATGGTTTGCGTGTTTGTGGTGTAACTTTAAACGCAGAAAGGAAATGCTGATTAATTTCATTCGCTGCCAATGACAGTGTTGGACATTAAATCTAATTGAATGTTTCAATGGGCTTACGTGGGTTTTCTCTGGGTACTCCGGTTTCCAAAAACATGGTTGAACACTTTAAAATTGCCTTTAGCTTCGATTGGCTGTCCTCCGATTCAGGTTGACCCTCACCTGTCGCCCGAACATTGTAATCAGACGTTTGGTCGCCGGTCTTTTGGTCGCCGGTCAAATGTACTTAGATATTAAACAGTACTTAGATATTAAATTGTACTTAGGTATTAAACAGTACTTAGATATTAAACAGTACTTAGATATTAAACAGTACTTAGATATTAAACAGTACTTAGATATTTAACAGTACTTAGATATTAAACAGTATTTAGATATTAAACAGTACTTGGATATTAAACATGACCAAAAGACCGGCGACCAAATGCCCGACCACCCCCAAAAATAGCTAGGATAGGCTCCAGCACCCCCTGCGGCCCTGATAAGCATTTCAGAAAATGATTGAACAAGTCTTGGAACGACCCTCCATATTTTTAGGAGGAAAAGGGCCAAATGCTGTTTAAAACTGACACTATTCTTACTAAAGTATAGCATTTAGCATTGTTGGGATATTTGTGAATCTCCCACGCCAGCGATTCTCCCAAACTTCTGCGCATTTGCCTCACGGGGGAGATTTACGATATCGACGGGCAATCGAGACGACTCCGAAGCCTGATTGCGCGTTTGTCACGGTGCCGGCTTGACAAGCAACATTTCTCTTTTTGCCTATTTTATCTACTTTCTCAGCTTCTCGCAGCTTTGACAGTGATTTGTGTGGGCGACCACTGTGACAAAAGCTGAGAGGATAAAAATGCACTTTAGACTTTGTGCCATAGTTAGTGCTTGATTTGACTTTCCTTTTTCCATTCTTTTACATCAACATTGGCAGCCATTGTTCAAAACCAGTGACTAAATCTATCCATTTTTCTCTCATAAAAACAATTTGTCCTCCTTTCTCGTATTTGGTTAGAAACTTAATTTTATGGCTCGTCAAGGTTAGAGTATAAATGATTATTTTTTTCTTTTTAGCCTTGGTTGAACAGTGACTTTATTTCGATAATACATTGGAAATATTGTACTTAGTTGGGATTGGTTCTATAATACCCACAAAAAATGAAATATGAATTCAAGGAGACTTTAATTTGAAGACAAAAAAGCATTTCACACTTGTGAAATTGTGCAGTATTGCAATATCAAAATTATAGTATTTTATTTGATAGGAAACTAGCATCATTATTGTAAAAAGGTTATAAATAGTTTAGTATTAGGCAAAAAATTATGAATTTTTTTAGCAAATGAGGCAGATATTTTTGAGTAAATAAAAATAACAGTCAAAGGAAAATTTTAGAAAAAAAACTAATAATTCAGGAGAGGAAATTTAAATTTTGCAAAAAGTGTCATTTTATACAAAGTGCCAATTTGATTTTTTTGAAAATTAGGCCAATTTTTCATGGAAATTAGGTGATTTTCCAAAATCAACTATTTTCTATAGTTTGCTGGTTAGTTTTTGTTTTTTCTTGATCAAAGTCAACGTTAACTTTTCAAACTAAGCGATTAAAATCCATCAACTCGTGCACTTTTCTCCGAATCACTTCCGAAACCAAGTCACTTGTTTTCCTTACATTAGTTTACCATTAATGTGTTTCTGCGCTAACGTGCGACTCGTCTCCTCCGTCAGCGACCGATCTTAATAGTGTCATTAAGGTTAGCACGTATTACCAGTGACTGATGTAACGTTGCTTTATGGCGCGCCGCTAATGCGCAGGCAGGGCTTGGAAAACACTATTTTAATTCTGCCGACCGCAGCAGCGCTTGTAATTGAGATGTTACCGTGTTTTGAGAAATGAGCGAGCCGGGAGGGGAAGGGGGTGAACGGAGCCGGGGCGACCGAGCGAGGGAGCGAGCTGTTGAAAAGTGTTATTAAATTGAGTGTGCTGATATGGAGTGCGTGCCGCTGCTGTTTGTCTGAAGAGCACATGACCTTGCTGGGCTCTTCGTCCAAATTGTGGAATCCGAAATTGCTTCTTTCAAGATCGGCGGGAGTGCTTTTACTTTGTCGTTGAATGTATAGGAACGATAGAATTGGTTTTGCTAATTCATTTTTACAACTAAATAGGAAATACGTAGATTTAGGATAACAAAGTGGAAGCATACAAGGCCATTCATTCATGTTTTGTGCCTCATGAAGGCTCTGGGGGGTGCTAGAGCCAATCACAGTGGACTAAGGGGAATAGGGCGGGGTCAGGGAACAAAGAGACTAAGGATAGCCAATCGTAGCTATGGGCAATTTACAGTATTGGATCAACTAGGTTACCCTTTTTGGGATGTGGGAGGAGACTGGAGTACCCAAAGAAAACCCACATAAGCCCAGAGAAGAACATGCAAACTCCACACAAAAAGGTTCGACCCTGGGATTGAACCCTCGATCACAGAACTGAGAGGGCGACATGTTAATCACCCGTCCACCATGCAAAAAATATGTCAGAAAATGACTGTGTGGAGGCAATTTTTTTTTATAGAATACGGTATTTTCACAACTACAAGGCGCACCACATTAGAAGGCGCACCGTCACTGAATGACACATTTTAATTTTTTTTACATATATAAGGCGCACTGGATTTTAAGGCACACCCTCAATAAAATACAATTTTTTTCCATATATAAGGCGCACCATTAATAGATGACACATTTAATTTTTTTCCTTATATAAGGCGCACTGGATTATAAGGCGCACTGTCTATTTTGAAGAAAATTCAAGACTTTTAAGTGCGCCTTATAGTCCACAAAAAACCTCAGCACTGCCCATGATTGGAGCTCACCAAAAATATTCATGCGAAAACAAACTATGAAAACAAAAATATTCATCTGCCAATAAGCTGCAGGGAGATTATGAACGTGCCCTTGGCAAAAAATAGGTTGAGCTGCTCCTGCACAAATCGCCTGCCAGGCATTTTTACTACAGCTTGTAAATAGAAGCGTGTGCTGTACTTTATGACAGCCATCACTAACTCATTGGGATTCTTATTAGGCTTCTGTTCTTTGCACTTGGACCATCCTACACACACATACACACACATATTGTGTGTGCAAGTTTATGTCGCATGTAAGGGGACGTAATCCTAAAGTAATTGCACTTTGCCTGGCTTTTGCCCGCCATATTTTGTGAATAGTCGCGCCATGACTGCACATCACATTTGCATATGGAACAGACGGGCCTGAACTCACGTTTTGATTGAATTGTCGATAAGTGTAAGAGTGGGTGGAGGTTGGGAACCATGTCGTTTAGCTTGACTTGACACGTTATCATTTACTGTATGTTGTTTCCGCACAAATGTGCACCTAAAAGTGATGGAACACGCTGATGTGGGATTTAGAGGCAATAAATGGGCTTTTATGTTTGGAATATTTTATTGTAGGGGAATGTGTAGTTGTGATATAAGGCAGTTTTTGAAGGGATTCTGATAGGGTGTTTGTTGAAATATTGTGGAATTAGTTGGGGATTTCGGAGTGAATAGAATTAATATTTTCTTTATGTTTGATAGAATGAGGTTTTTAAGTTCAGGTCAGGTTTTTGTTGGTATTAGTATGGCAAAAAAAGGCAATAGGTTAATTTTTGGTAGTGACTTCACATTTTATAGGCATAAAAATGAATATAAATAGGATTTTTACATTTGAAATAATGTTTTTTGGTAAAAATCAAGTCTTGATATTAGAGGAAATAGATCACATTGTTAAAAAATCTGTTTTTGGTTGTTTTTTAACCTTATGAGCATATTGCAATGTGAGAATCATAGAATATCTGGAGGGATGGCTCAAAACATCACCCGCTTGTTTCTCTAGGCTGATTTAATGAAACTAGTTATTCCAGTTTCCATAAGATGGCAGCATTGTGTCGTACCTCCATGTAGGTCAATTTGAACTAATTTACCAAGGAAAAAACAAGATTTTTATCTATTTTACAGAACTCCCTTTCATTTACAAGGCTTCTATTAAGTGATAGCAGAAATTCTCATGTATGTTAAGATAGATTTTCCCTTTTCCACTAGCTCCTCACTCCCCCCAAATTCAGTCCCGTCCCGGATGGGCGGAGTGAGTTGGAACTGGCTGCCGGGATTAAGAACGCCGCGAGCCAGCAGATTATCCAGTATCTGGGCAGGCAGATGCGCCGAAAAGGGAAAAAAAAACACACACACCATACAAAAAAGCGCCAGATTTCCATCGCGCTATGGGCTGTGTGTGTGTGTATATGTGTGTATTTATATGAATCAATTCAATACGCTTTCCCCCAAGAAAGCAAATTTCACGGCATCATCTCGTCAAGACGACCAAATTTCCCCATCTTTTGTCTTTAACGTACTCCTACACTCGCCAGTTTCGTTTTCTGGCTCCAAAAAATGCGACAGACGGCGGAAAAACACACGCTCTTGTGCTTTAACCCACATTTGCTGAGTACGGTAAATGCCTGAGTGTAAATTTTTAAAGAGGTTTAGGCAACTCTGGCTGAGCGTCTCGCCCCGCGGGCCTCCTTTTGGCCCCCCTCGCCTCGCCTCCTTTCCCATTTTTTTGCCCAGTAGAGCTTGGTCCTTATCGGCGTTGTGCACCCACGCCGCCGTTGTCGCCGCCGTGGTAGCAGCCAGTACTCGGCCTACCTCTCCTGCTTGACCACATTTATCCAGAGGGCTCTTGTCTGGGGGTGATAAGCTGTCAAACGTAACGGGACGGACGCCCGAGCGTTTTTCTTTTCCCTCCCGACACATCCCGACTGTGCCGGGCTATTCTGGTATGGGCGTTTTTTTACAGTCAGTCTAATGGTGAATGTGTTAACTAGACGATCCAGGTGATGTTCTTTTTAAATGGCGGTTTAACATGAATGAGGAAGCAGAAGTGCCCCATAGTTGTGACTATCATACGTTATTTTATATGTTTTTTGATCATTTCAACTTGTGTACGCCTTATAACAACTTTTGTACAGGATTTTTTAAGGTACATTTTGTAAAATAGATCTTGTTTTTACCCATTTCGGATTGTCTCGGTCAGTGGTAGAAGACAAAAATACACATTCCTTTCCACCCGTCTGCCTTTTCACGATATAAATATAACGTGTCAGCAAGCAATGTACCCAGACAGTTTAGATGTCATCATCATCAGTGTTCTCGTTACCTCTGCGTCCTGCGTCTGATACGCACAGCTTTTCTTCCAGACGCACAATTTCAAGTAATGTGCTTTTTTCGGACGCAAAGAAATTTTTATCAAAAAAAAAACCAAAACACATATATCCGATAGCAAACCAATTTATTCCACATAATCTTTGCGAAATAATTCTCGCGAGACTAGCAGACACTAGCAGACGAAGGAGAGAAAGCGATAGCAAGAGTTTCGTAATAGTGTAAGAAAGATAAAAAATGTTTCAGAAAAAGCAAAACAGTCTGGATAGTTATTTCGCAGTTAAAAATACAACTAGTAAGAAAAGAACTGCAGAAGATTCGATCGATGATCATGAAGCAAAACGGGGGAAGCAAGGAAAAATACGCACATTTCAAAAGACTTTTGGCTGCAAAGAGAGGAGGATCTACGAGCTGAAAGACTAGTACAATGATAAATAAACCCTAACCCTAAACCATATAATAAATAAATGAAATCTGAATGTTTATATATCGTTGTTTATGTTTTATTTGCATCCGTAGTATGTTGGGACTCGTGACAAGTTTCCTGGGACGCACAGTTTTCAGACAAGCGAATCCCTGGGACTCGCAGTGTGCCAATTGTAAAATTATCACTGCATCATACAGCGAAATTTATAGAATCTTGAATTTAGTGCTTGCAAAAGGTATGGTTTATTATCTTTTGAGTTTGATTTAATAAGGGACAGCACATATTAATGAACATATTCTAATCATGTTAATTAACATATATATATGTAAATATGTAAGATTGTAGCCGAGCGCTGATTTCCATCTTTATTCCCTTTTGTAAAATTAATAAAAACTTAATAACAGACAAATAATTGAACTATTTGCCGAGGTCGACAGCTATGCAATATTATGTTATTTTCAATCCAAACACATCTTTTTAATTCTAAAGCGACAAGACGAGTCTTTTCTGAGCAAGACTCGAGAACTGCTACTTTTAAAACGGGTTACCACACTTGACAATGAAAGCTTGAAGATATAGTTCAACCTTACAAAGAGATCTGAGAGTCCATTTAGACATTTTATCTTTCCTACTGCCTCCGAATGCACTTTCTGATAGGACTTTTTAGTCATCATAATATTTATGCCACTGACAGATGTTCCTGTTAGATTCCGGGAATAGAAAAAAACAGACATCTCTCTCTCTCTCTCTCTTTTTCTCCCCGAGTGAGCGGAAAGATTAATTATGTTCTCGCTGATTGTTATTAGCAAGAAATGCTTGGGAGAGCGTGTCTGAACGCTAAAAATCAGGTGGGCAGGTAGAAAATGAGCAAGGATTGTGTGAATAATAATTTGTACCGTGTGTATGAAAGGAAAAAAAATGGCTTGGGAGGCTGTAATTAGAACATTAAATCCAATGTGTTGATCCCTGTTGGAGCCACCCACTTGTGAGAAGAGTGTTTTATTAACTTGGGAGCACCAGGAAGCTTTATAGTTGACAAAGCTCCAAGGTTATGAGGCTTTTTGAAGTGTGGCTGCTATTTTGATGGAATAAAAAAATATACAGGGGATGAGAGCATGTTAAATTGGCAAGTTATTGCACAATCAATGGGGGGTCATTACTCTCCTCAATGCAATTTGGGGAACTGAAACTGACCCGTACTGTTGTTAAAATGAATGAATAATTTAAGGGAGTCACCCCTTTTGGCTTCTTGTTTTTGGGGCATTTGGTTTTGTATTTGTTTTAGGGTTGGAATATTGGATATATAAATGGATTAAAAGAACTGGATTAAAAGCCCTGAATATTCTGTTTTTTATAGATCTAAAATAATGTTTATTTTAGCTTTTTTTTAAATATATTTTTAGATTCTACAAAATGATTTTTGAACTAAAACCACAGAAAAAATGGATTAAAAAATTACTATTAATAATATAAAAGGGGGAAAATCAGCAAATTTAATATACATCTATACTATTCATTTTAATTTGATCCTAAAACAGAAAGTCGGCACTCATGATTTACATTCTCGGACCACACAAAATGATGCGGCGGACCAGATTTGGCCCCCCGGGCTGCCACTTTGACACCTGCACCCTAGGTCACAAAACTGACCCCTAATCCTTAAATGAAATAATTTGCTGCTCAGGTTTAGGTGTTTGGGAGAAAAGTTGTCCTCTTTTTGCACCTTCTTGCCTCCAGTTAAGATGTCAAATTTTGTCCATACTGCCCCTCAAGGTCATCCAAACAAATGTGGATGCTACTTTTTTTGCTACGACATCCTTTAGCGGCATTTTTCCCCCTTCAATCCTTTTTTCAGAGCACACTTGGGTAATAGTGCTCCTGCTACTCACACTAGAACCTTGATCGCTTTGGAATGAAACCCCCCCACCCTTCCCCAAATGATAGAGGAGGGCGACTATTCCACCAGCAGCGTCGACATCCGAGGCGGCGGCAACGGCGGCATCACGCTGTAACGGAGTGTTGGAAAGAGAGAGAGAGAGTGGCGTTGTGCGCGAGCGCGAGTTCCGATGCACTGCGTGGTGTCGTCGCGTGGCAGGCTGCGCGTTACCATCGCTCGCCCCACGGCTCCTCCGCACCAGGCGGGGATGAAGCATCATCCTCAGCATCAGGACCAGTGAGGACCAGCCCCGGAGTACCGGCAGCAGGATGGTCACCGAGCTGGAGACTTAACTGCTGACGCCGGCGTGACGGATGACAGCCCGCGCGTGGCTTCCCGCTCCAGGAGCCATGTGAGGAGCGTCTTGGGGCTACCAGCAACTCTCGGACATGTTTTCCAGGGGACAGTCTGGATTTTTTCATAGCTTTGAACTTGTCTTGTTTCTCCTGGTCATCTCCGGGTGTCCCGAAGCTACATACCAAGCTCGGACTAAAGGGAGATGGAACAAGGGAGGTAAGGTGTTATGGGATGTTTGTTTTTTTTGAGTGGGATTGGTGATGAGATTAAGGATGGTTGGGCTTTTGGAGGCTGGATTTTTTGGGGAGATATTAAGTTTTATGGAAGTTGGGAGAGAATTGCTTAAAGCTGTTTTTTTATTATGTTGTGTTGCATAATTTAAGATATCTAGAAGCAAAGTGTCATCTCAGGGATGTTCCTAATAGAAGAGGATGGTCAAGTCAGCTGTTTGCTGTACTTGGGCGACTATTTCAGTTCATGGTGTGAGAATGTCGGCTATGGAGGAATTGTATTGTGATGGTTTTTGAGGTGGGAATATTGTTTTTGGTTTAGTTTCTCATGAGTTTGACGAGTTTAAAACTAAAAGTATAGGGATTTGACTATGGAACATTAAGGAATTATTGGAAAACAAACAAGAGGTCAATGGTTTGTTTGTTTAAGACTATAATCTGGAATAAAGTGTTTATTAATGGAGTTACATGTGGAAGTTTAATTTGGTTACTGCACAGTGGATTAAAATGTCTTGGAGTTGAATTAAGACAGGAAACTTGAAGTTGGTTCTGCAAAGTCGAGCGTTTTCTGGACTTTAACAAGTCATTTGCTATGAAAGAAGTTAATAGTGAAATGGTTCACATCCTTTATTTTATTGTTTGTTTATTTCTAATATACTTTTATTTTTGGCACAGTGGTCTTCATGGTTTTTGCTCTGTTTTTACGGATCATTTAATGGGACGTTTATTTCTTTAAAGCAACCTGGCACAGTGATGACTCCCCTTCCGTGGGATCGTTAGCCCGTTGCGCTCTTGTCGGATTTAATCCCCTTTGTCGGATTAAAGGGACCCTCTAATCTCGCCAAGGAGGCTGAGATTCAACCCGTCGACATTGTTAGCGCTCTGTGGGATCTTGGATTGTCTTCAAAGAGAAACCATGGCATGGACCAGTTCTATTCTTCCTTACTTTTTCCACCCCTCGATGTATTCCACTTTGCACTTTTCAGATGCCATGCGCTAAAGTTCAATTCCTAATGAGTTGACGTTCACTCTTCAATTGATATTTCAGGCTGCACAAATTGGTTTAATGAAAGAGATTCTCTTTTTATGTCCACTTTTTTTGCACCCTCCTGCTTTGTGTTTACATGCTGCTTTAATGATTGGAATTAACATAGAAAGTAGGGCGAGAATCAAGATCTTTTCTGTCAGATGGAAGTTTCAATGGGGAAATGGATTATCAGGCGCTTGTTAGTGATGCCCAATCAAATAGTTTGGCAGTAAAAGGGTAGAATGCAACCTCCTGCTATGTCCGGTTTTGGTGAAATAGACCTCGGTGGTTATAACCAGACTATTTGTGAGCGCAGTTAAACTAAGAAAAGATTACTTTACTCTAAATGAATTTCCCCATTGAGAGATATGAAAGGTGAAATTATCTCTCGACTATTACGAAGACCAAGATTGCATCAGCCTATTATTATTATTATTATTATGTTAGTAATAACATTTACAAATGCATGAACTGAGTGCGTATGGTATTTTTTAGATTTTAGCGGTTGTAGTGTATTATTGGGAGTTACACATGAAGTTTTTCATTCAGAAATAAGTATTATTAGAGGTATTATATGTTTCATTGAATTGTTAATAAGATTAACCATTTAAGTTACTCTATACTTACTATTTGGAGTAAGTTTTTTAGATTTTAACAGTTAGGAGTGCAAGTACGTATGGTATTCTTTTTTAGATTTTAGCTTTTTTAGTGTATTAGTGGGAGTTTCACATGTATTTTTAAAGGTAATATTTGTTTCATTGAATTGTTAAGGCGATTAACCATTTAAGTTACTCTATACTTACTATTTGGAGTAAGTTATTACATTTTAACATTTTTATTGCATTTACATATGGTATTTATTTAGATTTTAGGTTTTGTAGTGTATTGGTAGGAGTTGCACATGTATTTTTTCATTGATAAATAAGTATTTTTGAAGTTAATATATGTTTCATTGAATTGTTAAGACAATTACCCATTTGAGTTACTCAATACGTACTTATTTGGAGTAAGTTTTTACATTTTTAGTTCAGGTGTCTCATTGTTTTTCACTGAGATAAGAAAAAAAATCATTGGTTGTCATTGATAGCTGTACTAAGGTTTGGTAGTTCATACCATACTTTTTGTATTTTCAAAAAGATTCATTTGTTTTTCCTCTTGGTTACTTTAATGGTAGTGGTCTAAATGAGTTTCTATCACACTATCTATGGAGCAATACCCATCGCTTTAGGGGGCAAATCGCCTATTTGGCTCTTCACGTGGAGAACGGCTCTAAATCTTTATCTTAAATTCGCGTGTGTTACATTTTATTGCGCTGGCAGTGAGTTTTCAATTTGGAAAATGATCAAAATAGCTGCGGGGAGTTGCTGTTTTCTTCCTTCTAGTCATGATACACTGCTTTCAGGATTGCATTGTATTCCTCCTCCGAGCCGGGTACAATCACAGCTGCCATTCGCCGGGAGATCAAAACGATAAACTTTACCGTCATCCCTCAAGTCCGAAGGGCTTTTAAGAAGCCATACTAGAGTCAAACCCGTGCGGGTTGTTATTTGGAGGCAATGATGCACTTGGAACACGTAGTTTAAAGGTTGCATATCAAAAAATACAAGCGCCGTCGAGAATCAGCAGGAGCGACTTAGCGTTTAACTGCTTTTTCTCACAGACACCAGTGTTTTCTAGGGAAAATGAAAATAAAAAGTACTCGCTCTGGGAACTTTATGGTTTATACCATGCTATCCGCCATAGGTCATAGTGACAAAAGTAAATCTATTTTCTATTCTTTCCATTAAGTCAGGGGGTGTCAAACCCGGTTTGGTTGGCGGGCCACATTCATGGTGAAAATAAAAAAAAAAAAAATTGAAAATCAAAAGAAAAAATAAAGAAATAAAAAAAGCAATATCACAAGCTCAAATGAACTACGACCACCCAACTCACTCAATGAAAATTGTATCAGGAATTGACAAATCAGGTGTAAAAATGTAAAGTAAATAAAACAAAATTAAAAAATTACAAATTTAATGTTTGGAAATTTAAAAAAAATTAAAATCTAAAAAAAAATAAAGAAATAAAAAAATCAATACCACAAGCTCAAATGAACTACGAACACTCAACTCACTTAGTAAAAATTGTATCAGGAATTGTCAAGTCAGGTGTAAAAACATAAGGTAAATAAAACAAAATTAAAAAATCACAAATTTAATGTTTGGAAATTTAAAAAAAAAAATTGAATTATATTAAAGTGCCATCACAAGTTACTGTTTCAGCCCTGAATCAATCAACTCTATTCCTGTCAGTTTAACTTGGTGGCACAGTTTAATTTTGAAATTAAATGAACATGAAGGCAGCGACAAACACGCCCCCCCCCCCCCTCCCATCCCCTCTCTGATGCCCCCCCATGTCTGAGCCACAGCAGGACGTCACAGTATTGGCCAGAGGGATTAAATTGCTATACAAACTAATTGGGCGGAATATTAGGCAACAACCTGACAGAAAAATGAAATGAGTGTCTTTAATTTTAATTAATGTGTTTTGACTCATATCCCAGGGGGGTAAAAAAAGGGGGGCAATGAGGACTTTTGTGGATCGGGGCTAAAAAAAAAAAAAACATTCACATTCCATCCTTGTATTGACATGCCTTGTTAGCTTGGGTAATTTGTTATTGTTATTTTTTTAGGGATTAAATGATGATTTGTTATTACTTTTCTTAAAATGTTGTTGAGAAGGGTGCAAGATAAGCCTGCTATTCTTACCAAAATATTAATTAAGTACTTGTGTGTAATGAAATATACATGTCACATACAACCAGCAGCTAAATTGTGTGGGTGAATACATGTTACTAACAGGACCAGCTTGTCATGAAGTAGTAGACGATGTTATGACCCAGCTGGAGGCCGTTATAAGATTTTCAAGGCTATGAAAATAATTATTTTTGCGTCATTTGGCATGTTAGTCCAAGATTTGTTATATAACTTCTTCATTCTGCCTCCCTTGTGGCAGAATACACAAAAAATGACTGCATTTACATAGATATATTTATACATTGGCTCACAATTAATAATTTAGTATGTCATCTTTTTCAACGACTTAGATGGGAAGGACTTGAACTGATTCGATTGGTTGGTGTGACTTGGCAGCAATTGGTTGTTGTTGGAAATCTCATTTATATTTATTGTTTAGGTATTGCTTATTTATTTGTTTGTTGTTGATATTTTTGCACTTTTTGGTGAAGCTTTAAATGTTATTATACTTATATAAAAGTATTTTAGTACTTTATTTTGCATAAAATGTGGAAAAAACTCACTTTTAACTACCATTGCTCGCTCAGGGCGCCACCATCTTTGCTAAGATGACAAACTAGACCATGAGGGACACACTTCTTGGTTGTACTGCTCACATGACTTCCTTATTCAATTCTTTCTACGTGCAGGCAACAATGTCCAATCCAGAATATGGAGGTGAAAATTATGAATACAGGGGCGGCTTATATGAGAGAAATAGTCAAATTCAATGATTTTAAAGGTGAGGCTTATACGTGAGTAAGTACGGTAACCAACTACTGAGTGTGCAACCCATTCCTGACTTGGCTAAACGCAGCTGCTTTCCGTCTTACGTACAGTAGAAGACCATCTTTAGTCGGTTACTTATGCATGGCTACTCGTTCTGCTCCAAATTCCTGCCCTCTCATCTTGATTCTCTTCACATGGTAGGAGATGATGACAGGGAAGTCGTACATGTTTTGCCGTTAAAAAATTTACACGCCGGTATTTTTAAACACTGACGTCTTGAGCGTACTTTCAGACTCTCTAGTTCAAATCTGAATCTTTAGCCTCCCTTGTGATCAAATATAGAAGACTATAGATGGGATATCGAAATGATCGTGTCCTTTCAGTAATACAGAAAAAAATCCGAAAAAAAACTTGAAAAATTCCTCAAATTGAAGATTAGGAAATCAGTATAACAAAAAAATAATATTCACAGATTAGAGTAGTCCCCACATTTTTTGGTTTGGACGAAACCTGAATAAATTCTGCTTTCTGTAGCAAAAAAGCATCATGGGAAATTGTTTGGTTAGCATCACAGCTCTGTAATTTCATACTTCCATATTTTATTAACATTTCATCCATTTTGTCCAATAATTTAATGACATTTAAACCTCACACTTCCAAGAATTGCAATTGGAATCGAACCATCTCAAAGGCCGTCCACTGTATTTTGCTATGGACTAAAAAAAGCGTAATATGGACTTTCTTAGTGTTAATGGCGCCCCACGACTTTCCAAATGGTGTCAAACCACATGTTACAAAACCAGTTGCCGGGCCACTGACGTCCACAGTCAGAAATGGAAACGGAAGTAACTTTATCCGCGACTCTACTCTACTCTGACTCATTCGCCCTCTCAGCCTACCCGCCTTACCTCTCTTTGCTCTCGGCGATAAAAGTTTAAAGACGCAAGAAGCCTTTTTTTTTCTATTTCAGGGTCACCATTAGCCTGAATAATGCATGGTTGAGAGAGAGGAGCAGTTTGAGTCCTACCGAGGATAGGAAAGCACAGCCTTCAATTAAATTATACATCATTATCGCAGCTGGCTATGCCCGTCCGCCGCTCTACACCCGAACCGTCCGCCTCTAAATGTTCCGTGTTAGTGTCTTGTCCAATCTGCCGTGTCAGGAAACGGCATTTTCCGGCTCAGAGGCGGGGATGTGCTTCCAAATGTTAGACTTTAGGGAGGAGCGACAAAGCTGGTTTCTTGTTGTGATGTGGTTTGGACTACTGGTTGGAACTGGTTTTGATGATTTACAGTCAAGACCAACACTTAAGAGCACCTGAGGCCCGGGAAAGTAAATCATGAGTGCCGACTTTCTGTTTTAGGATCATATTAAAATGAAGAATAGAGATGTATATTACATTTCTTGTTTTGCTCCTTTAAATCAATAATTGTATTTTTTTAATCATTTTCCTGTGTTTTTAGTTCAAAAATCATCTTGTAAAATCTTAAAATATATTAAAAAATGCTAAAATAAACTTTGTTTTAGATCTATAAAAAACGGAATACTCAGGGATTTTAATCTAGTTCTTTTTATCCATTTAAAATTTTAAAAAAATCTAAATATCATATCTAAAATGATCCGGCCCACGTGAAATCAAGTTGACGTTAAAGCGGCCTGCGAACCAATGCCTTGATTTTCAACACAAACTATATTAAGTATTTCTGTTTCACCTGAAAAGCTTATCAGAGGTTGTTTAAATGCCATTCAATGTAGATTTTTCTTTCCTTGAGTGAAGCATCACCATTTTTCTTAGCAAATCACCATAAACATACTCTCTAGCCATTACCTGAGCTGCACATTATTTGTCTACCAAGTATTCAATCCATGTACCTTGTACAGGATCAAAGTTCTGACTCTACATACCGAAACATCTGAATACAGTGCAAGTACTGTTACTGTTTTTGCAACTTCAGAGTCCAAACTACGACATCAAGGGCATTCACGTTTCAATCATTCACTACTCAAGATTTCCTGAAGCCTAGTGAACGCAATTTCAGTTTCACATCTAAAGGCTGGATAAAAAAGAATGCAATTTCTCTTACTCCCTCGCTTTCACTCTTGCTCCGTCTCTTTCTTTTCTTCACACAGCAGATGAGAAGCATGTCAGTGAAGTATTTATAGGCAGCCAGGGATTTTGTAAACTAAGATTAAGGTCCACAAAGGCCATATATGCATTTTACATTAATGCACACCTTTTTTTTCCATTTCATTTGGATTAGACGACAAAATGAGTCCTTTGGCACTTTAAAAAGAACGTCTTAGGTCAAGGGTGGGCAAAAAAATTTGGGACCGGGGGCCACATTGTCTTTAAAAATTTGACGGATGGGCCAGCACAAGATACGATACGTATAAAAAAGTGCATCCGTTAACAGTACATATTAAACATAAACAGAAAAAAAGGACTAAACTATTAACATAATCATCACTTATCATTAAAGTAAAAAGTATAAAGTACAGAGTAAAGTAAAAAGATATGATACATATAAAAAAGTGCATCCGTTAACAGTACATATGAAATATAAACAGAAAAAAGGACTAAACTGTTAACATAATCATCACTCATCATTTAAGTATAAAGTACAAAGTAAAGTAAAAAGATACGATACAGATAAAAAAGTGCATCCGTTAACAGTACATATGAAACATAAACAAAGGACTAAAGTATTAACATAATCATCACTCATCATTAAAGGAAAAAGTATAAAGTACAAAGTTCCGACTTTTGAAGTAAACTTAGCTGAAGGCAATCATTCACATAATCAGTTAACTGCATGAAATGATGAGTAAAGTAACAGCGCTAGTCACCAATCATCTTGTCAGCCATTGCTCATTACCAGTCATAAGCATTCCTCCATCCAGTCAATGATCATGAAATTAATTGGTTCACAGACTTGGGGAAATGGTGGATTTGGGCAATTTAGTTCTAATCAAATCAGAGGCGGTGACCATTTGTTTCGTTTCAACACATTTTTATGTCGTTACTCTTCGGAATGAACGATGTAGCGTGTCAGTTTTCAGTAGAAAGTTCGCCTCAAATGGAAGCTATAGTAGAGCATCATTATAAACTTTTTTTTGTTCTTCTTTTTGGAGACGAGAAGTGAAGCAGAATGATCCCAAGAGCATGATTACCTGCCTCACATTAGGGCGGCCTTATATTAACATTGTCCTTAGCTCGCTAGTTAATTAACCCCCAAGACCTTCATTTGCAGTCCAATAATGCGTGACAATGGATTAACTTCTCATTCTCATTACTAAGATTGATTGATTAAAATCGTGGCTACGTTATTGGTTAGGTTCCAGTTATTGCTGCACTGTTAGAAAGTTGGACAGATGGAGTTGAACTAGATTCCCACCATTTATACTCTTAAAAAGGATGCAAAAGTTGGTGTCAATGTTTAATTTTGAACAATTACAGGCGTGTCGGACTTTACCGTGAAAAAAACAAGCAAAAGTGGTCACAAAGTTACACGATTGGGTGATATTTATCCACAAAAAGCAACATATAAGACGATAAGTGGACATTTTGGCGTGCATAGAGAAATGAAGGATTGTCTTGGCTATTATTATACATCAGGGGTAGGGAATCTATGGCTCAGGAGCCACATGTGGCTCTTTTGATGGGTGCTTATGGCTCTCCGCTAAACTGTGATCTAAAATCTGGACACTATGTCTAGAGTTGCTTTAATATTCCAGTTTTTAATTAAACCTTTCTGCATTCATGCATCCCAAGGCGACTTTTTGTACTTTAAAGGCAGTGAAATGACTAAAAATGAACGTGTTTTTATGTGTTTTTACTTTTAGGAAATTCTCAGTATGGCTCTTAATGAATAACAATTGAAAATATGAATTGTTTATGGCTCTCTCTCTGTCAAAAAAAGGTTCTTGACCTCTGTTATACATTATATTGTGTTTTTCTGCCTTTTTTTGATTGATTGTTGATTCTGGCAACAAAAATTTGCATTTTGGGCAATAGATCCTTTTCATTTAAGAGATTTTGCCATTGATTTTTTCGGGTTATAAACCAAAAAATCACAGAAATAAGAAAAGGAAATATGTACAGTAGAATGCATAAAAAATTAGATAGCACCAATTACTGGCAACTTCAGTTTATACCACTGCTCTCATTTTCTATTTAGAAGTACTCCTGTATTCTTCTCTATGACCCCATGTGTATATTTTCCTAAATGGTCTCTCTCAATTATGGATTTTTTCACCTATTGTGAATAAATCTGTAAGATGATGAATGGGGGGTGCTGTATTCCACTGCGGTTGCAAAAAAATCAGCACAGCTTCTTCATCAGACAAATAGATTCCTAACAAAATAATCTTGCTTGTGTTATTTCACACTTGATTGCTGCAGACACACTCAAGAGACAGAAATATCGGTGTAACAAATAAGCAATTAAAAAGGCACTTTTATGACTCAAGCATATCCAAATCTCAATTCTATTTGGAGCGTATCCATCGCAAAAAAAAATCACAGATGGTTGTTTTGCTACCTACAATATGGAATATAGTTATTTTGTGCTGCTAAGTGCTAGGTAAGACCCTGGATTTTTTTGTCTGTGATAGTTTGAGTGAGTATAAAAGTGTGCTTGTCATGTGTTGGGGGGGTCCGTGTCTGTAGGGTGGTCTTATGGTTTGAAATGCACACAAGTATTGAACCGCGTCGTGATGTGACAGGAGTATTTTTTTGTGAGATGAGTGCAGCTTTCTCAAGGTTGCAGAATAAAGTCTGCTTTTGAGTTTATTGACTAAATAACATTGGTTTATATACATTTTTATAAGGGGGATGCTTGGTTTTGGTGCCTTGAAAGAATGTTATTCTTTTAAGTATGTTACTGTTTTAATAGTTAGCTTTGGTAAAGGGACTTTTATGTTTTTGATTGTTTAGGTTAGGTGTGTCAAAGTGGCGGCCCGGGGGCCAAATCTGGCCCGGCGCATCATTTTGTGTGGCCTGGGGAAGTAAATTATGAGTGCTGACTTTCTGTTTTAGGATCAAATTAAAATGAAGAGTATAGATGTATATTAAATTTACGGATTTTCCCCCTTTTAAATCAATAATTGTCATTTTTTAATCATTTTTTTCTGTGTTTCTAGTTTAAAAATCATTTTGTGAAATCTAAAAATATATTCAAAAAAGCTGAAATAAACATTGTTTTATATCTATAAAAAAACAGAAAATTCAGGGCTTTTAATCCAGTTCATTTAATCAATTAATTAAAAAAAATATAAAAATTATATCTAAAATAGTACAGCCCAAGTCTGTCACCCCTGGTTTAGGTGTTAAGGCAATACAGAATGTATTCTATACAAGCATTATGGTATTTCAATGTGTTTTTGTTGTAGTTGCTCGTGTATGAAAAGCTCCATTCACCACTTATAAATGCTCTCTTACTCAACTTTATCGCGTAATAAATAGCCTTGTTTGTCTGTGCTTTTCTTTGGCATTTCTCGCTTAGTGTTTGCATTTAGATGGTGAAGGTTGGTGAATATAGAAGAGAGGTGAAAAGTATCATTTGCAAAATAATAGGGACAAAAGCCTTATTCCAATAGATTTAACTATGCTGTATTTTGTATTTTTTTGCTGTTTTCTGAGTCCAGATTTGGTTCTTATCCAACTAAATGGTTATCTATGGTTACTTAGTTGCTTTAGCCACTAACAATGCACAGATTTCAAGTTAAGGACCGTTGTAAAAGATGAGATCAAGTGTGTACACCCACCCAGGTCAGATTAAGGGTTTAATGACTGGTAAAATGATGGTTTCTCATCCAAGGTGACCCCCCCTCTAGGCCAGGGTGACGTTGCCAGAACTCAATGAAAAGTGAAGGTAATCCCTTCTTCCTCATTTCAACCCACCTGTCACCGCAGCACCGCCACCAAAGCCCGAGGCATGTAATTACACTTTTATTGTCTGGAGCCACACTGCATCATTCATTGAAAAAAAAAAAAATCTCACACATGCTCTGGCCTGCTATATAATGGACATTTATGAATCTTGTTCTAATGTGTTAATAGTGTGTATCTCTAACCCGCCTTTTGGTGTTTATGTACTCATAAGCAAGGGTCGTGGGTAGGCTTTGCCTCGCCTCGCCCCGGCCTTGGATATCATTAGCTGTGCTGACATATTAAGGCTCTGTTTCCCTTGTAATTTGTTTTGTCTGTCAACGTGATGGATTTCTTGTTTGCTGCCACTTCCTCAAATACGAGGAGAGAATGGTAGCTTTGGGACATTGTTGGGTTTTACCTTCAAAATTAGAGGCAGGAGGCATTTGTTTTGGTCCAAGTAGGGAGTCGGGAATTCTTAGGGACTAGCTTTTGCTTTTGGATTGGATTGGATCATTTTATTCATCCCGTATTTGGGGAAATTTTGTTGTCACAGTAGCAAGAGGGTGAGAATACAGATACAGCAATAGACATTCTAGACATATATAGATAGGAAATAAGTTAATAAATTAATACATGAATAAATATATAAATGTGTGTTGCTGAAATATATATAGATATGTATATATACACACATACATACACATACGTGCACATACATACACATACATGCACATACATACATATACATACATACACATACATATATATAAGCACATATACATACACATACACACACACACACACACATATATATATATATATATATATATATATATATATATATATATATATATATATATATATATATATATATATATATATATATATATATATATATATATATATATATATATATATATATATATATATATATATATATATATATAAGCACATATACATACACATACATATATATAAGCACATATACATACACATATATAAGCACATATACATACACATACATATATATAAGCACATATACATACACATATATAAGCACATATACATACACATACATATATATAAGCACATATATACATACACATAGATGTACATGCATATGATATGATAGTAATTATAACAGTCATTGAGAAAAAAAAGATAAGGTAAAAACATAAAGTTTACATCTGAAAATGTCTACAGAAGGACATTTTTGAGTGACGCAAACATATTCGAGGTTTAGGAATTTAATTTGCTCGACGTAGCCTTGTGAGGATGAAATTATTTTCATCTCAAGTGTTTGAAATATTTAATTTTGTTGAATAGTCCAGAAGACGACAGTATTTACTTGATTCGAAATGCTAACACTGTATAAATCAATGATTTTGCGCTAACTACCGTCTACAAAAGACAAGAAAATTCAACCAAATTGCTTCCCATTTCCACTTGACCGATGTACTCGGACATCTAAATGTTGGACCCCAATCTGTCCCAACGCCTGACCAATCATGGCCAGCTGTGTAGGAGCATCGACGAGGAAAACCTTTCAACGACATCTCACATTGCAAGTAATTAATCTCTGTCCGAGTACGTTTTACTCATCCCTCTCGTTCCTTCCCGATTAGCCGAGTGAATATGTTAACAGCTACTATTACGTTAATCAACTCCAATTTAATTGAGTGAACTAAAGACAAATGACTTTCTATCCATTCCTATAGCACTGATCCCTTTATTCACTCTAAAATGCTCAGCGGCCAATCAGAGGGCAGTTTTGCTTCGTGAGAATATATTAGAATGAGATTAGTATAATTCTCAGTTCTGAGCTGATGCAAACTGCCAAGCGGAAGCCATCGTTTTTAAATCACTGAGGAATTCTAGCAAAAAGAAGCTTAGAAAAACAGCATGTGGCGACACATCACATCACCTTGTTTTGCCACTCGGTTCAGCGATAAAGAGCAAAAATGTGCACTCAGTCCGCAAAGTCGCTGAGCATTGCCTCCCGACCTCGAGCGTCTCTTTGCACTCTCCCCTCGAGAGCTTTTGATTTCGTCTTAAAAATTTGAGTGACCGTGCAAAAAAAAAAACTAGATTCTTGAGTACCTGTGAGCAGCAGAATCGTTTCACTAGCCATAATCCGTAAAGTAAAGGCTGGAAAATTTTCTAAGGGAGATCACAGTTGTCACAAAAGGTGACGACTTTGCAGTATCCTTTTAAAAGATGAGGAAGGAATCAATCAGCAAAATGAGGGAATACAATGCACTTGTCACGAGTATTTTCAGTTTAAAAAGGCATAATTCTGCATATTTGAAAGGAGTTAGCAAAACAGAAGTCCATATTTAAGTGGAAATTGAAAATATTTTTATATATTTTGAGATTTTTGTACTAAAAACTGAAAAAATATATAATATATAGATTTTTTAAATAAATGGATTAAAAGAACTGTATTAAAAGCCCTGAATATTCAGTTTTTATAGATTTAAAACTGTTTATTTTAGATTTTCTTATATATTTTTAGATTTTACAAAATTATTTTTGTACAAAAACAGAAAAAAATGATTAAAAAAATACAATTATGGATTTAAAAGGGGGGAAATCAATAAATTGAATATACATCTATACTCTTCATTTTTATTTAATCTTATAACAGAAAGTCAGCACTCATGATTTACTTTCCCGGGCCACACAAAATGATACAGCGGACCAGATTTGGCCCCCGGGCCGCCACTTTGACAACTGATCTAAGATAATCGAAGCAAAAAAAAAATCAATCAGCAAAATTAGGAAAAAATGCACTTGTCATGACTATTTTCTGTTTAAAAAGGCACAATTCTGCATACTTACTACCAAAACAGAAGTTCTAATCTCTCCATTTCTGCTCACTATCGAGAATATTCTAGCAATCAAATATTTTTTTTTGCGAAACACCCGGACGCTTAACTGCCAACTATTTGAAAGATATTGGAGAGCAATCCTTGGATTAATCCAACACAAAAGCTTCATTTTCTTTTGTAGATGTTTGTTTCTTTTTGCGTTTGCTTTGAATTGGGAGCCAAGCGCGTCTCGGTCGGTTATGCAAATTTAGCGGAAGAAAAGCCGTCTGGCTTTTTCCGAGAAGCTCTTATCCTTTAGCTTCAATGCCGACTATAGTCGGGAGACTTTAATGTGCTGCGAGGTGCCATTTGGATCCGCTTTTTACACGCCTAGAGATGGAATAAGTGTTTAATTGCTAGCCTTCTCTGTGTCACCCACCGTAAATCTTGGAATAGCAGCTGAGGGCATTTATGTACTACAAAAGCATGGCGAGTGGGTCGTGTATTTTAAGTGGATAGTGTTTATTTTTTACCTTGGACAATTTTTTTAACACGTCACACAGGATATTTGATGGGGATTTTATTTTGAAGCATTTCATTAAGTGATTAGTGAATGTTTTAACAGAAAACATTGATTCTTATTATATAGTTGTGTAAGTGGCATTGTGTCAAAGTCGATCTTGATCTTTGACCTCTGCTTTTGGGCCCAAAAACAAGCATTTGTATATTTCCAACATTTAGATAGATAAACTTTTACCATTTCCACCCATAGATTTGATGAATACATTTACTTAGTGAGACTGACTATCACATATGTGGCAACTTATACATTTTTCCCATATTTTATACATCTTATATCATTTCAAATTGTATATGCCATATACCCAACTTTTTACAGGATATTTTTAAGTACATTTTTTGTAAAACCAATTTTTTTTTACCCATTTTGGATCCTCTGGGTGATTGGTAAAAATTTTTATTGTCGACTGGTAATATAGATGTAGATTTTCCGATTTGCAGACACATGGGAAGAAAAATACAACTAATACATTTTTTAAAAACAAAAAATTGTGAACAAATATTTCTTTATTGCCATGATGAGAAAAAAATATATGTTTAAATTGGGACCCTCAAAATTAATGAACTGATCTAATTTAGGCCGATATTTTGAGAAGTACAGTACTACCATATCATGTTGCCATTTTTTTTAGTATTATTTATTTTCCATCTACCAGGAAGAATTATATTAGATGTAAAGTAGTTCTAACAGAATACTTGCTCATTAAAATGCAGGTATAAATCAGTTTTTAGCAGGTTCTGTTTATTTATGCACTCTTTCTCATTTTTTTTGTTGAGACCTAGGCAGTCGCAGAGCGCCTTTGATTCGACGTTGCATAACATTTCAATCGTCTGGTATTAACACTCCTGGCAACTCTTAAAGGATGCAGACAGGAATGGAGAATAAATTCTGTTTCAGCAATTTTCCAAAGAATACTTGAGTCAGCTGTGAAAATGACATGTACTTCACGCTGTTAAGCTTTTAGATGACATACTCTTTCAAGGCGATGACACAGAATTGGGTGGAAAAGTCCTAGAGGGGGAAAAAAAAGTTCTTTTTTAGAGGCTTTGGAAGCAAAAGCTCAAAGATGCAATTCCTAAATCTCAAGACAATGTCCAGGGATGACTAAAGCTCCAAAAAAGATGAAACGACTCAAATTCTTAAATGTTATATTAGCTCCCTTGGCTTGGCAAGGTTATTTCTATTTTGTTCACTTGTACATTTCATTTTTTGTTGTTTATGCTGTTTGATGATGGTAAGGATTGAGCAAATTTGTTTATTGAGCTGTAGGAGAATAACGTGTTGCATTTAATGGAGTTTGTGCACCGAAATTTTGAATATGTTGGGGTAAATAGGCAAAAATTTGATACTTCTTGTTCATGTGAAAGGAAGGATGCATTTTGGTATATATTTTCTTGAAAATTTTGGAAAGTCATGGACCAATCCCAGGACTATACCATACTCGGACTATAATCCAGATTTTACAAAATGATTTTTGAACTAAAAACATAAAAAAATGATTAAAAAATAACAATGAATGATTTAAAAGGGGGGAAATCAGGAAATGTAATATACATCTATACTCTTCATTTTAATTTGATCCTAAAACAGAAAGTCGGCACTCATGATTGACTTTCCCGGGCCACATAAAATGATGCGGCGTACCAGATTTGGCCCCCGGGCTGCCACTTTGACACATATGCATTTAAATTTTACAACAAAAACTACTTGGTACTACCCATACATACACTACCCAGTGTGTGTGGAGTGGGGAGGGCAGCATTCATCTCCCTTCTTTTCCCAATGGGGTGAGCATACTTTTTTCTCCCATATCACCAGACTAGACTGATTAGAGAAGTCATCGGCTCTCGCCTTTTATCTGCCGCAGTTCCCCACCAAACACAATTGACTCCAGAGGAGAGTCGGCAAACCAGAGCAGACAAGCTTGGCTTTATCTTAATCAAACATTAAAAACTTACAGAGAATTACTTTTTGTTGGGGCTCCAATGCCGATGTTAAAGATTTTAGTACGAAAAGCTTCAAGGACAGGTACAAAAAAACAAAATGGACAAACCAAAATAGGAGGTAAACTTATTAAGAGCTCGCTTTGGAGTGTCTTTAATTACTTGAGATATTTTTCCAATTAAAATGCAGTCACCGGTAATCCAAAGATAAGAGGAAAGGGAGCTTTTGGCAAAAGTTGGCATCTTTGAAATGAAGCTATTGGCTGCTTTTATGCAAAAAAAATAGAATAAATCGTCATTTTTCTACAGTGCAAAGGATAGAATTGATATAGTAACAAAATGTTTCAAAGAAAAGACCCAAACTAATTGAAACCTAACCTCAATCTCAATGTTAAATCTCCTAATTTCACCCAAAATTCTCCCTATTCAACTCCAAAGTCTATTTTAACCAACAAAAACGACAATATATGTCTGTATAGTGGTTTCCCTTGCAACTAGACCCATTTTAAACATGACAGTGACATACAGGGCAATGGAGAGTAGCCAGTCTCTCATCACAAACGTGATGGAAACCATAAAACCCTGACAGATCAGCTCTGACCTTGTCCTGAATGGAGCAGTCCAAGTGACAAGCAAAGTTAACCCCGGCTGGCAGAGTGCAAGCCTTTTTGAACTCCAACTTGGCCTGCTTTTCTCCCCTGTGAGCTGCATGTATTAATCAAGCTCCAGGCCTGATTGACAGATGCTATCAAGCAGCGGATCGGTCCTGTGTGGCCTATCTGAGCCTGTAGGAGCTTTTTGCTATCTATCTAGCTTGCCACTACCTCCAGCTGTGGGGGCTGCTACATCTGTGCCTCTCTTATCTCGTCCATATTTAAGCATCCCTGCGATCAAAAGGGGCCCGTAGCACTTCCCGGCTAATTGCCGGAGGCTAATAAATTGGAGAAAACTACCCTCCCTTATTTACACCCTCTTCTTTCACCTCCACCATGACGGCTGCAGCAGGTAGTGCATAATCTGGCATAAAGTATTTTTTTGTTCCTACAAAAGGAGAGACACTTTTTAAGCAACATTATTCAAATTATCTTGCTATTATGATCTCGTCATTAGTCTCATTGGAAGTGAAACATTAACCTTAAGTGTCACCAGATCCAAATTTTGGCGAAATGCTCCTGTTCTTTTTACAGGAGGTGTCAAAGTGGCGGCCCGGGGGCCAAATCTGGCCCGGCGCTTCATTTTTTATGGCCCGGGAAAGTAAATCATGAATGCCGACTTTCAGTTTTAGGATCAAATTAAAATGAAGAGTATAGATTTATATTAAATTTCCTGATTTTCCCCCTTTTAAATCAATAGTTGTAATTTTTAATCAATTTTTATGTTTTTAGTTCAAAAATCATTTTGTAAAATCTAAAAATATATTTAAAAAAAGCTCAAATAAACATTGTTTTAGATCTATAAAAAAATGAATATTCAGGGCTTTTAATCCATTTATTTAAAAAAATCTAAGTATTATATCTAAAATGGTCCGGCCCACAAACCAACCCGAATCTGACACCCCTGTTTTACAGCCATTAAAACCAACACTTTTATCCTAACCCAAACCTAAAAACCCATTCCCCCCTTCCCAACCTTAAAAACCACTGAAATCTACCCATCACTTTAATTAATATTTCTCCCCAACATTACAAATCAGTAGTGATAAGCAAATTTAGAGTATTCGCACAAACCATCTTTTTTTCCTTCACTACAGATTAGTGAGTTTGGAAAAACGAATTGAATATTAAAATTGCGCATTAGGCAAGTTCCCTTGGAATGGAATAGCTATGAAGTGATAATTACCATTGCTACACCCACAGTGCTAATAATGGGAGGCCTAATTATTCCTTGAAAGCGGAAATGTTGCCGTTGGCTGACAAAAGCGCTCCAACTAAGTATTTTTTTTCTTTCTACATCTCATGTATATCGCTGCAGTCTTTCACAAGGCATTTATTCATCCATTTTTGTTTTATAACGACCGCAGTTTGTGGATAATTACTCTATTTCTTAATTCTCGCACTTAACATGAGAGTTAATAAGCAGGAACAGAATGACAATAAGTCATCTACAGCTGTCTGTTTCAATATGGAGCAAAAAATATGAACTAATTATGAAAATATTTCATGCATACTTTGGGTTAAGAATCCTGGAAAAATCCTGCATAGCAGGTGTTCTTTATATTTTTTGTATATGGCCTTTCTTTGCTAGTTTTTCATGATAAATATACAAAAAAAAACATGATTATTTTGAAGAATCTGCAGTCTAAAAAAACAAAAACTGTGATTTACGAGTATAATTTGTTTTCTGGACATAAAATCAGATCAAGATTTTAAACTACCCTTGTTAAAAATAAATTTTCTCTTATTAAAATCCCATTAATCACATTCTCAAAAGAGTATTTATTAGTACATGCATCTATACAAGGAAATATTTATTATTGTATTTTTTCACTGTTTATCCCATTTAATAACTGTCTAATAGTGTATTTTTGACAGTACTTTTAACTTCTTACATTTTCTTTAAAAAATACCAGGTATTTTGTATTATAACAAACATCAGGCAAAGTATAAAAACAAAAAAATGACCTATAAAATTCATATTGGGTTACCTATAAAGTACCTTTGTCAACATACAATTTTTATATTCCAATTCTCGCTAGTTAGTTAGTCTTTCCAACATATATGTACCTATCTATATAGCTGTACTTTTATGACTCATATTTTTCTGTCATAATTTATTTACCCAAGAATGTTTTATTGAGCACAGATGGTCTCTTGTGCCATGTCCACCCTCACACGCCGCCGACACTTTTCCAACATTTCTGTACTGCGAGTTTTCCTGGCGAAAAAGCAGTTGGATGCCACTGTTTTCTTAGCTGTTAAGAACAAAAAAGTTCAGCGTTGATATGTTCATGTCACATTTATTCGCACATTGCGACAAGTCGATTAAAACCGAGTTATTTTAAGGCTCTGCCAGTATTATATATTTATTATACGTATATCTACTGCTTAGGTGATAAGACAGTTTAGTAGAATCTAGGCAAGGAAGATGATCTTTAAAAAGTCAGTCTCAGTTTGCAGAAGGTTCCAATCTTGTTGACTTCTTGTGTTTGGCTCTGTTTTTTTTTAACTAGATCTACAATGTCTTGTGTGTCTTGTTTATGTCTTGCTACTGCAACCAAGAAATTTCCCAAATATGGGATGTAATAAAGTTCTAACCCAGGGGTGGGCAAACTTTTGGGCCCGGGTGGGGGCCACATTGACTTTAAATATTTGGCAGATGGGCGGGGTCAGCACAAGATACGATACATATAAAAAAGTGCATCCGTTAACAGTACATATGAAAAAATGCACTAAAGTATTAACATACACATCATTAAAGTAAAATGTATAAAGTACAAACTAAAGTAAAAAGAAATGTATTAAGAACGATTTAAATGTAATTTTAAAAAAGGCGTTTGCTGGCGCCATCTTGAAAAAGACGAATAAGTTTGTTATATACTTCATCATAGGTTTTGACATTCTTTTTCAGTACTCATTTTAGTATACTTTTTCCATAGTTGCGTCCTCTATGGGGTTACCTGCTTGACAATGGGGGAGTCATCATCCTCCCAAATGCCTTGTCCCACTTCTACCCTTCCACGCACTTCCTCTGGGTTCTAATTAATGTGTTGAGGTGTTAACGGCCGCCTTTTTTCTCGCGTCCCCACTCCTCCGTAACTCCTCCCAGAGCATCGAATACCACCTAAAAACATTCTGTCAATACACGCTCATTATACATCTCATGTTTTTAATCCCATTCCCCCTCCACCCCATCATATCCCACCCTCACATGTACAGTAGACACACTTGACACATTTTCCATGCCAACTTTTCTTCATTTTTTTCAATAATTTCTGTACTAAATCCAAAAAACAGCAGAAAACAGTCCAAGTGTGTTTAGCTACTTGTTAAAAAAATATAAAAGTACACTGACATGAATTATTTTGCTACAGGGCAGTTTTATACTTGCAAACTTTAAGAAGTAATTAACCTTTAAGTAAAGTAAATGATGCAAAATGTACTAAAAAAAGTATTTGCACTGTCACATCTAGTCAGTCAATTCAATCTAGCTTTAGGCTAATTTTTAAAGGTTTTGCATTGTTTGTCGTCCTAGAAAGTGCAAATAAAAATAGGCAAAAAAAACAACACCCGAAGCTAACCTTGTTTTATTGCATATATGCATTTTTTTTTTTTAGAAATGGAGAATATTGTTTTCAGCAGCTTAATGTGTGAGCAAGAGCACCTGCTCGTCACTAGAAGCGTTACTGTAGGTGTTTCTTTTTAACAGGTTAATGTGAAATGTATGAGAAGTCATTAAAACAACTCCATTTTTTTGATCATTAGCGTTTAGCAAATGTAGTTGCCGCCAGTGTTTTTCTGTCCCGTCGCGAGTACGAGGGGAAAGCACAGCTTGTGCTACTAAATGATAAATGGCGTTTTGTCAGATTTTTACTTTGACGTTCTATTAACCGACCAAGAGTGATAACATAACTCTTATTGGAACTGATATTTAGTTGATATTGATGTTATTGGAGAAACAACAGTGACAAGTTCTTTGAGAATTATTCCTGTTGGTCGCTTTTAAAGGTCAAATGTTTTGGCCCTCAATTTTTCCTCCCTCGACGTTCTGTTCCATCAGTGGAAGCGGTGAAATATTAATCACTCTTGATGATAATAAGTCGGAATGAATTGCTTACAAGTCATTGATCGTCAAGCGTGTAGTCACTCACCAAGGAAGTTGTTTATCGGTGTTTGCTAAGAGTGAATGTCGACGCCGTTAGTGCAAAAAAAATCCACTTGACGGCTATTATTCATCTCTTAATAGCCTCTATTTATCATTTAAAGCAAAGGGCAAATTAACTGTTGGATTTACTCAGCTGGGATGAAAGAAAAGCTAAAAATGTCTTGTTTTTTTGAGAGAATTTAGAAAATTAACTAGGGTTGGATTACCAGTATAAAATGGTTTAGGTATATTTAAAAAATAAGATTCATCTTGAGATTAATTCAGTTGTTTTTTTGAGGGCTGTGTAATGAATGAGAGAATTTTCATATAAAGTGTTTTACTACTTACGAAAAATCCAAGTTAAGAAGCCATTTGTGGAAGTTGTTTTGTTTTTGAAAGCCATTCAAGTTATCTTTTTAAAATGATTGGTCATTTACATTCATCCTCTGTAAATATTTTTAAACGATAAGACTGGAATTGTCGTATTAGAGAAGTTATGACAGAATTTTCATATAAAGTGTTTTACTACTTACGAAAAATCCAAGTTAAGAAACCATTGGTAAAACGGGTTAATTTGTTGTGTTGTTGACCGCCATTTAAAAGTTATCTTTTTAAAATGATTGGTCATTCACGTTCATCCTCTGCAAATATTTTTAAACAATAAGACCGGCCCCTGGAATTGTGGGTATTAGATCAGTTATGTTTTCCCACACTTGCCTGCTGTATTTTTTATTCCTTCATATTGTCTCCTCCCATTATATTCTCGCAGTCTCCCAAAATGATAATTAAACAAGGAGCACGTCAGAAATCCTGGAATTATAGTATTTAATTATGCATCTCCAGTGCATTAATATTTCATGATGAGGGAATCAACATTCTTAATTATTCACCCTTGCAAAATGCATGAAAAGTTAAACGTAGAAGAAGCAGAATCGCTGAATAAAGGAATGATGCAGAACCTGCAACTTCTTTCTTTTGGTCAAAGAACGGTGAGATTAATTACCTAATGAAATTAAAAAAAAGTTAATGGCAATAAAATGGTCCAAATTATGCGGAAGAGATTTCTGACCTGGAACGACAGATTTCTATGAGGACCCAATTTGGAAATTCAACGTTAAAAAGTAGTAAGACAATTATCTAAGTTAAAGAGGCATGTAATTATTTTTTCCAACATGAGATGACCCTTTTACCAAAATGTTAAGTGCACAAAACGAGATGATTTCTCAAGACAGCTTCACGCTTTAACTTATTCGAACTAAATTGCTGATTGCTATCGGAGATGAAGATAAAGCATGTTTTCAATCCCTCCCAAAAATTGAGAAAAATGTAAGGATGAAGAAAGATGGAAAAATCAATCCATAAAATCGTTAAATAAGTTTAAATTTGGTGCATTAGAAAACACTTCAACTTTAAAGCAACACAACTACATCATATTATGCTCCATTATGTAAATTCATCTCTCTTAATGCATTTTCACAGTTGTACATGTGAAAGTCTGTTATGTTACATAAGGGGTGTCAGACTCGATTTCATGTGGGCTGGACCATTTTAGATAAACTTAGATAGACTTTTTATAAATGGATTAAAAAAACTGCATTAAAAGCCCTTAATACTCAGTTTTTTATAGATCCAAAACAATGTTTATTTTAGCTTTTTTTATACACATACATTTTTAGATTTTACACAAATATTTTTGAACTAAAAACACTGAAAAAATCTTTAAAAAAATGACAATTATTCATTTAAAAAGGGACAAAATCAGGGAATATAATATACATCTATACTCTTCATTTTAATTTAATCCTAAAACACAGTCAGCACTCATGATTAACTTTCCCAGGCCACACAAAACGATGCAGCGGGCCACATTTGACCCCCTGGCCACCACTTTGACACATGTCCATTACATCTTCCAGGCTTTTGAGTTAAATCTGCCTTACTGCTTCTGGAATCTTCTCCACCCTCCTGGCAAAGTCACCCATTGCCATTTTGAAAGACTTGTCACTGCAGTACTGGAAGTCACCCAAGCCTTCGAGCCGGGAGGGTTAAAGGGACTCTTCACCCTTAGCAGCCACTGTCACTTGCCCACAAAGACGGTGGTCCTAGCCAGCTCTTGGCCAGGGCTCCTTTACCCCCATTGTAGCTAATGGCAAACATTAATGCTCTTGCACATCTACACACAACTCACCCTTTTCGAGTAGGGCGCTCTTCCCCCCCCTGTGAGGTCCTGACCTGGCCTGTCATCAGACGTAGCCCAACAATAGAAGCTAACAGATGCCCAGGTTCCTTCCATAGCCAAACAGATGGAGGGACCAAGTGGATTTGGATCAGAATCAGAATCAGAATCACCTTGCTAACTCGAGGAGGCATCTTATGGGGGTCTTTGACCATCGTGTTGTTGTGTATTGGTTCCTGTTTTTTTCAGATAAGTTAAAATGGCTGGAGTCAAACATTGGGAAGTCAGGAAACAGCTTGCGGCAAGGCAGGCGTAGAATAAGGCTGGTTCTGGCTTTTGGGGGGCTTGGAAATCCCACCACGTCTAATCCTTCACCCACGGTTTGGAAGGCCAGAAGGGAGGCCACACGTCGGAAATATCAAAGCTGGTTTAAACCACCGGGTTTGGCCTTTACCATAGCCAACAGGCTGACAAGAGATTTAGGGTGCCGTGGATGGGGCATTGGTGAAATGGCAACTCCCACGGCAATGTTGTGATACCTGATTGCCAAACTGGCAGAATCGGTTGCTTGTCTGACATCCGTTTTGGCTTCTATTATGGTTTTTTGTTTGTTTGATGTTTTAACACGATTTCTGTTTGGCTTGCACAGAATCCGACGATGTTTAGAGATATTGGAGATTTTTCTTTTCAAACACTTGGAGGTTGGATAGGATTTTTTTGAGAGAGAGCGGGGTAAATGCTAGTTTGACCACTGGCTTGTCATTGCAAACAATGTTTAATCTCAGAGCTGTCTAGCTCAAAAGGGTGTCAGACTCGGGTTGGTTCGCAGGTTGCTTTAATGTCAACTTGATTTTAGATATAATATTTAGATTTTTTTTTAAATAAATGGATTAAATGAACTGGATTAAAAGCCCTGAATATTATTTTTTTTAATAGATTTAAAACAATGTATATTTTAGCTTTTTTAAATATATTTTTAGATTTTACAAAATTATTTTTGAACTAAAAACACAAAAAAATGATTAAAAAAATAACAATTATTGATTTAAAGAGGGAAAATCTGGAATTTTAATACACATCTATACTCTTCTTTTTAATTTGATCCTAAAACAGAAAGTCAGCACTCATGATTTACTTTCCCGGCCCACAAAAAATGATGTGGTGGGCCAGATTTGGCCCCCGGGCCGCCACTTTGACACCTTTGGTCAAGCTGGTTGCTGATTGTTGTTTTTCTGAAATTCTGAGGACTGTCCAGCTCTTTAATTCACTTTACTCCCATCAATGAAGAACAATGATTAAGTCATATAGATAAGGCTTCAATGTTTTTAAATAAACAATCAATTCGGCCATCATTGTGCCAAGAAATATGCAAGAAAACTTTGTTGGCGAGGAAATTCGGACTGACATCATTTGCACTTTGGACACACAAGAGCCAGAACGAAGCCCCCGTAAAGAGTTTGAGCCTTTATTATCCTAATGAGGGATATTAGCCATACTTTCCAGGCTTCAACAACCCTGACAATTTTACACTTGACGTTAATTGCCGTTCTGAAGGGACTATTGGTTTTTTTTCCACTGGGTTTGATGTTAATGGACACAAGAGTTGGCCAAAGGTTTTCTACTCATGTCAATGAATAGCTCTTACGTTGACATTTAGCACCCTCCATTGTAGGAATAGCCACTTTTTTTTGTTCATTTTTGGATGGTGATGCCTTGGTTGTTTAAATGGGTGCAAAACAAATGGCATTTTTCTGCTCTTTATTTTTCACCTTGACTAATTAGATACTCGAGGATACATCTGATTAAATGACACGCCACTCTCCCAAATGAAATGTCGTGTGCAATTAAGGGCGAAGAATGACTGATTCTCACGCCATCCGTCGTCCTTCAGATCGACTTTTACGTTTCATTTGTCATCTTGATCTTCGGAAAGGCACCATTTGAAAAAAGGGGTAGAAAAAGGGACGTATTTAAAGAAAAAAGGATGAAAAAGGATGGAAATGCAACCAAAATGATGACAGTAGTTTTTATTATTGCAATGGCAGTTATAGAAAATAGTATAAGCGAAAACTGTGCAATATTTATTTTTTTCAATTGAACAAATTAAACTGCATAAATGCACAAAATGGAAAATATGTAGCATTTATTAACAAACTGGATAATCAAGAAAATAAATAAACGGCACTTTAAAAGCCTGACTTTCAAAATAAAGTGAAAAAGAAAAGTTTATTTAGCCTACATACTTTTTACAATAGACAAATTTACAGGACAGATGAAAAAAATGTCCGACAAATATATTTTTTTAAATTTTGATCAATTTTTTAAAGTTATAATGGGAAAAATCTCCCAAAAACTTAAATACAAAACTGTATGTGTAACCTTTGGCTTGATTACACTTAGTAAAAGACTTTAAGTTTATACCCTTACATTTTCCTTCATTACATATGCTTTAAAATGTAACAATTCCGTTATTCCAGAATAAATTGAAAGCCAGTTCCTTTTATTTGATTGGAGAACACAATTAAACTCAATTATAGCACAATTAAACTCACAAGTCAAGGTAACCCTAAATATCGAAGAAAACCAAAATAATCCCAACAAAATTCCCAATCAGGATGACATTTTCTTCCAAAAACGTCATCATTTGTTGTGTCTGATGACCCCGCATATCTGCAAACAAACATAAAGAAGTTCTATAGACTTAAGTTGCAAATATACATCCACTGATGGTCCACATATTTCAAACGAAAGTGTCCCAGTTTCTAAAGAGATTTATGTGAAATGTAAAATCCCCCAACTGTGGAGAAAAAGAAAAAAAAATCCCATCCCTGGCGGGTAGAACTCCCACTCAGCGCCACACGAGTGATCTGAAAGTTGTCTCCTCCGTTGTGTTTCGCACAGGCGCTCACCTGCAGTGATTTATGTGTACTTGTTTCCTGTTTTTTTCCTATTTTAAGAGCCTACGTTTGGCACGAAGCTCGAAAAACTTTACGTGCTGTTTCAAGAGGCGTTTTGAATCATCCAATCATTCGCTCCGTTGCAGACTGCTACTCGAACTGACCGTTTTTGTACGAACTTTGTGACGATTCATTCTTGAGAGGATTTTTGGAGATCAGTCACCTGTTCATTCCCACTCTAGTAAGCTTGCGTGGGTTCTTCTCCATATTAATTCCCAGTGCTTCTGTTTAACGGAATAGTGGTATTTCTCCCCGGCCCCTTAATAATCCTCCTCCTTCACTTATCCGGGAAACGTATAGCCTACTGTACATGTGTCAAAGTGGCGGCCCGGGGGGCCAAATCTGGCCCGCTGCATCATTTTGTGTGGCCCGGGAAAGTAAATCATGAGTGCTGACTTTCTGTTTTAGGATCAAATTCAAATGAAGAGTATAGATGTATATTAAATTTCCTGATATTCCCCTTTTTAAATCAATAATTGTCATTTTTTTAATCATTTTTTTCTGTTTTTAGTTCAAAAATCATTTTTTAAAACCTAAAAATATATAAAAAAGCTAAAAAAAAACATTGTTTTTAGATCTATAAAAACTGAATATTCAGGGATTTTAATCAGTTCTTTAAATCCATTTATAAAAAAAATCAAATGTATAAATGTATAATAAATTTCCTGATTTTCCCCCTTTTAAATGAATAATTGTAATTTTTTTAATCTATTTTTTTCCGTGTTTTTAGTTCAAAAATAATTTTGTAAAATCTTAAAATATCTAACAAAAAGCTAAAATAAACATAGTTTTAGATCTATAAAAAACTTAATATCCAGGGCTTTTAATCTAGTTCTTTTAAACCATTTATAAAAAAAAAAAAAATCTAAATATTCTATCAAAAATAGTCCGGCCCACATGAAATCAAGTTGACGTTAAATCAGCCCGCGAACCAGCCTGACTCTGACACCGCTACCCCACTGTGATCGTCCCACCCATCTTCCCATCTTACATGCTGTTCAACTGTTTCAAGGGTTGCGCTTTGGAAACTAGTGGGAGGGTATCCAATGGCATTAGCCCGTCGCGGCTTCTCCTTCTCAGATCACAGCCGACGACGACGATGGTGCCGACGCTACCGGGTGGGAGGTGGTGGAGAACTCTCGTCGCCTGGGGAGGGTCTACTGCTCTCCACGGGTGGGGGCAGAAGAATAGGGAAATGCTTGAAATCTGAAATAGGCTTCAGGGCTCATAAAGAATTCCCTTGAAAGGAGAGCAAGATCTCAAGCTTGCTGCTTCCATGCTGGTGTTTGAGAGAAGCTATTTACGATGTGGAAAGTGACACCTGCTTGTCTTTTAGGGGTGAAATGGACCATGGGAATGTGGTCTCGGTTTATGGTGGGGGTCTTTATGCACCCACTTTGGCTACAAGTTGATGTTATTGACTATTATGGGTTTATTTGTTCACTAGGAGGAATTTTAAAAGCTAAAAATGATGCGAGTTGGCAGTTTTTAGATCATTTTGTATGTGTTCATTGAAGAATTGATTGAATTCTATGTTTTCTAGAATGGTTAAAAGTTGGAAATAGATAGATTTGGAGTAGAGGGAGATGTTGGTAGAAAAATTCAATGTATTAAATGTTACTGAATACTGTGAGGATTTGACTTTGTTGGTCTGAAAAAGTCGGAGTTCAGGACCAATTTGCATGAAAACTCAAAGTTAAAACAGTAAATGTGACCAAAACATTTTGAATAATACATAAAATAATTTCTAAATGGCATTGGTCCAATGTTAATATCAGTACACGAAAAAAAAGCCCTCCGACCCACTTGTTTCCTTTCCTTTTTAATCTTAATTAACACAAACAATAATATGAATTTCCGTTTTTTTGTTGTTGGGTGCTCTATTTTTCTTCAGATGTTCATTTTGGCACCAAAATCGGATTACATTTTTCCTTATTGAGCCTTGATTTTTTGCCAAGGTTTAATTTGGATCACGACCAATTTTTACCGCTTTATAGCTGCCCAATCTTTACATGTTTTTCATCATTAACTCTTTATTAGTGTCTTACTTAGAAATAACATCTTGAAAAATATCCTTTTCACCGCTATAGGTTATACTGTGATAAATAAATTGGAACATTAATCTATATTTTGCGATTTAATGATTTTCCACCTATAACAAGGTGCAAAACTATCATAAAAAACAGTTAGCCTCATGTTTGGTTCACAAACTTTACTCCAAATTTAAAGTTAAATTCATTATTGCAATTAAAACAAAGTGTGCCCAATAAGATGAAAATGATGACAGCCAATTAACGAACTCCCAAATTGACATAAATGTTTTTTTGTTTGTTTTATCTTGGCCCATTTTCCTGAACTTCACAAAGTTTTATGGAACAGCAATAAAAAGAAAAACATAACCTCCTTGGCAGGGATAATGAATTTAATCGTGTATGTGTATTATAATTAGGACAGTTCATTTCGTTATTCATACTTTAGTACCATATTTAATGGACTTTTGCCTTATTTATTTGATTCATTTCCTTAAGTAATTCATTCTTCATCTTTAAAACCTTACTGAGTTAGTAGACTTGATGCTTTTATATTATTTTTTTCCTTCTACATCTACTTTTAAAGGTATAGAGCCTTCTAAAACTTTCATGAAATCCTCTCGAAATATTCCACAGTCGTCAGTAGGAAAAAGCAGCTTCTGGGGAAAGTACCCACCAATCTTTGTTGAAATATTAACAAGGCCTCAACACTAATGCTTTTGCATTCAGACTGAGAGAACATTAAATAACATCTTAAGAACATATTGAATAGTCATGAGCAAAAGAACATTACTTAGCAAATCTCCGCTTGTGAACCCCTTGAACTCAATTCAGGCGCCATTCGTTTCTCCATTGAATGATTGGTCAATTTTGACAAATACAGCCACACACATCTCTGGGATTACTATATTTTCTTCAATTATTGTCAGTTTTCCCCTTATAGTCAAATGTCCATTGCTAATAATACCCAAGAATTGCATAGAAATGACCAATAACCAATAGGAACTCCTTAAAAAGCCTTATCTGTCCCCTTTAAGTAGAAGCCGCCATTTTCTCAGTTATTCACGCTGTGCAAAGCCAAGTTGCAATTATTATGCAAATATCTCCTATTCCAAAAGACTGTTTATGTAGTATGTAAGGGTTCTTCTGATGAGAAGTTGTAGATAATTAGCAAGCAGGCATTTTTGTTTGACTTTGGCGCTAAGCAACAGTATGAAGGTTGCTTAGTAAACAAGTTGAAAGTGTGCAGTCTTTCATCTCGAACCGCCAGTAATCGAAGTGTTGTGTCGTCAAAACGCTGATTTTGGAATTAGCCACGCGGGCGTGACTATTCCCTGGAAGCGTTAATCTCCCATGTGGGGGAAAGATGGTCGTCTGAAGTGGCCGCTGATACCCTGTAGTGTGGCCATTTTGAGACAGTTATGGATAAAAACCAAGCCCTTTAGAACTTAGAACAACCCTTCTTTTCTATCCTTGGTGACTTGTCTTGTTTAAAGCTACAGGTTTCATCGTTTCCATTCCATTTCAAAGCCTTGTGAGGGGTGAAAGTAGCGTTTTTTCCTTGAGTTTTGTCACATGTGAATGTCTCAAGGCCAAAACTGCGCCATGTATAAGATACTCGTTGGTGTGTTTGTGTTAAGAAGACGTAAGATGTTGAGAGATCTATTTTTCAGCCCAAATTGTCCATCAAAATACATTTTATTAGGATCTGTGCCGATATTTTGAGGCGAACTCTAAAGCAATCCAAGGAATAAAGACTTTTTTATCAAGTCTAAGCTAGTACTTTTTAAAAAAAAAAAGTTTTCTTACAATGATAGCAATGGTAATGTGGTTGCCAGATGCATTCAGGTGTTGCCTCATATTGTCTGATTTTCCAATATGATGGAGCCATTGTGAAATTGTCATTCTGTAAAACGGTTATTTCTCTAGAATCGTATTATCTGTAAAACGGTTATTTCTCCGGTATCACATAATCTTTTGTATATTCTGTCCTTGAAAAGTTTTTTTTATCCTCTTCACACATTTTTTTATGTAATACTCCTTAGAAATATTGTTAAAAATGGGTTCAGTTTGAGCTTTTCTGGGCATAATTCCCTTTTGTGTTTTACAAATGTCCCGTACATTGCTGACATAGGTAGTGGCTAATTTGTTTTGAGTCACAAGGTAGAAAGATGCTTGAAGTAATTAATCACACTCGCCGTTGTGCGAGCGCATGTTTTAGACACACAACTAGAGGCATGGTCATCCATCAAGGTGCTGGCGCTGGCAATGCGCCTTTCTTTTTTTGCCAAAAGCACCATTGTTCACTTGGTTGCGACCATTATCAACGCTCCCATTCATCTCTTCCACCTCATTTCAAATATGGACTCTAGTCACCAGCTTTGAACGGACTTAGAAAATTGGAACATTCTTGGAATAATATAACGAAAGAATCTGATTGACTCGACTTAGCGAGAGGTCAAGTAAAAAGATTTTATCGCGATAACTTGCTTGGTAGGTTTTATTCATTCCTTCTTGTAAGGATTGCGGGGGTGTTGGAGCCTACCGAAGCTGACTACACCCGAGATAGGTCGCCAGTTAGTCGTAGGGCTCAATGAGAGACAGACGACCATTCACAGTCACAATCATGCCACCCAAAGACAACAACAAACAGTGTCATTTAGTCTCAGCGCACTAGAAATTCGTTTTCAGCACCAAGGACAGTGACGTGAAAAGATGATGTATACTTGCTTGCCTAGATCCCATCCAGTTTGTAGTAACCTAATTATATTATTATTTTTTTAAATAAAGGGATTAAAAGAACTGGATTTAAAGCCCTGAATATTCATATATCACATTTTATAGATTTAAAACAAATTTTATTTGACTTTTTTTTATATATTTTTAGATTTTACTAAATGATTTTTGAACTAAAAACAGGAAAAATTATTAAAAATGACAATTATTGATTTTAAAGGTGTTAAATCAGGAAATTTAATATACCTCTATACTCTTTATTTTAATATGATCCTAAAACAGAAAGTCAACACTCAAAATTGACTTTCCCGGGCCACACAAAATGACTTGGCGTGCCAAATTTGGCCCCCGGGCCACCACTTTGACACATACTATAATCCTAAAAAAACAATCTTAACTCCAAGGCAATTTAAAAGTGGTTAATGAGAAGATTCCTGCCAACTACCCCTTGCAATACCTTAGCTAAACTCTACCAACCTTGCACTCATCAAATTTAGCTGAACCATTATTTCATTTCTCTTATTAGCTTCATCCATCTTTGCTTCAACCAAACACCGCAATTGGTCTTCACAGGGAAAGCTAAGTAGGTAAACACTTTAGAAAGCCTGTTGCAGAGTGTTTTTTTCGTCTTTTCTCATTCCATACCGCCCCTCCCGTTAGTCTTTCATGTGGATTTCAAAGCTGGCAGGTCCACAGATGAAACTAGGAAGCTGCGAACTGGCTCGGTCAAGGAAGCCAATTTCCTGGTCTCTTGTGAAGATTAGCTGGAGCTCATCAGAACGTATGCGCGTTAAAGAGCCTTGCCAAATGACAGCACACGGTCGGGGGATTCCTAATTATCTTTTTATTGCTTTGCATGTATAATGGATGCCCCCATTGTACCATTCCAGGTGCCACATATGTCTATATTACACCCAAGGCGGGAGGGTAACAGGTACATTTATCCTACTTTTTTGCGTAAACAATTGGTACATACATCCTTGTCAATACATTCACATTTCATTTGCAAAGCCATTTATTTAGGGTTTGTACACGCTTGAAAGTTTGTTTTAATCTTATTAGGATGAAGCATGTGTCAAAGTGGCGGCCCGGGGGCCAAATTTGGCCCGGCGCATCATTTTGTGTGGTCCGGGAAAGTAAATCATGAGTGTTGACTTTCTGTTTTAGGATCAAATTAAAATGACGAGTATAGATGTATATTAAATTTCCTGATTTTCTCCCTTTTTAATCAATATTTGTCATTTTTTAATCGTTTTTTCTGTTTTTAGTTCAAAAATCATTGTGTCAAATCTCAAAATATATATAAAAAAATCTGAACTGAAAAAACAATATTAGGACACTGATAATGAAAGTTATGATGTAAATGGGTGAATTTTTCATGGTATTTTGTGATGGGATTTTTCGTAAGTAGACGTATTTTATATGTAAAAACTCAAATTCGCTCCAACAGCCTAATATGATCCACACAACCCTTTAAAAATAATACAAGTATGCCACTTTATCTTAAATATGTGCTAAACACAAGTAAACATACGTAAACACAACTTAAAATTGTTACATTTGGTCAAATATCGACTTTTGGCTTTGCTGACTTTTCATAATTTGTTCTTCCAAAAATCCCAATTACACTTTAGTCAACCCACTTTTAGTCCCACTCATTCTACAACAAGAATTATTTGACTTTCATAACTTTGTAATCTTCCATTTGTAAACACTTGCACTTTTCATTGCCTTTTCCAAACGACAAATAGGAACTTTGTGCCCAAAGGCTCAAATGGTTCATTTGAGAGTACCATTGGGGACTTTATATGATTTTGAAAGAGGCTAAATGTAGCTCGTTTTTTTTGTCTTGACTGCCGTATTTCTGTCAAAACAGCAACAAAGAAATAACAGGCTTGCGAATGTACTTGGTTATTAAGGTCATAAATCAACACATGGCTGACGGATGCCACCAACTCGACGATTCATCACGTTTTTTACGTATAGTGTTGTGTGACAAATGGAAAAATGTTGTAAATCTTTCAGTTTTCATAAAGTCCCTTTTCCACATGGCCTTTCTTCAAGCTTTCATTTTGGAACAGGCCAAAGCTGGTATGACATTCGCATTCGGGTATTAGATAACCCTCTGTACAACATGATCTTCAGTCAATGACATGATGGGTTCGAGGGTAAAATAGACACTTTTAACTTTTAACGCTTTTTTTTAATCAAAACTTAAAGTTAAATAAATAGCAGTGCAGTTTAAGCATAGTTCCTTTATGACTAGACTTATGCTCTTATTTTTATGACAAATCTTTGACATGTAACTTCACTTTTGGACCAGAGTTTTAGATTAAAAATAGACTAAAATGCACCAAAAATACAGAATTTAAGGTTAACACAGTCACTGCTAATCACAGCAAAAAAGTCCAGTAATTTTAACTTATTTTAGTTTAAAAAGGCATTCTTGGAGATAAACCAACAATCACGACTAGAAAATCAGATCAATTGTGTTTTTTTCCATACTAATTTTGTTTTCGGTTTGTGTAATTGAAAATCGATTTAAAAAATCATTCATACAAATTCATAGAGATTAAAAAATCAACTTCTCATATTGAAATAGCATTAATCTGTTTATTTTTCATGTCAACATCATTTAATCATCAAAATCACCATTTAAATCTTGTCTAATAACAACAAATAGCATTGGCTGAGCCAATTTTCTCATTTTGTATGTTTGTTTATATCATTCAATCCGCTAAAAGCTGTTTTTAGGGCATTAAAGTAGATTATAGAATGCTTAAATTCACACTAACCTGTTAAAACGGAGATTTAGTGGAGGCATAAATATCTTTACACATTTTAAACAGTGTTTTCCGTTGTATTCACTACTCAAGGCTAGCCATTTCTCAACAGAATAAAAGTTTCCCTGTAAAAACTCGTCAAAATTCTTGTGAAAAAAAAGATACAATCACGGGTAATGAAGAGGAATGGATGGAGGCATAGCAGGTCTTAACTCTTTGACCGCGCCTTTGTGATTTGATTTAAGAGGTCAGAGCGGGAAGATAAAACCCTGACTGCAATATTAATGCTGAGGAGATCTAAACTGGCAAAAAAATGAAGATGTAAATTCGTTAAAGTTGGGGTATTCTCACTCTCACGAATTATGATGAGCGTCAAAATAGTGTGTAGTCAAATTGCACCTGAAAAGACGAAAATGCATGATACATTTTGGGGGTTTTGTTTATTAATCGGAGGCAAGTGTGCTAAATTTAGCAGTTTGTAGTGGTTGTACATATAGATAAACTCCATAAGTCGATAAAAAGGCTAGAGTTGAAAACGTGTCAAAGTGACGGCCCGGGGGCCAAATCTGGCCTGCCGCATCATTTTGTGTGGCCCGGAAAAGTTAATCATGAGTGCCGACTTTCTGTTTTAGGATCAAATTCAAATGAAGAGTATAGATGTATATTAAATTTACTGCTTTTTCCCCCTTTTTAAATCAATAATTGTAATTTTTTTAATCATTTTTTTCTGTTTTTAATTCAAAAATCATTTTGTAAAATCTAAAAATATATTAAAAAAAAGCTAAAATAAACATTGTTATAGAGCTATAAAAAACTGAATATTCAGGGCTTTTAATCCAGTTCTTTTAATCCATTTATATTAAAAAAAATCTAAATATTATATCTAAAATGGCCCACATGAAACATTGGAAAAAATACTTGTTTGACATTGCACAAGGAAAAGTGCAAACTTTTCTTTAGTTTATTACATTTTTTATTGGCTATCAGGGCAGTAAAAATGTATAAGGAATGGAGTCTTCATTTCTTTAAATTTAACATGTCAGCATTCTTTTGGAATGGCTAAAATTTCTTTTCAAAGTTGCCTTCCATTTCTCCCACAACCTTTTCACGTCTACTGGGGCACCCGCCATGCCTTCTCAGCGGGGTGCTGGAGATCTGCCAGACCTCATTCATAGACAATTTGTGTGAAATCGATCGCACCACCACTAGCACAAGGGTGAATTTTAGAAGAATAACGCGGTGTCGGATGAATTCCTAGGCCAAGCACATGGCCTTTTTCCAATATCATATTGTAATTTATAACATAGATCATCTTTTCAGTTTATTAAAGGTCCAACAATGTTTTATTCCAACTAAAATAAACATCAAAAAATGGGTGGCTCAATCAATCCCTATTGTCCGTCGAAGTAATTCGTCCCCAGGGATGAAAAAGTGCGAATAAGGGAGGAGAAATGTGGACGTAGGTTGAATGATGGATAGCCAAGTTATTCCGCCTGTGGGAGGATGTGTCATTTATTGCCCGTTTCTTGTCTCTAGTTGCCTCTTGTTGCTTTTATGACAGTTATTAAGGGTCGTATGCAAGTTCTGCTGTTGCGAAACATACCAATAAAGCCCAGGCTGGTCCTCCATCAGCAGATTTGGCAACCAACTATGGGATATTTTGTATGGCGATTTTTCCTATTCTGCTTCAATGACTTAATATCACTGGGAAGGGTTTTAGTGACAAGTTCACATTTCCAAATTCAGTGTTAGAATGTATTATTGATGACGAAAAAGCAGGTCATCTATGACTCGACAGAGGAATCGCCTTAGGCTTTGGACTGACTAGAGTCCAGTGTTATTGCCTTTTTATTGCGTTTCCTTCATTACTTGTATCTTCTACAGCATCTCTCTAAGCTCCCTCTATTCAAAGATAGCTAAGAATACTACACGTCTAAGGGTTGTTTTATGTCCTATATTGTTTTCGCTAAATGGTTGGGGCATGTTTATATAAGATGCAATGTTTTTAAAATGAAGTTTAACATTTTTAGGACTACTGTAGAGTACAAATGCATGTTTTCAGCCAAATACTGGAAAACGGCATAAAGTTTTTCACTCAGGAATGCAGAAACGAACTATTTTAAAAACAACTTGACCCATAATTACTGTTCTGAGACACAAAAAAACAAATATGGCAGCTTCATTTTTCTTTTGCCTTGACATGATAGGCATTTCTTGAAAATGGTTGTAGTCTGGTTACATTTAGGTAAAATTTAACATATTTTTTAAACTTAAAATCATAACTAGCACACTGGTTTTTACAGATGAGCAGCTCATCCAAAATATACCATATTTTTTAAACTTAAAATTGTAACAAGCTCACATTTTTTTTACAGAATGGGCAACTCATCCAAAATCGATTGGACTGTTTAATTTTAAACTGGAAATTCCAGTCATTTTTTCCCATTATACCCTTATTTTTTTTGATATGAGGAGGGCGTAAAAGTCCTAATTTCTTCAAGCAAAAACCATTCCAATTCCTCTAGTTTATGTTCTGATTAAGTCAGCTTTGTCTCCTAAATTCACTTGATTAGCTTTATTTTTTTATACATGCCCAGCAATATTCAATTAAATTGCCAGATTCCATCAAGTTGTTCCTTTTTTTTTGTTGATTTGCGCTTGAGGTTTTTGGCCAAAAATACCCTCCAAGGCTACAGCCACCCTAACTAAAACCATATTGCATTTCTGGCTTTAGCTCGTGACCACAGTCAACAGATTTATACTGATGAATAAAAATATAAACTATAGCCCAACCTGCATCCAAACAACAAAACTGTCCATGGCTTAACTTATTTGCCAGCCGAGGCAGCTGGTCAATTTACGCCAAGCGTCTGGTCCTCTCCGTGTGGCCTCCATCTTTTTATGGGTGCGTCTGTGTGCTGTCTCATAAACTTTCTCATGCCGGCCATATTTCATCATGGACTTGCCAGGGCCACCGGGCAGAACTGAGGAGGGATCAGTGTTTGACTGGCAAAGTCACGTTTCTCAGTTCCTTCAGTTCCTAATTAGTCTACTTGAGAAAAAACTCGATAGCTCCATAAAACGAAGGAGTTTGTCTTTGTCACCTTGGCTGAGCTTTTCTCTCAACGTGCTCAATGACGGCGCAGTCAAGTGAAACGGCAGTTGCAGTTTTTCGGAAAATATCTCTAACGCTAAACTCCGAGTTAGCTTTTTACGCAATAGTTCGAGAGTTGAGAGCTCTCTTGTGACCGTTCCAAAGCCTAGATAAGCTTCTCAACAAAGCCGGCCAGTATTTCGTTTAATTACTTTTATTCATTGTAGTCAAACTGCAGGATTCGGGATTCTGGTAGATGATGAATGTGGGCAAAGTTTGGAAACAATGTATAGTGGAGCTTTATGAATTGAACACAATTCATAATGCATTCATGATTGCCGTCTATTTGCATAATAGAAATGATTCCGAGTAATCTTTTTTTATTAGAAAGAGCATGGCTTAACGCAGGGTGACCGGACATTTGGTCACTGGTCTTTTGGTCGCCAGACAAATGTACTTGGATATTAAACAGTACTTAGCTATTAAACAGTACTTGGATATTAAACAGTACTTGGATATTAAACAGTACTTGGATATTAAACAGTACTTGGATATTAAACAGTACTTGGTTATTAAACAGTACTTGGATATTAAACAGGACTTGGATATTAAACAGTACTTGGATATTAAACAGTACTTAGATATTAAACTCTCTTAGATTTTAAACTCTCTTAGATTTTAAACTCTTAGATTTTCAACTCTTTCTTAGATGTTAAACTCTCTTAGATGTTAAACTCTTACATGTTAAACTCTCTTTCTTAGATATTAAACTCTCTCTCATGAATATAATTTTTATTGCAGCCAAATTATATATAATAAATATAGCAAAACCAACTATAAATATGTATAAATCAAATTGTAACTCCATCTGCCATCAGATGGCAACAGATTAGACACAAAACTGTTCCCGTTTGATTTCATACAAAAGTTTTCTTGGGTAAACGTTAGTCAACACTATGTCTTTCATTTCCATTCTACAAATTGATTGTGTAAGTTTTTCCACGTACATTTTTTTAATCATAAAATCTCCATCAGTCATCTTTCCTTTTCAACCCAGCGATGCCTTTTATTGCTATTATTGGAATCGCCACGAGCCTTCAAAGGCGGAAATGGGGAAAAAGTGGCTTAGCTCCCTTGGGCAGAGTTTCATATCAAGGTTAACTTTTTTTCTGATCCAGATGAAAAGATGGCAGTTATTGCCAAGGTGGTCACGAAAACGCTGTAGCAGCAAGATCACTCCAATACTTTGATCATCTCCATTATGTGATTGTTATATCAAATTGATCCATTTTCCACCCTCACATACTCATAAATATAATAAATAGGCTTCCTATTGGCTGTTCCACTTCCATGTATTTAATTCATTTAGGCTTATTTCCCTACACAACTCATATTAACCATTTTCCAATAAAACGATTAATTTTTTTGCATAAAACACAGGCCGCCACAGCAAAAGATTAGATTAGATTAAAACTAAAACGAGAGCAATCTGTCGCAACTCTGTCTTTTCTGGCCAAAAACATCATTCAAATATTAATTCACTTTTTGCACTTATCCTCACAAAAATTGGGGGTGCTGGAGCCTACGCTTAGGCATGGAAAACTTGAAAAATACAGCAAAACACAATACTACTATTCTCAGAGAGCAGACTTCCCACTTGAATATATTTAGTTGGTTTTCATTGCAAATCTCCCTTTTAATCCCAAATTATGTAAAATCCATAATCCCTGACATTATCAAATGAGCCATCTTTGTGTGTGGATTTTTTTTTTTTTTATTCCACCCAGAAAATTCCTCAATGTCGTTAGCCTACATTTCCCATGGTAGTGTTTTTAAAACCACATGGTTAATCCTCAAAGTGGCATCATAATGCTTCCACCTCCGCCTTATCCTGCCCGGCAACATCATAATTAATGAGTTTAACCGGCCTATCATTGTGCAAGAAGCTCCATCCTAAAAAAAATCCCCATATTCCACATTGGGACAGAATAAATTAACTGTGAACTTGTGTTAATTTAATGGACTTTAAAAGGTAATTAGGAAAACATGCTTTTCCAACAACCAGAGTGCGTATGGGGGGAATTAAAGGGCTAATCTGCCCTGCTATTCCCGGTCTTCAGTGGGGCACAGGTTTTTATACACTACGTTTGCCGATCCCCTTTCAGCAGATTCCCCATTATTGGTCATCAGTTTAATAAGACCATATTTCAGTTTCCAAATGCTGGTGCTACATTTAATTACAGAGCGAGCCACTGTGGAAAATGAAGGCCTAATTGGCGAGAACCATGTTTTCCCCAATGGTTCCAATACCAAGATGCGCTCGGTTAGTTTTTTTGGTCATGATGACAAAATCAGATGATGACGTTTTCATTTTGTAATTCTGAATTTAGAGATATTAATCTAGAGCAGGGGTGGGCAAACTTTTTGGCCTGGGGGCAAACATTGACTTTAAAAATTTGAAAGATTGGCCGGGTCAGTACAAGATAGGATACATATAAAAAAGTGCATCTGTTAATAGTACATATGAAACATAAACTGAAAAAAGGACTAAAGTATTAACATACTCATCACGAATCAGTAAAGTAAAAAGTATAAAGTACAAAGTCAAGTAAAAAGGAATGTATTAATACATATTAAAATGTAATTTAAAAAAGATAGAGGGGCTGTAAAACACACAAAAAAATAATAAAAGTGGACAGAGCTACTGCAACTGGCGCCATCTTGGAAGAAAAGTAAATAAGACATTATTTTGACAATGTCGGCGGGCCGGATTAAAAGGCCTGACGGACCGGATGTAGCCCGCGGGCCGTATTTTGCCCACACCTGAATTAGAGTCATCTTGTTTTTTTTTTTTAAAGAAAAACTGCCCGTTTTAGCATTTCCACATGCATTTTCCACAAAAATATGGACATTTGGCCTTTACTTTCCCTCTGCAAGCTTAAACATTTGCTTTTCTCCGAATTATTTATAGCTCATCAATATGTAAATGTGTCACAGCAAGCATTGAAGAGCGTGAAGGAAATGGCTTTAAAATCGCCGCACTAAAACTTTATTTTCCATGCATCCTTTTTTTCGCTGCTTTGAAGGCTGCCGAGGTTCAGTTTGACTCCAATATTTTTTATCTCGTATTTATTGGGGTGAACATGCCAAGGTAGACGCATTATATCCTTTCCTAGATGATATGATTATACATTGATTGGCAGAAAACCAATGGGGAAAAACATATACTTGCTTATATTGGAGCCTAAAGAAGAGACAAAATCTAATGTAAGCTTGGTACTTTTGTTTATACTATATATTTCTGTGTATTTTTAGTGTATTTGTAGTGTGTATGTGTGTGTGTGGCCTCCAGTCACTCCCAACACAAACAAATTTGCCTTGTTTACTCTTTGGTGTCAAATTAAAGCCTTGATTCAACATACTGCATTTTTGCCAAATTGTGGCCAGAGGGGTGTGCGGTCTATTTACACAAGGGCAGATGGGATGAGGTGTTGTTTGTGGTGTGGGTAGGGGGTTATTTGTTTAAATTCTTAGATTTAATATCAACAGATTTGAGCATGCTATCATGTAGAATTGCTTGGTTGCAAAAAGCGGAATAGCTGATGTTCTACGTACTTCATAAGAACAAGAAATTTTAGTTGATTTAAACTGTTTGGTTTGTCTAAACCACGTGTGTCAAAGTGGCGGCTTAGGGGCCAAATCTGGCCCGCCGCATCATTTTGTGTGGCCCGGGAAAGTAAATTATGATTGCCGACTTTCTGTTTTAGGATCAAATTAAAATAAAGAGTATAGATGTATATTAAATTTCCTGATTTTCCTCCTTTTAAATCAATAATTGTCATTTTTTAATCCATTTTTTTCTGTGTTTTTAGTTCAAAAATCATTTTGTAAAATCTAAAAATATATTTTAAAAAAGCTAAAATAAACATTGTTTCAGATCTCTAAAAAAAAACGGAATATTCAGGCATTTTAATCCAGTTCTTTTAATCCATTTATACCTTAGTCTAAACAGAGACCGGACTTTGCCTCAGTTTCATTTAAAATTGTTGTACTTTTTTAACTTCACAATGACTCAAACTTGAAAAAAATGGCCAATTTCCAATAGGGAAAAACAAAACCCCAATTGTGAATGCAAATAACCTGTTGCAAACCAACTCTTCTTAAAGTGCTCCATGTTCTGCTTGCTTCTTCCCTGTCCATCATCCCATCTTGCTATAAAAATACCCTCCACCCAACGCACTCCATGTCAGGGTACACTGCGTATGATGGAGTGTGTTCTACCACATCCATATTTCAGAGGTGTATCTCCGGTGTCACCCCGTATCTTGTCTTGGGAGTCAAACGTGAAAGATCCGATTCTTGTTTTTTTTTAAACACTGCTGGTGGCTCTGTTTGTAGGCAGTCTGGGACTATATCCACTTATGTATTGTATGTATTAATGCAGTTTTACAAGAAAAAAAGCTACTGTTTTGTTGCCTTAAGGCGATTTTCTCTGTTCCAAGTATCTATAAACCATTTTTCTGTTTGTGATTTCAAGGTGGCTCAGTTTAGCCGCAGAGTGAGAACTCTAACCTTGCCGTTTATTTGTTGTGATGGTCACAATCTTCTTACTTTAATGAAATAACAGGATTGTCTTTCTTATACTCTCATCCATCTGTCCAACCATATTTGTCCTGTTATTTTAGTCCTAACTGACATTGGGTGAGCTGCAATAGTTTTCAATGACGACAACTCACCAGTCAATCATAGAACTGACTTGAGAAAGGTTGTACATTGCACACTTTGACACTCTTGGTGAGGTCAAATCTGGATCTTTCTTGGAGTCAAATGACAATGTTAGCAATCTAGCAAGCGACCTTGACTTCCGAGCTGTTATTTCCGTCAAACCTACTGACAAAAGCCGTTTCAAATAGCGCCTTGAAACCTGTTCGCATTGTCTATAATCAATAGACTTACAAAAAAAGTCTAAAGTTTCCCATTTTTAGCTACTTTTACCCACACATTTGCAGGTTCTCCCACATTTTGTCGGTCTTTAAAAAAGATACGATTCGGAAATGCATCTGAGTGGCGACAGCACTAATGTGCAAACATCTGTAACATCTAAAGATTGAATTTAAGAGCTCTAAGGAGACAGACGGTAAAACGAGAGACATCGGGAAAGGTTATGAAGCACATTTATCTCGCCCGGGCTCTCTTGGCAACAAGGACATGGTGTCACATATGACAGTAGCGGATGAAGGACAGGCAGATGGATGTGTTGTTACTGATCTCTGGGGAGGGATGCCAATGCGCTTGCAGCGTTCAATCATTACCTGTTCAGACGTAGATGATAACAAAGATAATTAAAAAAGTGGGGACTCAATACTGTAGGTTTTTGTAGTTTTGAGGAACATTGGGATAGAGTTGGCTACACATTTTTAACTGCCTTGCAATCTCTTTAGGTTAGGGATATTTTGTACATGCAAGGCAAATAATTGGACCTTATAGATCAGAGATATGAGTTTCATGTTGTAATTCTTGAACGTACTTTTCTTAAAGTAATGTGAATATTTGTAGGAAAAATTGATCTTGGGAGGATTTCGGGACAAGGGTTAATTGATTTTAACATTTCAAACCTTGTTGTGCCTTTACGGATTTTGCCCAATGAGAACTTTGACTTAAGACTTGAGCGTGTTGCTAAGTATAACTACTTTCAAAAGCTTAATCCTTACACTTCATCTGTTTTCATCGTTTATCTTTGATATCATGGGCTGCTTTTCATGCAATATTTTTCATAGTTAACAAATTGTTTGCTATAACTGGCTCCAATTTGGAAGCAATCTGAATAAGTATACATTTGTCCATAGGGACTCATCATAGTCATTTTAGAGCACCCTAAAATTGTACTGTACTGCATCTACAGGCTTTTTTGAGGGGTGTCTCCTCATTATTTAAATGATTTGAACTTGTCCAACAGGTTTTCAGTTAATTCCTCTCATTAATCGCAAACCCCTACTGAGGGAATTTCCAAACCAGACAATTTGTTCTCCCTCCTAAACTCTCTTAATTGCCAAAAATTAACCTCAATAACACCGTATACTCCAAAAGGCCAAATCGAATTACATCTAACATATTCTACCTTGACTTTATATATCCAAAAGTATTTTACTAAGCATACTAATACATAATCTACAATGATGTGACCCAATTATCTCAGTACGATTATTGTATGGAATGTATTTAGTAGCAACATAGGGATTTGTGTGCTATAATCTGATTTAAAAAGCCAACTGGATCTTGATTAAAACAGCCGAATGGATAGCACGATGCTAAAATTGGCGCTTTGTGGGAATTCACTATCGGTGCTGTGTGGCAATTATTGCGAGGGAAATGAGAGATCAAGTTGACAGATACATTTTCAGAATAGAAACAGTACACCTTGACAAACAAATATGTCATGACGGATGCTTCCGTTTAGCCTCAGTTGTGTATTTGTTTTGCTTGTTGGTCTGTTCGACCAATGGATGCGCATCAGTAAGCGTGTTGGACCCTCCGGACGGACCACTGAGCACCGCATCTATCTGATCAAACCACTTTATCAGCTTCATCAGCTTCTCTTTTGTTTACCAGGGCGCTAACTCTCTTCTCTGTGGGTTTTTTTTGGTTCATTTTTTTTTTTTTTATTACGCTTCAGTAACCCTGCCGATCCGGGTGTCTGCCTGTGTGTGTTCTTTCGAATTTGACATGAGGACATTGCTAGATCAGTGGAATAGAACTTGAGAGGAGAACATGTAGAGTTTTCTCTCTAGAGGAAGTCGGGAATAGAAGCAGTAGCTAAAATATTTGATTTGCTGTTTTAGGAGAAAAAAATGGTTTTATCTCGGATAGAAAGGGAGGGAAGAAAACTCAATCATCAGTTGGCTTTGTAACTAAAAATGAAAAGTCTTTAATAGATTTTCTTTTTGTAGTTTGGCTGAGACGGCTGATTTTTAATGTTGAATGGAACATTTTTTTGTCCTTTTTTCATATTGTAAGGAACCAGAGGTTTTTGTTAGACTATTTTTGTAGGTGATGTAAAGTATAGTGATGTAAATTTAGTAGTTAATTTGGATTTAGTAAGAAAGCCAATCGGCACTTTTAGTTTCTTAGTGTGGAAGCAAAGAGAAAACTAAGCTATTTACTGTATTTTGCCGTTTAATATACCCGGGTATATTAAATATTTTTTACTTTTTTGAGCTTCCCGTTTGTGCGCCATTTAATATACCCCTGCCATTTCATATACCCCTGCCATTTCATATACCCCTGCCATTTCATATACCCGGATATATTAAATAAGGGGGCGGGGGGTATATTAAACAGCAATATACGGTAGTTGTCTTTAAGCACGTTCTCTCTTCAACTTCCGGCGTCATCGTAGTCAAATTGGCCAAGCTTTAACATCTCCGAGCGACCTCCCGTTCCCTCCAGCTCAAACCGGCCTGCCAGTCTGCTCTCTGCACGCTTCGTTGCGCTGTCGACTGGTGACAGGCTATTTGGGATTTACCCACTGCTGCTGTGCCTGTCTCTTCATCTGCAGCCTTTTCATGGAAGTAAAGAGTAAAAACCCGAACCCGACGCACCCCCCCCTCATTCCAGCATCCTTTGCCGCTACTACCCCCTCTCTCCACTCCTAATCCCATCCTCCAAAGGACTGTAATTGAGGAGCGCAGCATGTTGGGATTATGCCTGTTATTGGGGGGTATTATCGTTGTGGGGAGAAATTTGGGTGAAAGTGTGGGGGCGCTTGGAAGCTCCTGCCACTTAGACAGATAGTGAAAGGCCAAATGGATGGGGGGGTGATGATGATGATGATGATGATGATGATGATGATGATGATGATGATGGGGTAGGTAGCAGTAAAGAGGGGCAAGTATCCATTGCCTATTTTTCAATGGATTTAGAGCATTTGTCCCTGAATATGACATATACCATCTCTATTTATACTATGCTTGAACCATATTAGAACATTTATACAGTAATCCCTCGATTATTGCGTCTTCACTTATCGCAAATTCACTACTTTCTGATATTTTTCCGCTATTCATTATTTTAAAAAATGGTAAGTTCATAAAAATGTGAAAATTTATGCTGAAACTTGTGAGTAGAAGCCACTTTTGTGACTACAATTCAGCACTGAAGAAATTTTTTTATGTATTTATTTATGTTTTTTAGAGGTCATAAAAATGTGAAATTCTACTAAGAGTAAGCACTTAAAAATGTTGTAGGGTTAACCCTATTTTGCGATTTTTTTCAATTATTGTGGCTATGTTTGGTCTACAATAACTGCGATATTTGAGGGATTACTGTGTAGTAGTGTGTGTACTGTGTAGTATTTTTATCTTAAACTACAACCATTTTTAAAGTTTCTGTTATTTAAAAGAAGTAATTATAACCTTGGATCCCACTAAAACTGCATGCATTTCCACCATCTCAAATATGTTTTTGCCTGAAACATATTTCAATTACTATGCATTTCTCTACATACAAAAAAGTAGTACACACTTGTCAAAGACATTGATGTCTGAAAATAGCAATATAACTGCACATGATTGACAAAACTTTTAGCATTTTGCAAGCTTTATTTCCCAAATTACTCATGCCATTATTTTATAACCATACATCAACAACATATGAGCATTTTAGAGGGGAAAATTAGGGTCAGAAGTAGTGAAAACAAAAGGGGCAACTATCTCAGTTATGGCTATCCACTCCCGTACCCCAGATATGACAATGTCCATCTTGGGGTCACAGCTGATATCTGACAAAATGACAGGAAATCCATTAAAGCATAACGCTTAAACAATAAAATATGGTCGACCTCAGCCCATCCTGACAGCCAGATGATAGACTTGAGATGTTCTCCATATCGTATCTAACTCTTGGAATTACACGTCACCTTAGTAAACTACGAGTGCTATTTGACAGATTGATAGTTTTAATAGCCGTTTCGTAGGATTCTACGCCAAAGAGGAAAATGTATGTCCTGACAAAGCTTTGGGATTTATGGGCTGACGTTTCCCTACTGTTTGCCAATTCCTATTGATCAGGTCTATTTAGTGCTTGACTCTGCACAGGAAGGCATTTTTTTTATTATAATCTTCTCAGCAGGAGATAAGAGACTACACGGAAAAGCTAGATTTTTCAATTGGTCCTGAGTTAATTGAGGGATTTGAAATGATCCAGATGACTATTGATTTTTACAGGCTTGGAGGAGGTGGAATAGGCAATTAAAGCCACCAATCAAATGACGTTTGGAGAGGATATCGAAATTCCTTACATAGTTGCATCCTTTGCCAAGATGTAGACGACTTATAGCCCCTTTAAAAACAGATTTTAACATTGTTTTTCTACCAGCAGATAAAAACTCTAGATTTTCAAATTCTATATACAAATTTGAATTAATTCCACATCAACAAAATTTGATTTGTCAAACTGGTTTCAAAGTGGCGGCCCGGGGGCCAAATCTGGCCCGCCGGGTAATTTTGTGTGGCCCGGGAAAGTCAATTATGAGTGCCGACTTCCTGTTTTAGGATCAAATTAAAATGAAGAGTATAAATGTATATTAAATTTCCTGATTTTCCCTTTTTAAATCAATAATTGTCATTTTTTAATCTTTTTTTTTAGTTTTTAGTTCAAAAATCATTTTGTAAAATCTGAAAATATATTAGAAAAAAGCTAAAATAAACATTGTTTTAGATCCATAAAAAAACTGAATACCCAGGGCTTTTAAACCAGTTATTTTAATCCATTTATATAAAAAAAAATGTAAATATTATATCTAAAATAGTCCAGCCTATGTAAAACCAAGTTGACGTTAAAGCATCCCGCGAACCAATCCGAGTCTGACACCCTTGCATTTTTATTCAAAACCTATTGGGACTTCTCTTGCATTGTCTATTTTTACCCATATGTCAAAATGATGAGCTCATTTTTCGCTAAATATGCTGAAATATCTCACACTTTTTGATACGAAAGGCTAGCAGGAGAGTGGGTTGTACACTGGCGCTCTTCGAGATTTAACAACCTCCCTCCCCCCCTAAAAAAAGTGGCGTAGAAACTGTTATGGAATCATGGAAGTTCATTCCTCGCTACTTTGTAAGCTGCTTAAAGCCGGTGCCAGCTTAGCATTGCCATATTAACATCAACCCGTGAGACAGTTGTGACAAGCTTCCTTTCTCCACACAGTTGCCTCCCGCTCAGAGTTGCTTGACTGGCGGTGGCGGCGGGGAGTGACTGTCACGAACTGACAACCATGCGGACAAATACTTAAAAACACATTAAGCAGATGTGACCATGCACGGGTTTTACATTTTGACATCAAACATTGCTTGTTTCCAAAACCTGCAGATATGATGGACAAAGCTTAATGTCATTTTAGCAAGTGATGAATGACGTTTACCTGCTAGGAATTCCTGTTGTGAGGATTAGGTAGGCGAGTTTCAGGGTGAAAAATATTGGCGCATTTTTTAACGCTTCGACTGGGATTTTTTTTTAGCTAAAAAGATGTTTTCACGGGAAACTGCGATGTTTAATAGTGTTTGGCCATAACGTATTTTATGCTAGTGGTGTAATGAAACATTTTGTTAATCTGGATTGGGAGATCGATTCCTTAAACATTGATTAAAAATGGTCAAAATGCAAAATATTGATAGGCATATTTTTATTTATAAAATGGTTTTCGTTGAAATGTCTGAACTCAGAAAAATAAAATTTTAAAAGAAAAAAACAAGTAATTTTTTGAGTTTTTCAATATTTGAAATTAGATCAAACTGATTTTTTTTTAGATTAAATTAGATTAGATTTTTCTTTAAATGCATAAGTACAATTGTTAGACCTGAATCAAAATGACTGCAATTGATTTTACCATTTTGAAGGAGATTAAAGAACTTGGTTTAAAATATATAGGACTTTCTAATAAGAATACGTATACTTTTTTTACTTAGTGAAAAATTTAACCTACAGCAATATCGGGTATATTGGGTATTTCATTTTATCGTATATGACGCGGATTATAGCACATAATCTAAAACATATAGAACTTTCTAATAACAATATAACATTTTAACACATGTTATACCAGTTTAGAGTATTCAGTAAAAAAATATAACCTTCAAAAATCCTATGTAAAACATATATAATTCTATATAACCTACTGTGTGCATTCTACCAAACAGATTACAACATTTGTCCAAAAATTACAATAACCTGCCTCTTGTGCATTTTTCCCATGCGTAATATTCATGTAGTATTAGCTATTTGCATCTATTGTATAGTATTTAGAGCTCATTTTTATTGTCAAGCTTGTTGTTTTCAGTCTACATAAAAGCACCATTCCTCTTCTCATAGCAAATAATTCCTCTGTTGAGACATACTGTACAAAACAGGATGAGCCTCATCTCCTGACAAGTCCAGTCTTCCCATCACCAGCTGAATTTAACATCCATAAGCCTCTTAGCAACACACTGTTTGTTCTATACAAAACAAAAGGTGTCCCTATTATTACCTCAAAATGATGTTTACCTGTCACACTCATATCCACCACACATTTTAAAATACACCTATACATTTGTTTACCACATAGCCGAAGGGTGCTTGAGTCTAGACGGATGTTATTTGGCATAACGACTCTACTTGCGGATCCCTTTTTTTTGGGATATGCAACCAAATATATTTACTATGAGACGGACTAGATGATCAATGTGTAATACACCCCGTGGCGTGTATGATTTGTCAGGGTAATGAGCGTAGAGTTCCTTCCTTAATGTGCTCCACCCTCTTTTGGCCTGTTTTGATTGATTAGGGCAAACAAACCTCCGCCTGCCCCCTCACGTTTTGATGTATTAACCCCCGTGTACTACAGTTTTTCGATGAATTTGTGGGTTAGTAGCGAGAGCAGAACAAAGGAGGACCACAGGGTGGGGTAGGAGGACACACTACGTGATTCCTAGTCGCTCGACATGGAAGAAAAGGAGGATGAGGAGTTTTATCTGGCAACAAAGATGCCCATTTGAAATGTATGTGTGGTGTATTTGCTTAACTGTTGTTGTGGTTCATTGTAAATTGGAATTATTTATGGTTTTTGTGAAACAAGGGTATGAAATGAAACCTGAACATGCTGCTTTACCATGTCTAAATATCAAAGACATGATTATCTGATAACAGGTTCAAGGTTGTTTGTGGTACTTTTCCATGATAATGGTTTGTTTATGCCTTTGGTGTTTTATAGTGTGGAGAATAGGCATCGATTGTATGTTGTTGTTTTTTGGCACACTTTTATGATGAAGCTGCGATTTGGGGTTTTACGATTAGTCCTAAATTGTTAGATTTTTTGGGTAGATTTAGAACTTTCTGTGCAGTGTGGTTTCTAAGAGTTTATTAGAGGTAGAGGTTCCAGTTCCAATGGATTGGATTTCTAGGGCGGTCAATAGTAGCTAAATAATTGTTTTTTCAGATGATCAAGCAAAGTTGATCCACTTTTATTTCGGACCCAATTGAATCGAATTAGTTCACTTATTTTTGTTTTAAATCATTTTTTGTTTCCTGGGGAAAAAATTGAGTGCCAACTTTCTGTTTTCGGATCAAATTCAAATGAAAAATATAGATATATATATTAAATTTCCTTATACTCCCCTTTTTAAATCAATAATTCTAATTTTTTAATCATCTTTTTTCAGTTATTAGTTAAAAAAATCATTTTGTAAAATCTAAAATAAACATTCTTTTAGATCTATGAAAAAAACTGAATATTCAGGGTTTTTAATCCAGTTCTATGGTCCAGCCCACTTGAAATCAAGTTCACGTTAAAGCGGCTCGCGAATCAACCCGACTCCGACACCCTTGGTCTACGTCTTGTTTCAGTTTTCGACCCAAAAACTTTCATCTCCTCGTCAGAATTGGTCTTGGACAAGTCTTACCCTCATATTATCTGTTCTTGATATTATATTATGGATTCTAGAAGGCCTTGTTGCTGTGACATCCCTCCAAACTCCAAATATGGCCCCCAAACTTTCCGTTAACCACTGGAGGGAGCTAAAATGATTACCCCCGCCCCATATATATCCACTCAAACCTCACCCCCCACCTGTACTCTGACACATTTGCCCTCACACGTGCCTACAAGAGGCCATCTCTATGTTAATGTGCTATTCACACCACTCGGAAAAAAGAAAAAAAATCTATCATTGGCCGATTTAGCCATAAAAAGAATGACGAATTGCAGCCTTTCCCACCCACCCCGGAGCCGATTCCTATCATCTTTTTGTGTGTATGTGTGTGTGTGTATTTTATCTATTTATTTCTTTAAAGTGATGCGCGTGCCACCGATAAAACAGACCCCCAGGATACTACATCACCGGAATCCATTATTTCTACATTTTCAGGATGCTGTGGCTTTCTCTCATTTAGTAATACCTTTGTGTGAAGACCAAGCTTTCTATGAAAACAAATACACGTATTTAAACGTATTTAAACAGTATTCTATAGCCATATTTCCCAGAATCACTATTTCCGATATTCTTCTCGTTTAAAATGACTCTCCTCTAGGAATAGGAATAATTCCTGTCAATTTTTTTGCTTCTGACTGTAAATGGTCAGGTTTTAGTCTAGATGACACACCCTCACGCAATTGTCATGCTTTGATGGATCGCCAGGGGGCAGCATTTATGCACAGACTATACGGAATCTCATTTAATAAGCTCGCATGGCTAGACTGTTTTTTTTTTTTTTTTTACTGGAAATTAAAACTCTAATTTCTGGCGGGCCACCCCGATGTGTCATCATGGGGGAAAAAATGGAAGATATTTAACGTGGATAAAAAATTTAATAGCTCATTCATAATTTACAACAACAGATGGGCACTCTGGCGTGTGCTATTCGAATGATGCACATCGGAATGTTGTCATTTTGTGTGTGTGTGTGTGTGGTTTTGTATGAGGGGGTCATTACTTTTTTGTCTCATTAAAAACACACAAAGTACTTTCGGCATGTCACGCGCTCAAGGTCATCGTTTGCTAAAACGACGTTAGCATGTGACGTGAATTAAAATGGTGGGTGATGTCAGAGAAACCTGTATCGGACTTATCTATCTCCATTTCTTATTTATTAGGAAATATACTTGTCACCAGAACATTTATTATTGAAAAAGTATCGTCTCAAACTGCGAGTAGTCCAGTAAATGAAAGATTCTCAGAGAGAAATGAGTTGTGCTTTCAATATTTATCTCGTAATGGCTTTGTTTTTTTCTTTCTAAGGGCGCCAATGCAGTTTCATTTTCAGGTTTATTTATAAGACTTTGTTTTCATGTTTGTATTTTTTGCGGTAGTCACGTTCCCTTGTCTTTGTATCAGGTGCTTTGTGATCAATAAGCAGGGAGAGGAAATGGGAATGTTTATCTTCCTTGCGATAGAATAGTGTTGCTTTGAGATAAGGGTTGAACTTGACTTTGCTCACAACTCAAAATAGTCATGTTTAAGTACAACCTGTGGTTTACAGTTGCTAGGCTTGAGATTTTGAGATGGTTTTTATACATTTTGCCTATTTTGTCCCTCATGGTTTCCCTTCCCTCGTGTAATCAGGTGTGTAGTTTGTAATGAACCATTGTCTGTCTATTTAAACCCTGTGTGTTTGTCGGTCTTTAGTGGATCATCTGGTTACTCAAAAAACTCGCTTAGTCACTTGACCATCCGCAATAAAACAACTTGTGGTTTACAGTTGCTAGCCTTGGCAAACTTTTTGTATTTTGAGATGTTTTTTAATACATTTTGCCTATTTTGTCCTTCCATGGTTTCCCTTCCCTCTTGTAATCAGGTGTGTACTTAGTAATGAACCATTGTCTGTGTATTTAAACCCTGTGTTTGTCAGTCTCTAGCGGAGTGTCGGCTTTGTTTGCTTCGTGTCAAGTTAGGACGCCATATTCCATGTTCCTCATTTCTATATATCTTCCCATCTGTTTTTAAATTAATTGATTATCCGCACAAGGGTCAGAATTGAACCCCCGACCTGAGAACTGTGAAGCAAATAACCACTTTACCTCAGTGCAACTTATCCTCAAACCAACAATGCTAAATATTCCAAAATCTATTAGACGGTCCATTGTAGTAGTTTTTGCAAATGTACCATTAAAACTAACATTGTTGGCCTTCCTATTTTCCCCAACCTTGAACCACTTCTTCTTCTGTTAAGAAAAAAGCGAAAGGCAATCAGAAGTCTCCAGCTCCAAATTGCATTGTGACGCTAATAACTTGACCCGCTGTGCAAGTCTTTGTAAGCGCGCTGCAACACCCTACACGTGATTTGTTGCATTGATTGCATTAGATGCTTGCAGTCCGTCCCCGTGGAGGAACCACACGGCAGTTTGTACCCCAGCTGTAGCTGAAGATCTAATAATCCTCCTGCAGCGCCATTATGTCCTTTTATGGGCCAAACCCAATCTTAGATTTTCTTTTTGTCTGGCGCTGTAGGGTATAGAACACTTTTGAAACCTGGAATGGAGTAAAAGCAATATATGAAATATTCATTTGATGAAGCTTTGTGTTGTTTTCTAATCAAGTAAAGGTTGTGGACCGCGGGACACTATTTGGCAACCCATAGTTGACGTAAAATTGTTGCTTTTGCGGACTTTGGGGTGGACAATAAATGAAAATCGAATATCGAAAAGAATATATCATGTTACTGTATTTTCTCGTATATATGCTGTATTTTTCGTTGACTGAATCGAGATTATGGCTTATATGTGCATAAATTAGCTATGCACGAAACTGCAAAGTGACAAAAAGCAGATATTGTAATTTATTTCAACATAGAGAACTGATAAAATGCTTAACAAAATTTAGTTTGACGTCTATGAATGACATTTAGGCAAAAAAATAAGCCGTTTCTTGCATAAAATGTAAAAAAATGTCACTTGTGCCTGCCATTGCTCGCCCAGGGCGCCTTCTTACCTAGAGATGACAAATGAGAGCACTATGTACACATTTCCTGGTTGTACTGATCACATGACTGCCTTTTTGAATTTGAAAACACCCTTAAGGAATCCTTTTGATTCATAAAGTACCTCAGAAATACCAAGTGCGATGATTTTTCTTAAGATTTTTTCTTCAAAGTAACAAATTTGTACTCCTTATTAAAAACCATGAATATGGAGGTGAAAATTATGAATCAGGGGCGGCTTATACGAGAGAAATTTTAAAATTAAACGATTTTAAGGCTATTTCAAGGGTGCAGCTTATACACGGAGACGGCTAATACGTGAGAAAATTCAGTAATTTGTTAAAAACATAAGTTTTGAAAGAAAATGCATTATTTCAATAGTAATAGGTTTAGATTCAACAACATTAAAAACATAGAGAGATCAACCAATTTGGCTAAAATTGATCCATTCTAACCATAACCCATATTTCCCCTTTAAGCCTGGCAAAAAATAAAAACCCTAATAAGACCCACGTGTAAAATAACATACCTTAATCACCCCCACCTTCCCAAACTTCCACATTGTTACCACGGCAACGCCCAGCTTGTGTCGCTACAGCAAAAGGTTGCAGAAGATAAATTGCTCATTTGCCACATGTTGGCGACCGTGCCGTATGCGCTCGTTTTCTTGACATGGAGATTTATACGGCGGAGCGAATGGGCACCAACTCGCCGCTATTCTCATGGCGTTGGGCTACCGATGACCTGTGTGTTCACTAACAGTTGCTTAATTAACCTTCCTCAAAAGGATACTCCAGGGCCGCCAACTGGACGGCAGGTGACCGCTCAAATACACACACACACACACATTGGGGTAAGATTGATTGGCCCGATCGTACTTTTCAATGAAAGGCGCAAGGTAATTGCTATTGGATAGCTCTAATAGACAGAAGGCTTTATTTGGAAGAGGGGAACCCGCTGGGTCATTTTCAGGCGGCCAAGCACAAACACGTCAGGGGCGCCGCCAGATGTGTCGCTTCAAATTTCTGCCAACAACAGTTGCTTTAGAGTTGATAGTCATTTTTGTGAGCTAGTGTAAATATAAATACCTGTGGGGATGATTATTTACTATTATTATGTTGCTTTTTGATAAGAAAGGAAAAGGAATATGTCTTTTTAAAGATGGAAAGTTGCAAGAAATTGTGTGAAATTAGCTGGAATGTCTTTTTAAAGATGGAAAGTTGCAAGAAATTGCTTTGAAAGATTTTTGTACATTATTTTGAGGCCTTAAAATTGAGCATGTTAGATTTAATGCATTCCGAATAGAGTTTTTCCATATTTAAGGATAAATATGAACATTTTTTTGGTCAAATTTGTCAATTTTTGCGATTGTTTTCTTCACATATTTAATTTAGACTTTGCCATTACTGACTAATATCCAAAAATAACTCAAAAAGCCAAGCTTGATTTAGCTGAAATTTCTAAAAAATGACTACTTCAGTCCTCGCCAATTTATGAAATATTAAACATGGAATCCCATTCAGTTAATGAGCTGAAATTTCATTGAGACATAATTTGAAGCCTGCTACGTCTATCGTTACAATGGTGGCTGCAGGACAGTGATGAACTTGTGCTTGGCGAGTAACCTTTTGAAGATGATCGTCTTTGTCGCCTGGCTTCGCCAACGGACATTTTTCTACTGATACACGAGCTAATTTCATTAAAAGGATAAAGCGGATTCGGCCTCTATTATATCATAATCACGAGCCAAAGTGAGATCAATAGGTAGTTTTTTTGCTAGTTTCACAGAGCAATTCATACACCCAACAAACCAGCATTGACATTAGTAGTTGTATTTTCCTGCTAAAGCTTGACTTAAACCCCCATGATGCCCCCCTCGTCTACATGTTAATTAAAGTCTTACCCATGTCATCAGACATTTGGGTGTTGTATTATTATAATATTAATGTGTTCATTTTAGCCCTCTCCATCTAATCCCAGTCTATGACGTGCAATTGCTACCATGATATTAGTTGGAATTCTGATGACATTTGGAATGATCTTTTTTCATGGCGCTGTCCGGTGCTGAAATTCGTGTGGATACGTATATACCAGATATGCATGTATCTGTGTATATTTTTGTGTTTGTGTATATATATTTATACATATGTATATATTTTTTATATACATGTGTACATGTATATGTATATATCTATATACATATTTATATGTATATGTATGTGTATATGTATGTGTATATGTATATATGTATATGCATATTTATATGTATATTTATGTTTATGCATATTTATGTGTGTATATGTATATATATATATATATCTTTATGTATATAGATATAGATATTTATATATATATACATAACATGCATATATATACGTTTTTTTTTAAACAGCGACCAGCTAGCTAATTCTGGGGAAATTGTATTATAGCAAAATAAATAGTATTGCTAAAAATCATATAAACCACACCTTTTCATCTGAATTTTATTTTCCACCAGGATGCATACTCTTGGATTTAAACAAGCAAAAAACACGAAAAGTCAAAAACAAAATAGGACATTGTTGGAATCTCTTCACTGAGCGAACGAACAGCGGCTTAAGCCGGCTTTATTAGCACTCTCTGCGTTGAGCTGGGGTGTTGGAGGTTATTCAAACAAAGCCCATTGCTTTGTTTGCCTTTACTGCCGCTAATGCACTCTTATTTAGTACTAGCCGCTCCACAGGGAGAGCAAGATTTTCATTTTTTTTTCTTTGCTGGGTGAATATTCATTTGGGAGAGACATCACCGATAGATCCGCAATATTGACTTCATTCTTTCTGTCCATATTGAATGCAGACATAATTAATATTTTCCTCATTTCACATTGTCTTCTAGTGAGTTAAAATCCAGTGACTCCGCCTCTTATAGCTCGAAAAATGGTCAAAAATACAGTTGCTTCTTTAAACCGAGTTAGGGAGAAGGAAAAAATTAAATTTTCTTAAATTATCTTACTCTGTTCTTTAATTTCTGACAATCATACTTTGACCAGGTCAATTTCCCGTTTAGGATTAAAAGAATCACAACACTATGAAAGCATTGTGTGCAGTATAACAAAGGCATTGAACTCTTTTATGGAATCAATTTCCCTCTCGATCAATCCAGTCCGAATGTCATCTGTCTCAGTTGCATCTAACTGCTTGGGACTGTATTAATAATTGCACGGGAGCCATATTGATTCCCATCGATTGGTTGGGAGCTGAGGGTTAGTCTTGAAGCCAAGCCGCTCTTAAATCAAGTGACATCTCATTAGAACCCACCGAGGTTCCTCAACAGATCTTTGCCCGGTAACAAAAACAACAAAAAATGGAAATGGCAACAGACTGTTAACATGAATGATGATGCCGCCATCTTCCTTTGCCGTAAACCAGTCCAGATAAGCTTCACTTTCTATCGATTTGCTCTGAACTACGATGCCGGATGGTAGAAGTGTAATAATATTATTGGACTTCTTCCTTGGTTTTGTGTATGGTTTAGTTTTTATGGCAAAAAGTGCTTTGTTTGGTTAGTTTTGATTAATTACAGCCTATTTTGTAGCCAAATATTTCCACTTTCTGGTATTTAACAAACAAAGAAGGCCAATTTTACATGTATTTTATGTATAGATGTGTTTATGGTGTAAAAAATGTACATTGTGGCTATATTATGCTTTTGGTGATGTGTTTTGAAAATAATTTTATGGATAGTTTGACCTATCTTTTTGTAAAAACCTAAGTTTAATTGGCGGTCACTCACTTTTGAGGTTGATTTTTCAGTCAAAGCTAAAGCCTGATTGACACTTGATTAAAATACACATAGATGACAGTGTATTTTGCACACGGGCTTTAATTTGATGACTAACTCTGATGTTTCAGGATTTTTACAATGACATTTCTCTGGCATGGCACCACCTTTCTGCCAATTTTGATTTCCTACTCCCTATTAAAATGAATATTGATGTGAAAATTGTGAACCAGTGGGCGGCTTATACAAGAGAAATTTGTATAATTCAGCAATTTTGATGGCTAATATGCGAGAAAATTTGTCAATTTGTTGAAACATACATTTTAGATGCTAATTCTGATTTCTTAAAGCCCTATCTAAGCCACAAAGAACAAAAACTAACTTCAATTTTTTCTCTTTTTCCCCCTTTTATGCTCTCTTTGGATGCTTCTTCCTCCTGAAAAAAAGGTAAGCGTCCAATTTACATTCTCTCTCACATTGACACACGACACAAAATCGCCAATTGATAAACGCCACCTTGCACGCTTGGTTGGCCTTTTTTCATCAACATTAACCTAAATCATGACCAGCGAACGCTTCATTCGCGTCTTTTCTTCCCCTGAAAGTCAACCCGCATTTGACAGTGTAATCCAGTTCATCTCCGGCTGCATCTGGCATTAAATGAACACTTTATGATGCAGCGCCATGATCCCACGCCTGTGATCTAGCCGGTAATGAGACGGTAATGAAATTTTTGGTCGATGCGTAACGGGTAATGTGGCTAAGCAATGCATCGGGGGTCCTGCATGTCTGGGCGTGGAACCTCCTCCTCCTCCGGCGGTGGGTGTTACAACAACTGTCCGTTAAGGACAAAATATTGACAAAGGGGGAAGATTATCTTGCCAGAAAACATGATGGACAAGATAACCCTTGATATTTATCTATAATAATTCTCTTGGAGTCAATGGTGAGCTTTTTCAGTTCACTTGATTTAATGGTGTTTGAAATCATGGCTGGTCATCTAACAATGGGAAAACTGGGGTTGTTTTGGAGTGTGGTGGACAATAGGAAGGCGAACCACACTGAGTGCATCCAGAAGTTATAGAATAGAATTGTATTAGGGTTTTGTGTCTTGGACTTTCTTGCGTGACTTTAGGTGAAATGAAGTGATTAGTGCGGGATGGGCAATAGTGATAAATCGACATAAATTGTGTTTGTGTAGGCAGATCATATATGTGTTAAATTAGAGGTAGATTTGTGTCAATTGTGTGTTTTTTGTTGATGGCTATTTCAACAGAAGTTGGCTTCGGTTGAACACATAGGTAAATGGTATTATGGGTTAGAAAGCAAGGTTTTTGTTGGCAGTTTTATGTTAATTCCAGTTTTAAATGCATTGGTGCTGGTTTGAGAATTTAGTTCAGGTTAAAACGTTATTTCATCCCGTATTTGGGGAATTTCATGGTTGTAGTAGTATGCACAGACACAGAAGACAATGTAGACCTAGGTAAAAAAAAATGGTATAATAAAAAAAAAAAACAGAAATGCAGCAAAATCACAAAAACGAGCAGGACTTGAGTGGTGCCATCTTGGTTGCAGTAGCAAAAACGGATATAGACATTGCGGTTTTGAATGTCCCAAGCATTTGTATAGTTGTAACTGGTGTTTAGCATTGTCTTCTAATTCCAAGTGTGTAAAAAGAGGTATTGTTTACAAAGTATAATATTGTAGGGTCAATATATTTATCTGGTTTTAAGTGTGTAGCTTAAAATGATTTGATTAAATTGATTGGAATCAAATATTCTCTCAGGAAAGTCACTTTTTAGAATATTACTCAAGTAACACTATCACATTAATTCCTGTACATCAAGCAAGTTTGAGATATGAATATTAACATTCACACATTTGGGACAGAACGTTCTAATGCTGTGAAAAAATGTGGTCGTGTTGGGCATCTAATGCTGTTAATGGCATTCAATGAATTAAGAAGGTTTTGTCTAAAATGCTGAACAACATGAATGTTTCACTGTAAAAAAAAACTCTGGCTTTTGCACTCCAGTTTCTTGTCTTTTTCCCCTTCGCTTTGTTCTTACCCGTCGTCCCTTGTGTTTGTGTCAGGCCACGTAGTGTCACCTGGAAATAAGCCACTTTTGTGTTTCCCCACCTCCTCCCGCTTTTTCCGCGACCATGCCGGTGACATGGCATGTGCTGCGTACACTCGGGGACCACATAAAGGCTTCCTCCAGGGGGGCCGTGAGGGGGTGGGGGGAAGCCGAGCCTCTGTAATGAGTCGTCGGGAGTGCTGGATGAAAGTGGCGCAGCAGAGAATAGAGATCACTGAACGTGGCTCAGCTGACCCGGGGATCACGCTCTGTTTCGGCCCCTTGGGGGGGTTCGATCACAGCCAATTGTAGTGGTTCAGCAGTCAAAGTCGCACTTGCTTTTTGCCCTGTGAATCGCTGTTGCTACTGGACAGAGAGTTTGTCGGGATATCATCATAACAAATGACTAAAGGGGTTTTTGTGGTTGAACTTATTGAGTTTGCCACAAATTCAATTTAATAGTTCAAAAATGACCGCATATTTTCGGTTTTATAGTACATAGTACTTATCGTTTTAGCTGGAAATGTGTATTAGATTGAAAATGGTTGTTTTTCAAAGCTAAAGCAGATTTTTGCTAATATTTTATTTTGATTGATTACATTGATATTCATCAGCTTACATTAGGACTACATGAATCAAACCATCTTTAATTTTTCCCCTATTTTTATTTATTTTTTATTAGATAAACGTTTTAAAAATGAAGCGATCAAAACCTATGAATTACATTATTTATTTTCGTCTACCTACTTATTTATGCGACTACTTATTCATGTTGACTACTTATCTATGTTGACTTTGTCTGATTATTTTGACAATTATTCATTATGTTAGGCTAGTTATTAATTATTTGACAATTTATTGTTATTTATTGATTTTTTTGGTCTTTTTTTGTTATTATTCTCGCAGTTCGTAGTACTACATTATTTTTTTTCATATACCTACTTATTTATGCAAATACTTATTCATGTTGACTTCGTCTGATTATTTTGACAATTATTCATTAAGTTAGGCTAGTTATTTATGACTATTTGACAATGTATTATTATTTATTGACGATTTTTTGGTCTATTTTCTGTTATTATATGCGCCCTTTGTAGTAAAGCTTTAAATCTCATTATATAGTGACCTCCAAAGCATTGAATTCAATTCAAATTCAACAATTTCTGACTCACCTTAACAAAGAAAGTGCAAAATCATCCATTAAATACATTATACCAACCCTTTAAACATATTCCAATTCCTTAGTTTTATCTTTTTAACCTCTTAGCAGAAGGTTTCAAATGTCGTTAATATGCTCGACGTCATGAAAGCACCAAAATCTCTGAGCCCCCCAACAGTGTGTTGTGAACCTCATTTAAATGGAAATAGAGCAATTATAAACCATGTGAAACCCGACCACTACCACGGCAAAAATGAAGTCTTTTATTTATTTATTTCTTAAATAAATGTCACTGACGATAATGCAATTACAAACACCGACTTCCTTCTCACGTTTTTATCGGGGCCTCAAATTTGCCTCAAATGTCGCGCAGCAAAAAAAATACAAATAAAGTCAGCCTTCCCGCTAGGAGCTGTGGTGGTAATTTTCTTTTCAGCGTGACGCTCACCTTCTGCTGGCACAGTAGCTTTCACTACTTATCATAACCACCCGCCATTTACCAGCAAACACGATCCTATCCACGCAACCTGGTAAATAGCTTGTTTGCTCCGGCACAGTTGCGGTTCCACTACACTGAGTGGCGCGTTGAAGGAAACAAGCTACAGCCGGAAAGATGCACCACACGTACCTTGCTAATGCTCTTTTTTGCTCAAATCTGAACACCCTCAACAAATACATTAGGCTGTTTTTATGTGTACTAACCAGTACACCACAATATACTGCATCTTGTTTTCAACCCAAACCACATTTGATAGTGAAAGAAGTCAATCAGAGTTAAAAAAAAAAAACATGGCATTTTAAGAGTTTTAGTTGTGGGGTGTCATGTAATATTTTGGATTGGATTGGATAACTTTATTCATCCCGTATTTGGGAAATTTCATTGTCACAGTAGCAAGAGGGTGAGAATACAGACACAGTAAAATACATTTTAGACATAAATAGATAGGTAATGAGTAAGTTAGTGAATATATATACCCATACTTACATATACATACATATATGTAAACATACATATATATATAAACATACATATAATATTTATATACTCATACATACATATATATATATATATATATATATATATATATATATATACACATACATACATATACATACATGTAATATTTATATACTCATGCATACATATACATACGTATATATATACACATACATACATATACATACATATATATACACATACATACATATACATACATATATATATATATATATATATATATATATATATATATATATATATATATATATATATATATATATATATATATATATATATATATATATATATATATATATATATATATATACCCATACATACATACATATACTTACATATATCTAAACATACATATATACTCGTACATACTTACACACACTTATATACCCAAACATACATATACATATATATTAACATAGTACAAAATGAATCCTCTCATTCCCTTTCAATTGGTGCACCTGTTTCTCAAATGGAATAATGTACAATGTTGCAGTTGTTTGTGCATGAATGGAGTATTTTTTTTTGGTAGTCACACCCATTCTCCGTAACTCATAGCTGATAATTCAATCATTTGTGGATACTTTTCAATGAATTGCAGTCTACGACAAGTTATAGGGTTTAATGCTTGTGTTCTCATACTTTACATGTCGGTACAAGTTCATAGATCTTTGTATCATAGCCTCTGTCCTGATCAAATTATATGCAAACACGATATAAGATACGTGGGAGTATGGCAAAAAGTTAAAAGACAAGAGTTCAATCTATGCTTCTATTCTTGCTAGATAAAGATATTTGCATACATTTTCTTAGAACAGATGAGCAAAACATCTATTCCAAATACATGTTTTGCAACTGTTATAATATGGAGAGGCTCTCTGTACATCTCAACTCATAAAACATCATTTCACTGAAGGACAATGGGTCTCTAATGAATTTTCCAATTTTGGACAGATGGCAAACGGGCAATCCAATTCAACTCCCTTAAGACCAAACAAATCAAAATGTTGGTTTCAAACCATGTGATGATTTCTTAATTAGACCAGCTTTAAGACCCACCACACACACCTTCGCACCCTACAATTCACAGTAGGATTACATTCCACATCATGCTGCTTTTATCAATATACTTTTATGCTTCCAGTTCATATTATATGCTTTACTAAGAACCACCATACTAGGTTTTCTAGAATAGAGGTCATAATATAAGACTCAAGATGTGACATTTATAATTCATTATCAGAGTATGCTCTTCTTGGTAGGGATTAAAGTTTAATAACTTCACGTGCTCTGTAAATAACAGTTTGTGTAGACCCAGTGACTTGGCCTGATGTGTTAAGGTGGGTGGGGATGGGGAAAAGGTAGCATTCGCTAACTGGAAACGCTGAATTTGGGCTTAAAACCCTGCAAGTCTGTCGTCAGCAGGAAAAAGTATGTCGGAAATGTGTTGGTGTGGAGATAAGGCGCTCTCGGTCTTGAATAAGGGCAAGGATGAGATCTGTTTTGGGATTTATTGTGTGGTTCGGTCAAATGGAATACTTCTTAGAAGGTTTATATACTAGGTGTTGACCAAGAGTTGAGTTATCCTGTATGTCCGTGATTATTAACAGTGTGGGAGAGATCTGGGTGTGTGCTGTGGGGAATTGTCTGATCTACCCATGTTTTCTTGATGCTATCGTGTGGTCAAATGTTGGAAAATTGTTAAAAACTAATGTCAGCTGAGTGGAAAATTGACAATGTTGGGAAACTGCTTAGTTGGATGTCATTGATGGTGATTAGCGTGGATTGGGAATTGATTGTCGTTAATAGTGGTGAATGACTTCATGAATTGGGGAGTTTATACATTATAGACCCCAATGTTCCCCCATATTTGAACGTTGCGTTTTTTTTACAGTAATTTGGAGGTGAACTTATTCATGAACAAATACTACTTCATACTACATGTAAAATATGGTGGTTGTGACTTGACATAAGTACCAAAAGAGTTAATAGCATTTTTTTCAGGTGTGCTTGATTAATGCCGGCTTAAAATTATATATTTCCATCTCATTTCCATCAAAAAATCTAAATAAAACAAAAAAAAATACCTATCTGCTGACATTAAATGGCATTCATAGTCCAACATCGTTATTATTCCATTGTTTATATCCACCTAAACTCTTTTAACCACAATAATGTGATTTATATATGAAAAAATCGAGTAAAAACCATAAAAAAAAAAATTTGTAATCCATAATAAATATTTGTAGCACCCCTTGCTCCCATGCCCAACACTTTGTAACCATTACTATATATATATTTCCACTTCTAGCCAATGGTAGACTCTCTTCTTCAATTCCCATGAAGTCAAGTACTATGAATACAACCATTGTTAATAGTTAAGAGAATCCTTCCACTGTGCATTTCCCCCAAATAGCATCTAAGCATTTTTCTATTTTATTGTAGCTATTATAGGTCACCTGACTGGCCAACAGGGAGCCTGCAATAATTATTAGGGCATTTCTTGTTTATGACCGCCTTTAGGTGAGGTCACCAAACGGAAACAACTTCTATTGTGCTATCACTCAGCGCTTGTTAAAATTACAGCGAGTGCCAAGACACTAAACTACTGTGTTTCTTCTTCTTCTTCCGTGTACTAGCTACTCCACAATCCGTAATGGACTTATCTCTTTCTTAGCTGGACATCACAACACCACTTAGCTATGCTGACCTTCGTTTTTAGGGAAGAGACGCCATTCAGACTTTTCCTTGACCTCAGAGGAAGCCATCCTGGTTAAATCTTCTCTCCCCTTGCATCACTTTGGCATCCCAACAAGCAATTAACCCCCCTGAAAATGGCGATGGGGATTCTTTGAAATCCTTTCCGTCACGTATAGGTTCCCCGCGGTTTCCATCAGGCAACATTCGGTAGGGGGGCTTGATACGATTAAGATGGTATGACTTTGAGTGTCTGTATACTCTTAATTTGTTTTTTTCTTAATATGGCCATGAACTCACTTTTAAAGCTATGTTCAAACCCAAAGAACCTCTCCCTAAGGCCCTTCTCTTTCAGGTTTATGGTGCACATTACAAGGTAATTGCTTTCATTTGGGTGCAGCTTGTAAAACCAAAGCCATGACGGCGGGTGCTCCTCAGAGCCTCTTTTTTTTTTTTCTCAGCTTCAGCCAGCCTTTGCTAGTCTTTTGGCACGTTGAACAAGAAAAACGGTTTGTAATCTTTTAGGATAAACACATAGTGGTTCTTGTTTGTGATGGGCAGGTCACAAAAGGGCAAGTCCGTGTCTGTAAATCAGGACTTGCAATGTTTTTTTTTTTTTTCGGTGCTAGGATAACTTCTAATGTACATGTGGCAAAGTGGTGGCACGTGGGCCAAATCTGGCCCGCTGCATCGTTTTGTGTGGCCCGGGAAAGTCAATTATGAGTGTTGACTTTCTGTTTTAGAGTCAAATTAAAATGAAGAGTATAGATGTATATTAAATTTCTTGATTTGCCTGCTTTTAAATGAATATTTGTAATTTTTAATCATTTTTTTCAGTTTTTAGTTCAAAAATCATTTTGTAAAATCTAAAAATATATTTAAAAAAGCTAAAATAACTCTCTTTTTAGATCTATAAAAACTGAATATTTAGGGCTTTTAATCCAGTTCTTTTAATCCATTTATATATAAAAAAAATCTAAATATTATATCAAAAATGGTCCGGTCCCTGTTCTAATGGCAATTTCGCTTCATGAGATGGAAGTTGCAATGTCATTGTCAGATATTTATATACTGCATATTTGAACATAGGATTGAGCAAGTTTTTGCAGGAATAACATGCAAACAATGTTATTCCTTTTTCCAGGCAATTTTACAGTTAAAAGATAATATTGACAATCTTGGCACAGAATGTAAAGGGTGTTATTTTTCTTCTATGTTGGTGGTTTAGGTGGCAAAACAAGACATAATGAGCAGTGCTTTAATGAGACTTACCTCGTCATTTGTGAGAAAAAAAAGCAATGACGGTGTTGCTCGTCGTCGTTGTGCAATTTCAGCACACGAAGCAACTCATGTGATGACCCCCTTGGGATCCGGTCTTTTGACACCAAATAGATTAAACACTAGGGGAGACACATTGCATTTTGTGTGTTCAACTGGAGCAGTACAAGATTAATACTGGAGAACTCCAATTGGGTCTGCATATTCTCAAGAGTCCAATAACTAATGTTCAGAGACGATTCTGGACAAATGCCACAACATTCATTGCAGATTATATCGAAACAGCCTCAATATTTATTTTCCCGGGCCACCCAAAATGATGTAGAGGACCCATATTTGGCCCCCGGGCCGTCACTTTGTTTCATGTAAAAGGTAAAGGCCAAAAAAACACATCATGGCAGAGGTTAAATTTTATTTTTACATTGGCTTGAGTATCCCCAAAAATTAATTTCCTTGGAGAAAGCAATGTTAACATAGTAAAAAGTAGGGCGCAGGTTGTTGTGCAGATATTTGCATATAGCCCTCCATGCTAATATTGCGACCTAATTCAAACAAGCCAATTCTCCAGCCGTCTCATGAGGCAAAAATGGGCTAAAAATATTTACATGTGTTGTTGATGTATTCTCTTCAGGGTCTAAAAGTGAGAGAGCTTTAAACGACATTATTCTGCCAATAATCAATGATTTTACAAAGACTTTAGTACGACAAAAGGTTGGTGTTCTTGGTGTTCCATGTGGAAATGCATGATCAATTTTCATGTGCCGGGGGTGCTGCAGAACCATGTTCAAATCAACATCTCTAGGGTATCATAACCTGGCTCATAAATTGGGTGAGTGCTTAACAGCAAGTTGGTGACTGGTTGCCGCATATCATACTTTAAATTAAATCTGGGTGTCCGTCTGATGATTTATAACTGAGGTTGTTAAAGATTACGGCTTGGATGTGATGTGTGAGATGGCGATTTTATGTTTTGTCTGTGGATGAATATTTAAGGTCAAGTTAAATAGATCTCATCTCATTTTCTGAATTGTGGGTCTAAAGTTGAACATAGGAGTTGAAACAGGAGTGCTTTTAAATCCTTAAGGTTTTTTTTCCTGCCTTTAAAACACATGTGGCCCAGGGGCCAAATTTGGTCCGCCCTCGTCATTTTGTGTGGCCCGGGAAATTAAATGATGAGTGCTGACTTTCTGTTTTAGGATAAAATTAAAATGAGAGTATGGATGTAAATTAGATTTCCTGATTTCCCCCATTTTAAATCAGTAATTGTATTTTTTTTAAACCAATTTGTTAAGTTTTTAGTTCAAAAATATATTTTTTCTGTGTTTTTTGGTTCAAAAATCTAAATTTCTTTGTGTTTTTAGTTCAAAAATCTAAAAAAATTTGTGTTTTTAGTTCAAAAATCCATTTTTTTGTGTTTTTAGTTAAAAAAATAATAATTGTGTTTTTAGTTCAAAAATCATTAAGTAAAATCCCAAATAAATAAAAAAAGCTAAAATAAACATTGTTTTAGATCCATAAAAAAACATTCAGGGCTTTTTATCCACTTCTTTTAATCCATTGATAAAAAAAATCTAAATATTATATATACAAGTCTGACACCCTTGCCTTAGACAAATCATTCATTTATTTTCCCTACTTCTCATCCTCGCAGGGGTGCTGGAGCATACCCCCTGCCAAGTATATACCGGCAGTAGGGGAGAGGATAATAACCCTGAATTTTTTGATTATATCCTCAGGACAGAGACGACAGTAAGCACCTTCCTGCTGCAAACTAATCAGCTCCAAAAAATTACTTATTGATCCTTCAGGCCAAATCTAGACAGGCGATGGTATAGAAATGGTAAGGGGTTCAATGTTAGGGTCAATCAGAGTGACTTGTGTGACATGATTGCCATACAGCAAACACATCAAAAAAAATGAATCAAATCAGCACAAACATGTATTTTTTAAGCAAAAAAAAACCATATGGTTCCAATAGAAACAACTCCATTAGTTTCCCTTTCTGATACACCCTATTGGAATTGATTTTTTTGATATTAGTACATGCCACGCATGACATTTTAGCCTGGAAGCATAATAGGCAGACTTGTATGGAAAAATCATACAGAACATAAACTAAATATGAATTGACTTTAGTAATACACATTACTGTTTGAGCATGACATTTATTCCGTCAATGCAAGCAAACTAAACATAGTTGTCGTCGCATTCTTTTCACTGCTCTCATTCCCCCGACTGCATTGATCGCCTCTTTTCGGAGATAAATGGATTAATTACACGTGCAGAAATGTACAGTCTGTCATGATGGACGGATGAAACTCGTGATAGGGAACCCATTAAGGCAAATTGAGGTCGTTAATGAGTGTAACACTGTCAGAGTGGGGGATGGAGGGAGGGATCAGTATGGGCTTCACTGTGACGCTCATTCCATCAGGCGTTAAAGCAGCACTTTGTTAATAATGCAAATCTATTGGCTTGGATGGATTGTCAATGCCATGATAAGTGCTCTTTGGCTACTTTGTGTTGTTGGCTGACCAGTGAGGACAACACTAACTCTATTGTTACTGTCAGGTGTACAGCGCTGAGTAAATGAGTATCTTAATGACTGGCTAGTTCATACATGGGCAAACTATGGCCCTCGGGCCACATCTGGGCCGCTAGGCCTTTTAATCTGGCCCGCCGACGTTGTCCAAATTGTTTTTTTAAACTTTTTTTATTTTTTATTCCCCCAAGATGGAGCCCTCAGTGGCAGTAGCTCTGTCCACTCTTATTTTTTTATGTTTTTTTACAGCCCCTCTATCTTTTATTAAATGACATTTTAATATTTCTTAATACAATCCTTTTGACTTGACTTTGTACTTTTTACTTTAATGATGAGTGATGAGTATGTTAATACTTTAGTCCTTTTTTGCTGTTTATATTTCATATGTACTGTTAACGGATGCACTTTTTTATATGTATCATATCTTTTTACTTTACTTTGTACTTTATACATTTTACTTTAATAATGAGTGATGAGTATGTTAAAACTTTACTCCTTTTTTTCTGTTTATGTTTCATATGTACTGTTAACGGATGCACTTTTTTATATGTATCATATCTTGTGCTGACTCGGCCCAGCTGTAAAATTTTTAAAGTCAATGTGGCCCACCGGGCCGAAAAGTTTGCCCACCCCTGAGCTAGTTCATTTTATAGTTTCGGAACAATCCGTTTTTAATTAAGAAAACCATATTTCTTGACCAAATAGCCTACTTACAAATCTAAAAGTATGAAGATGATGTGGTTACACAGAATCTGCCCTGTTCACTTCACCATGACAAGCATAGTAATTTACCTAGTCACAATTCGGGATCATTTGCGATGGACATTGTGGTCTGAAAATAGTAATGATAATCCTAGTTGTTATTTCCAGCCTCCATCGTTGTCTAGTAAATTGCTTTCTTTCAGTCTCTGGCTGTTTAAATCAAATCTGAGTGAACACATTACTGCACCGGCTCGGCCCATAGCTATATGTACCAACTCATAAAAAGCCAATATTTCAGCCATATTGATTCCTGGGGTGGAATTGGTTTGAGCTATGAATTTGCAGTATTGCTGTAATGTTTTGCCACCACCACAGGGGAAGGATGACCTTGGTTATTAGTTTTTGCTCCTTTTTCCTTTAGATAGAAGTTGTTGTTCTTTTTAAAAATATATTAGTTCTTCAATGTTTGTCTCTTTTGGAAATTTAAAGTCATTGGGAATAATGACGGATGGCTAATCCATTTGAAATGGAATAGAGGTTTAGTGCTTTTAATGGTTGGGAATGAGCTAAGTGGGTTAAAAAATGATGAAAATAGAAAGGAAAACACTCCAATAAATCTATCTTCAGGATGATGGAAGGGAAAAGGCAATTGCTTGTGAGGACGAGAGGCAGCGGGTGTTCCGATTATAGGAAAAAAAATTGGCTGGGGGGTTGTGATTCGCTCTCGTCTTGAATCTTAACTGACCAAGCCAACTTGTCCGTGGCTCAATTGAGCTTTGGCGACGAGGAGTGGAGATCCAGAACAGGTCAGTCAGCAGCCGACGAGCTGTCACCGTGGAAATCGATAGTTCCTTTTGGAACAAGCAGCCTTATTGAAGCACAAGCGACTACGACACCGGCTCGCCATAATCGTTATACTTTGCTCTAAGGGCTTCTCACATTTTGCATTGTCATGTTTGACCAGGGCGTCTTATATTTTGCCTCAAATTATCTCTTTCAGCCAAATACTGGCCTATAATTCGTAACTAATAATGTATCTGTACTCCAACTCTAAAATTTACAGTACTCTGCAAACCATTTGCCTCCCTGTTCTAATGCTTTTAATGGTCAATCATCGTGACCGGACGTTTGGTCGCTGGTCTTTTGGTCCATTTTGGTTAAATGGTGACAGTTTACTGTTGAAACCTGCTCTCAAAATTATATTCATGAGAGAGAGTTTAATATCTAAATATCTACTGTTTGCAACAATACTTAGATCTTAAACAGTACTTAGAAATTAAACTATCTCATGAATCAACAGTACTTAGATATTAAACAGTATTTAGATATTAAACAGTACTTAGACATTAAACAGTACTTAGATATTAAACAGTACTTAAATATTAAACAGTACTTAGATATTTAACAATACTTTATTATACAGCACTTAGATATTAAACAGTACTTAGATTTTAAACAGTACTTAGGTATTAAAAAGTACTTGGATATTAAACAGTACTTAGATATTAAACTGTACTTAGATAATAAACAGTACTTGGATATTAAACAGTGCTTAGATATTAATTAGTACTTAGATATGAAACAGTACTTAGATACAAAAGACAGGGGACCAAAAGACCGGTGACCAAACGTCCGAGCACTGTCTATCTTAGTCAATTACAACAAGGCAGTATAGCAAGTAATGCTACAATGAAGTATAACTATTCGTCAATTACAGTTCAGTATTTGTACTGTCTGGAAATAGCTTTTGTGACCTTGCAAAATAGAAATAAAGGCAGCCTTGTTTTCAATTGTAGGTCATAGTCCTCTTTGGTAATAAGGGTTACAATCAATCTCAACCAGGAAAAAAAAAACGAACAGCGAGGAAGAATTGACCTAGACATACCAACATGGATATATTTTACGGGTCTTATCCTACAGCTTGTACTCGCTCGTGTTTTTATAAAAGTTGGCTAGTAAAAACGTTGTCGGTGGCCTTCCATTTCCTTTCGTTGTAAAGGTGTAACAACATCCCGACTTTAGAGCCTAGATGAACTTTTCAGTTTTATGTGTTGGACCTTGATGGCAAACCGTAAAGTCTCAGGGTCGCCTTTTCAACGGCGTAGCGTGTAGTGAACTATAAATAAGCGTGTAGATTCAAGGCTGCTTCTTTGTTTTCTCGAAGGCTTTAGTAGCAGCAACAGCGTAGAATTGCAGTCCACGGTCTAAAGCAATCATTCTTTTTTTTCTTTATTCTGTTTTTCTTTTTTTTCCAACCCAAGAAGTACTTGGTGTTCTTGTCTTGACAACTTTCTTGAAAAGAATCACCTCGTATAAGAGCAATGAGAGGAACATCAGGTGTTTTATATTTGAAAAGAGGCTGTAAAGAAAGGAAAACTCGCTGTTTTCTGGCCAGGATAAATTTGTGTTGAAAGGCAAAGTTTAGAATCATAATCTGCTTTTTTTATTCATCTGAATGCAAGTGTCGGTAGATAGTGGTTGGTGAGAAGATTTAATCGGCGAGTTTTGAGTTGGTGGACGAATAAATGCTCTGTTTTGACTCTCGTGGAATAAATTGAACGTCATACTTGATTGGAGTTATTCTGCAATACTATTATAAATATATATGTGTGCATTTTTGTATAAGAGCTTCTTCAATTTGTCTTGGGCGAGCTCTGGATCGTAATTTGTCACCAAGTCCTCGTTCCAAGGACTTTTTACTGAAATGCAGACCTGGAAGGACGCTTAGGGAATTCTTCATGCAGTGTGATGGCTAACCAACAACCTCCATGTTTACTCGCTTATTGTCATAAATCGTGATGGTCTTTTCGCTTGATTATGGAATTGTTTTTCCCGAATGGAGGCTTGTTTCTTTAATTTCCAATGGAGTTGTTTCCGACTGTATTGAATAGCTGATATGTGATGATTGTTATTGCTGTTGTTTTTGTGTACACAATTGGATTAATCAATTAACTTGTAATTGTTTTGATTTGTGGCCTTAAATGGGCAGAAATTGCAGCTATATATAATTAATCAGATGTCCCCCTGTATTGTTTTAGAATTATATTAAAGTATAATTATTGATGAACCTAACAAGTAGTGTCGTACTCAAGACTACACTCGTATTGAAACATCATTGCAATGCTACATCCAAATTGCTGACTTTTCCTTTACATCCATGGTATATCTGATGGCTATTTCAAGCATGTAATAGCCTTGTCAAAGACTTCCGACTGATTTCATGAACCTGCAAATTAGTTCACTGCATTCAAAATGCCCTCCACTTTCACCACAACTCAATCTAATAGAGCACTTTTGGAAAGTGATGGAATGGGATATTAGCATCATAGTGGTTAAATCTGCTAATCTGCAGAAACTGGGTAATGCTATTATGTCAATATGGAGAAAACTATTTTAGGAATGTTTCCAGTACCTTGTTGACTCCATGCCATGATGGATTATGGGAGTTTTGAATGCAAAAGTTTTGGTTTTGATGAATATTTCTATGAAAAGTTTACTTCTGAAGCGATACAGCAAAAAAAATGGCTGGTAATTGAAATGTTGCAACTGGCAACCGAAGAGGACATTAAGAGTCTAAGCCACTTTGTTAAAAAACAGCTGCAACGGCACTTGCTTTCAATTTATTTCATCCTTGATCGGTTTTTATGTCCATAGCTAAACACAATCGTGTAATGCTAATCACTCATTGTCCTGCTCCAGAACCCCCAAAATGAATATTTTTAAGAATAATGCCAGCAAAAAAGTGCCTTTCTGTTTTGACCCGTTTAATTGGAGCGTCTGTTTCGTGGTTTCATTAACAGTCATCATCAAAATTAGGTTTTAGACTGAAGTATATGTCCATCATGAGGTTTTGGAATCGTTGCCATTGGGATGAAGAAGATATTCTTGGAAGAGCAGGCGTTTGGGAGTTGAAAATAAGACAGATTAAGACAACAAAGGCGGAATAGAAGAATCGTTTAGTCCCACGTTAAAGCAGATTAGTGAATTAAAAGGGAAGCAAATCTTGATTGCTTTTCGACTTTGATGTTTCGCAGTACGATGGAGGAGGATAATCATCTTTGGTGGAAGCAGCGTTGTTAATCTTCTCATTCTTGACCTTATTCCGTCACTCGTCATATGAGCACTGGCATTTTCAGTTTCCAGTTGGGTTGTTTATTTGGATTGTGGTAAATAACTGGCAAATTGAGCCGATAAATTGCGGAAAATTCATTTTTTTTGTGTGCTGGGAACGTACTTTTGCAGGATGGTGAACTTTTCGTATGCAAAAATATTTTTTTCGGTAGAAAAGGCTCTCACTAAAGTTGTCTGTGGAATTAAGATTTGTAACAATTGTAATTGCTAGCATATTGCTGTAGATGGCAGTGCTACTTTCTTGCAAAACCTGTCAAGATGCTCTAAATGGGTCGCTTTTATGTCAACTATATTGATTTTTTTTAAATAAATGGATTAAAAGAACTGGATTTAAAGCCCTGAATATTCAGTTTTTTTATAGATCTAAACCAATGTTTATTTAAGCTTTTTTTAAATATATTTTTAGATTTTACAACATGATTTTTTATCTAAAAACACTGAAAAAATGATTAAAAAACTACAATTATTGATTTAAAAGGAGGAAAACCAGAAAATTTAATATACATCTATACTCTTCATTTTAATTTAATATTAAAACAGAAAATCAACTCATGATTGACTTTCCCGGGCCGCACAAAATAATGCAGCGGGCCATATTTGGCCCCCGAGCCGCCACTTTGACACACTTGCTCTAAATCACCTGCCATAATTGGAATAACTTTTCCTCTCCTACTCTTCCTCTCAAAAACGCTACCCATTCATCGACAGCATGTGTTCATAAATTTAAATTAATGCGATGCATTTGAACAGCTTGCCCAGCACTCTTGTATTGATCTAAAATTTCCAGGCTTCTCTTTTTTGTCGTCATCATCTTCCAGGTACGCTCACATCTTGGTGGGAAGTCCGTTTGCCGTCATAATGGCTCTGCTGGGATGGAGGGAAGTGCTTCTTCAGCGCTCATTATTGGAGCAAATTGAACAGGTTGCCTGGCTTGCCTCTGTAATGACACGCGTTCCATCCTGCCGCCTATTGTTCCACTGCGGCCGGGGTCAGGGCTGCAAAGCAGTAATTGTATCACTCTGACCCTCTTTTGGTATTTATTTTGTCACAGGGACCTGCTCTTTAATGGGCGTGGGTTGTCCCTCAGGTTGTAAAAAGCCCCTCCCCTTTGTGTACTTCGTCCCGCAACCCAAGGCCAGGAGGTGCCCGGCCGCTTCGGTACGTGCTTGCCAGCGATCAATATGCTGCTGCTGTTAAGTGGATTTGCTGCTTATGAGGCAGCAATTAGAGTGTGAAGTGGCAAGGCTACGGTATGAGCTCGTCACGGCCCGAGGGGGGACGGAGCCGGAACAATCCGGATTCATTAGAGGATGCCGTGAAGATGTGTACTGGGTCGTATTGTCAGTTTTGGGACAAAAGGTGGATTTTGAATTTGGGACTTGCTGTATTTTCTCGTGTATGTTGTGTTTTTAACTGAAAAAAAATGAGAGAATTGGGGGTAAGGCTTATACGCGCATAAGTTAGACATGGTATGTATAAAACTGTATGGAGATAAAAACGAAATGCTGTTATGTGATTCAATATGGCTGATGGGTTAAAAATGTATAAAAATGTTTAGATTTTTTTTAAATGGATTAACACTACTGGATTAAATTCCCTGAATATTCAGTTTTTTGTAGATCTAAAATGTTTATTTCAGCTATTTTTATATATTTTTAGATTTTACAAAATGATTTTTTGAACTAAAAACACAAAAAAATGATAAAAAAATGACAATTATTGATTGAAAAGTGGAAAAATCAGGAAATTTGGTATACATCTATACTCTTCATTTTAATTTGATCCTAAAACAGAATGTCGGCACTCATGATTTACTTTCCCGCGCCACACAAAATGATGCGACGGACCAGATTTGGCCCTCACCCCTCCACAATGACACATATTTTCACCCAAGACTCAAACATTTTCAACAATTTCTTAATTCAATCTTTGTGGCAAACACACTGACAATTTTTTTCCCCACAATTTGTGTCCTCGAAACTTTTCACTCTTCTGAAACAAATCCTCAATTATCCTCTCATTTCTCGGATTAAATGAGCCTTTCCTTAACAGTAATGAACTGAGACAGGCTTGCTCAATTCGACCCTGGTGAGCAATTTTTACCATCTTAAAGAGTTTGGGACAACATCGTCTCCATCTAAAACTCTCCTCCGACTACTCCCAGCGTGTTGCTTTGGAACTTTTTCCGCTTGGTCAGTTGTTTAGTCGGCAAAATGAGCGACCGGGGGCCTCACTTGATGAGGTGTGGCGCTGCGGGTTTTGCGTGGGAAGACCGTTTTTTCTTAATGATAAGAATACCGAAGAGATACTTGAGGGGTTTTCGTCCTCCCTTTTCACTTCACTTATTAGCAACTGGCTTTCCCTGTCGCTAAGCCATTGTTCATCTCGACGTTCGAGGTCCGTTTTCACGTGCCGAGGGACGACGATTGCGAAGGGTTTCGAGCTGAAGTGTTTGAGGAAGGCGGGGAATGTAGGTCAGCTCATTAGTGCAGGCAAAAAAAGGCTGTTTTTCACCTGAACATGGAAATTCCATAGATGAGGTCAGAGGAGGGGAGCCTTGAATTAAGGCTAATGGGAGACGTTCAATTTATTTTTTTGTGGAACTAGCGCAAGGAGGAAAGAATTTAATAATGTTTGGTGGCTGATTGACATGATGAATAGTGTATGTGAAATTTCTGGCGATATGGGAAAATCGGAAGGGTTTTTTGTTGATTTTTGCCAGAAAGCAGTCATTTTTTTGTCGATTTTGGTAAGGAAGCAGTCGTTTTTTTGTCGATTTTTGCCAGGAAGCAGTTGTTTTTGTGTCATTTTTTGGAGTAGCATATCATTTTAGCTTTGTTCCACCAGTATGTACTGTAAGATACTTCTCGGAATGTTTACTAGGATAAAATTAAAGACTGCGGAATGGAACATTTTTGGTATTCTCCATTGAATAGCCTAGTTTTTAAGATTTTACAGTTATTTGTTTTTCTAAGAAGTTCAATAACGGTATCTCCATTTATTCACACAAAACTTTGTACCCTGGTATAGTTTTGAAATGAATAGACATCTGTTCCTTCCAAATTCTTATCCAATTAGAGAAAGCAATGAAGCACTCTCAAAAATTTGAACACAAACAACTGGTTTGAATACTCTCGTACAGATTTTCGGGAATTTGTCATGTTTTTTCTGTCTTTTATATATTGACACCTACTAGCCATTGGCACTTTGTTCTCTCAAAAACATGGACTGGCTTTTCACTAACACATTTTTTTTAATTTGATGCCACACTGTAGTTATCAGCAGGTTAAAATTCAGCCCTTCCAACTGAGCTCTTTCCCCCCTCAAGCATCCTTCATTTTACCCCTCAAACTTATCACATCCACGCTTCATATTCCCATCCTAATACACCCCCCACCCCCCCCCGAAAAAAACATCTCTTCCTGATGACTTCTCCCCAATACAACATGTTCCGCATGCCACAACGAACGGAAATGAAACATCCTATCCACCACCTACCATCCCTTATTTCGCCCCGAGCTGCAATCATTTGCATTGTTCCCCAATACATCTTAACACAGGAGAACCTTTGTCACTTTTCCACAATCATGTGGATTAAAGACTGTGAAATGACACATTTAATAGATCCATTGGCTCCTTTGGAATAAATGTGCAAATGTTAAAGAGCTAAAAAGTCAGTACGTGGCACCATGGGATGATTTCCGACGCGTTGGTGGGCGTTATTGCCCAAGGATGGCGGGGTGGGAGGGTGCAGAGCACAGCTTAATATCAGTGTTTGACATAGAGGCCCATTAATAAGGTTCCCTGATCCAACCCCGTTGACAGGAGTGCTGACAGAGGAGGATCACGGGGAAGAATCATGCCCCACTCGGGGAGCCCAGTCGGCAGGTAAGGCCCATTCCGCCTTCCCCAGGTGTCATTACCCACGCCGGGTAGGCGGTGCGGGAGGGAGGGCCGCTCTTGACATCTACATTAATCACCCCCCCCATTTCCACATACGCCCGCCAACATCCAGCTTCTCCTAATCATCCCCACTCTAAGTCAGTCTAGGCATACTTGGACCAGGTAGGAGATCTAAGCTTAAGAGCTCCCCAAATACCACTCCCATCTGATCATGAGTGATGCTGCTACCTGAACCTTTGACCTGGTATACAATTAAAAACACTTTTCGGTAACCTACCAGGGGGGGTTGCTAGATTGGCTGGAAGTGAACGTTTAATCATGGCATGTGTCAAAGTGGCGGCTCGGGGGCCAAATCTGGTACGTCGTATCATTTTGTGAGGCCTGGGAAAGTAAATTATGAGTGCTGACTTTCTGTTATAGGATCAAATTAAAATGGAGTATAGATGTATATTAAATGTCTTGATTTTCTCCCTTTTTAAATCAATAATTGTAATTTTTAATCATTTTTTTCAGTTTTTGGTTCAAAAATCATTTTGTAAAATCTAAATTTATTTAAAAAACTAAAATAAACATTGTTTTAGATCTATAAAAGAACTGAATATTCGGGGCTTTTAATTCAGTTCTTTTATTAATATTAATTTAAATTAATGGATTAAAAGACGTGGATCAAAATCCCTGAATACTCCGTTTTTTTATAGATCTAAACAATGTTTCTTTAAGCTTTTTTTAAAATATATTTTTAGATTTTACAAAATGATTTTTGACCTAAAAACAGAAAAAATGATTAAAAAATGACAATTATTGATTTAAAAGGAGAAAAATCAGGAAATTTAATATACATCTATACTCTTCATATCAATTTGATCTTAAAACAGAAAGTCGGCACTCATCATTTATTTTCTTGGGCTACACAAAATGATGCGGCGGGCCAGATTTGGCCCCCGGGCCGCCACTTTGACACACATGAGTATTTGTGACTTTGACTGTTGTCTGCATGGTTCATCTCTTTAAAAAGCGACATTGACTATTAATAATGGTAAAACAGGACAAACATAGTAAAGTGCTGATCTTGTATTAGTCTTATTTATCCATCGATATCTAAGCAGATGGTCCAAGTGCAACAATAGACGGAATTTCATTACACTTTTCATCCGATTACAAACACATAATTTAGCCGCAAAGTGACAATGCCTGTGCCTTGAATCGTTAAAAAAATAACAAATGATCCCCATTGGGAATTGAGGCCATTTTAATTCCAACCCAGTTCAACTCATCTATCAGAAAAAAAAATATGGTTTGTTTAGATTGCATTAAGACCACCCTACATCTCATTTTTATGGCTTTAACTTCCAACAGTGTTTTTTTTTAAATTAAAATAAACTCTAGTTTGATATGGTCGTATTAAAGGGGGCGCTAGAGAATTATACTCTAGTTACTTTTCCATCAGTGAAGACATATTCTCCATTGTTTATGTTTGAAGAGTAGCTTTTCGTCTTCCTAAATGACTTTTCTACAGCCCCGCCTCCTTTTTTCTATCAGGCTAACTGATGAGACGTGATGGGCGATAGCATAAATGTTCTAGTCTATGTTATGCAACTTTGTTAGGCCTTGCTAGGGCATGCTGCAACATGCCTCGATACAAAGCAATAGACGGATACTTGTATGCTTGTCGGAGTTGTTATTAAAGGAGAGGATGGTTTTCACAGTGCGGACTAGAGAAAAACCTCTGACTGAAAAGGGGCGGGGCTTTGTTCGACATAGTAAATCATTTTTTTATGATGGATGTAGAAGTGTGAGGACCCTAGTTGATGGAATGTTGTTGGTAGTTACTAAAATGCTTATCTATGGATTTCTTATACTCCAAAGATGAAGTCCAGTAGTAATTTATGGTTGACTACTCATGGATTTATAGTTTTTTTGTCTGATTTTTCAGTATTTTTTGAGTATTATCTGAAATCTGACAAAACCACATGTAGTACAGTGGTGAAAAGAATGTTCTATTTGATTGATAGATGGGTTTTTGTGGCTTTATTTTGATCCGAATGAATGATTATTCATATTTTATGCTCTGTAAAAGGTTTAAAAGTCTGCAGGTTTTTAATATTTTAAATTTTCCTGGCTTAAAGGTGCTTTTTCCCTTCATATAACCCAATGTTAACCCTAGTTTGCATAACCAATGAAGGTTAGCGTCCTTTTTTATTATCTATTGTTTTTGGGTGGGGTTCAGATTGCATGCTAGCCTGACAATAGTACAATATCCCAATATAATTGGTGAATATCCATAACTGATTTTTATGTTTGTTTTTACACAACGTGACAATCAATTTTTTTTGTATGAAGAAAACGTGATGGAAGAGCTCCCATTACATCTTTGACTACATGCTCTACCAATCAGTAGTGCCATTTAAAAAGCTAATAACCAGCTTTTATGAGCATAAACGCCTTTCCTGACAGCTCAACAGTTAAAGACATTGTCTATTTTAGCTCAAATAAAGTATGGTTATTGCAGCCTATATAGATCAGATTAAAAATAGATGCATTTACCCAAAAAAAGGAGCAAAAAAGAGAAACAAAAAGCACTTATACTGTGTATTTCTTTTTCCTAGAGTATTTTTTTTAACTATATAAGTAACACTTTCAATCATTTTGCACTGTTAGAGGTTTGTGGCCACATACCATTTAGTAGTTACTCATTTTATACCTAAAATTAAAGCCATTTCCATCACTTATTGGCTATTTTATAGCTAAAATCAATAGTCATGGTGCTTAAGGCAAAATCATTTCGATAAAATCCATTGTTTTGCAAGGTCACTGAGGTATTGCAGTACTACTACTACTACTACAACTACTACTTAATAATAAAACTGACACTAAAGCCAAACAGGTTCCTATTTTCATGAATATTTATTTTATAACAAAGCTATACTCAGTTATATACTTATTCTAATAGATGGGGTGTGCCTTGGGGGGATGACGCCAGTAGGGGGAGCTCACAGTTCACTATGATGAGATGGAGGTTGCTGGGCAGACCCCATGTACTACTGCAGTCCTTCCCTTTTTCTCCCTCCCTTCCTCCCTTCTATCTCCCCCCTCTTCCTCTCTGTAAACCTCAACAGCTTGTGTCACAACTGCTGCCCCAATGTGTCTGTGCCAGCCATAAAGAATCATTACAATAATCAAAATACTTTAGATTGGACTTGTTTTGGCATTTTGGGGGGTCATGAGGCATGTTATTATGATCTCAAGATGTGCACATAATGCATAGAATCATCACATGAGAAATAATTGGACAAATGTACTTTAAAATATAAGTTTATTTAGCTTTATTATGGAAAAAAATGCATGAAATTAACAAGGGCAAATGTTCAAGCAAGGAATCTTAAGTGTTTTTTTCTGTGAAAGAAGAAAAAAGCAATGGTTGAAAAGTAAAGCCTAGATTTTGTGGTGCTAAAGTATTTCAAGGACACGTCTGTGTAAAATTGGCTTTTTTTTTTACTTTGTTTTGTCCTATAATTGCACCGCTGAAAACACACTCCCACATTCCAAATGTTGTCGCTTTTTCACTCTAAAAACAGACGGGTTAAGCCTTTGGCTATAAAAGGCATCGACTATCATTTCGGATAACTTTTTTGGAACAGTAATCTGTTTCAGATGAACCCAAACAGTTTCCCATGTGACAATTCAATAAACCCTTTTTTATGGGACTGTGGCTTCAAATTAACCCAAGTAGTATAACATATTCATTTTCTGAACTACTTATCCTCACATGGATCCCTCTCCGCCAAACCCAATCAAAAATTCAGCCATTTCGAAACAAAAACAAACAAAAACAGCCAAACCCAATCAAACATTCAACCATTTTGACTCAAAAACAAACAAAAACAGCCAAACCCAATCAAACATTCACTCATATTGACTCAAAAACAAACAAACAACCAGAAAAAAGCCCCCAAACTCAAACACTATGCTTCAAAACCCCACCAAAAAAACTACAATACACCCAAGTTCAGGTCCAGGTTTTTCCTCCAACCCAGCCAACCATCCCTAACCATTTCACCCAATGAAATGTCTTTAAAAAACAACAAACACCTGTCTACAACCCACTAATTAACCTTTTGAACACCCCATTGGTTAACAAAACAACCAAAAAACTCCTCCTCATGAATCTAAAGTAAAACCTGAACCCACTCAAGCCTTTCCTGTACTAATTTCCCCATCCCTACCCTCAAAATAGTCCAAAATACGATGTAAATAACACATGTTAGAATCTAACACATTAAAACCAACTTTCCAAAGTAGATAAGTGACCGGGTGTGTTGCTTTTGAGTTAATGACAACCCTCCCTCCATCCAAATCCATCCCTCCATCCAAAAGCCCTCCCTCCCTCCGTCCTGTTACCGCTTCCCATCCATCCTTTTACCCCGCTGATGAGCAAGCGATGCCGGCTGCGCAAAGAGTGTGCGCGCTGCGTGCGTCCAACAAGGAGGCGTCGTCGGCAGCACACGGGGCAGAAAAATAGATATGTTTTTCTTATTCTTACTCTTCTAATAACACTCATCGACACTCGTCTCGTTAAGGGAGACTTTTTTTTAACCCCTTTTTTCTTTTTTGGGGGGAAGAAGTTAGTCCGATTTCTTTGGGGAATGTTGCCGTGGACGCACGTGCAGTGCGTCACCGCACCCCGAAGTACGACGTCCGTCGATTGATAGGTGACGGATGAGTGGATCTTTTGGAAAAAAAAACACACAAAATCTCCAAAAAAAACGTGGACGAGTGAGTGGACTTTTGTTTTTGTAGCGAGGGTGTTTGTGATTCGGGCTGGATCCGAAGATAACTGGACTGAAACGGGACTTGAACCCGAGTAAAACGCGACTTGAAGGGGAGCAAGCTTTGAGCGACTTTTGTTTTGTTTTGTTTTTTTAATGGATGATCTCGTTTTTTGAGGACAGTTGATGTGTTTTTGCTCGTTTTTACTCGGAATAAATCCCAGTTTTTTTCTATTGCACCCTCGCTGCATTGAATTGGAGGATTTGTGCGCCACTCGTGGATGTTTTAATATGCTAGAATGAGTCCACTCGAGTTTATCCTGGTGGGTGGATTATTATGCTTTCAAGTTAATGGTAAGTTCAACATTTTTTCATGTATTTCTATTTTAACCAATGCATACTTAGGAAACTGTGTATTTAGTATCTAGTTATGTCTAAAACTTTGTCATTCTTACTTGCAAAATGAGACAATATGCATTAAATTGCCAAATTCTTACATATTTCTAAAGATGAAATCAGAATTTTGACATTTATTTGTCTTTTTCCAGGTTTAAATCATAACTATATCATATAATAAGTCCCATAATCATTGCATGATGATACAAAAATGACAGTTTTGACTAGAAAATGATCAATTAAAGAAAAAACAACAACATAAATACACATTATATAGCAATTAAAAACACTTTCTAGTTGTCTTGATAATATACTTTATGATTAACGCCTGGGAATTATATTTTAAAGTGCTGGTGGAACCAATGATGGTATGGAAATGCAACAGAATGTTGTTAGAACCTGTTATAATATTTGCTTTGGTGGATTTGCACTGTACTTGAGTACTATGTAACTTGGTAAATATAGCTTTGCTTTTGGGATAACAATATAAACCTTTGCTGTTTGATATTGACATATATGTACCTTGGTCTCATAGTGGAATGAAGGCGTTGCCATTTGTTGGCGGAATGTACTGTGGACTGCGATTAATTCATGAAAAAAACGTGACTCATTGACACTAGAAGCCTTGATTTCATCCAGATTTGCCCCAAATTTTTATTAACTCAAATTTTTCTCTATAATGTCGGACTTGTTGCTTTTAGTTAGCTTTTCACAAGGTTTAAATCCTCCCTTTGGCAGCCCGCCCAAGTTTGCATGTTCATCTTTGGCTTGCGTGGATTTTTTATGGGTACTCCAGTTTCCTCCCACATCCCAAAAACATGCATTTTAAGCTAGCTGGTAGAAAAATCTAAATTTCCCCTGACCTATCATTGGTTGTTCTTTGTCTCCTTGTGGCTTGAGATTGGCTGGTTACCGATTTCAGGTGTTCGTAGTTGGGCTCCAGCACCCCCGCGAGCTTTTTGAGGATAAGCGGTTTGGAAAATGAATGGAATCTTCCATTTGTCATTAATTTAACTTGGTGTTTGTATTACTAACCCTGCTAAAAAATGACAAAATGTTTGGTTTGGACTCGACAAAACACAAAGAAATCCCAAGAAAACTTGCCTTGTTTGTCTCAAACATGATTGGACGCCCACGACCGCTAATTGCAGTTGAAAACAGGAATTCTGTCTCATTGCTTGGAATGTAATCTACTTTCTGTTGAGGTGATTCATAAACATAAAAGTTGTCTATAGTCTCTGCCGGTGGAATTAAGGGAGCGTCTATTTGTTGACTCCATCATGATTCACAACCTTACTTTAAGGGGAATAAAAGTGACTCATGCAGGTGGTTTGAATGACGTCGACCGCAGGTATGAATCCTTTTTTTTTTTTGTAAACACTTTCCACAGTCACATTGTTGCAAAAATGTTTGCTTTCAAAGAAGTGAATGCAAAAGGTTTCATCCAACCCAACGGTTCATGCAAAGTTTTTTTGTTGTCGCTTTGAATGCCAAATGTGGCTCGCTGCCTTTGTCCCTCGCAGCTGCTTCAACACTCGGGTTTGATACGGTAAATACGGATTAAGAAAAAAATCTATTCAAGGTCTAAGGAGTCCCCCAAAACCTCTCAAAACTCCTATTTTGCTTACTTTTAACCAAAATCCCCAAAGGGAATAGACTTTTAGAAATACAGTATATAAGCCCCACCCCCTCTTGCACTTTTTCTTCATGCCAGGCCACCGG